>NW_027327792.1:724141-1086212 GCF_047675955.1 Chlorocebus sabaeus | reverse complement strand
AGGAAATATCTTCCGTGAAAAAGTGGATAGAAGCTTTCTTAGAGACTGCTTTGTGTTCTGCTAATTCATCTCACAGAATTACAGCTTTCTACTCATGAAGTCTTTGGCTAAGACTGTACCTGCGGGATTTGCAAAGTGATATTTGGAAGCCCATAGAGGGCTATGGTGAAAAAGGACATATCTTCCGTTAAAAACTGGATAGAAACTTTCTAAGAAACTGCTTTGTGTTCTGTTAATTCATCTCACAGAGTTACAGCTTTCCGCTAAATAAGAATTTCGCTAAGACTGTTATTGTGGAATTTGCAAAGTGATATTTGGAAGCCCATAGAGGGCTATGGTGAAAAAGGAAATAACTTCCGTTAAAAACTGGAAAGAGGCATTCTGAGAAACTCCTTTGTGTTCTCTTAATTCATCTCACAGAGTTACACCTTTCCTCTCAAGAAGCCTTTCCTTAAGACAGTTTTTGTGGAAATTGCAAAGGGATACTTAGAAGCCCATAGAGGGCTACGGTGAAAAAAGAAATATCCTAAGACAAAAACTGAAAAGAATCTGTCTTCGATACTACTTTGTGCTCTGTTAATTCATGTCACAGAGTTAGAGCTTTCCCCTACAGAAGACTTTCGCTAAGACTGTTCTTGTGGAATTTCCAAAGTGATATTTGGAATCCCATAGAGTACTATGGTGAAAAAGGAAATATCTTCCGCTAAAAACTGGAAAGAAGCTTTCTGAGAAACTGGTTTGTGTTCTGTTAATTCATCTCACACAGTTACAGCTTTCCCCTCAAGAAGCCTTTCCCTAAGACTGTTCTTGTGGAACTTGCAGAGTGATATTTGGAAGCCCATACAGGGCTATGGTGAAAAAGGAAATATCTTCAGTTAAAAACTGTATAGAAGTTTTCTGAGAAACTGTTTCGTGTACTGTTAATTCACCTCACAGAGTTGCAGCTTTTCCCTCAAGAAACCTTTCGCTAAGACTGTTCTTGTGGAATTTGCTAAGTGATATTTGGAAGCCCATAGAGGCCTATGGTGAAAAAGGAAATATCTTCCGTTAAAAACTGGAGGGAAGCTTTCTGAGAAACTGCTTTGTGTTCTGTTAATTCATCTCACAGAGTTACAGCTTTCCCCTCCAGAAGCCTTTCGCTAGACAGTTCTTGTGGAATGTGCGAAGTGATATTTGGAAGTCCATAGAGGGCTCTGGTGAAAAAGGAAATATCTTCAGTTAAAAACTGGAAAGAAGATTTCTGAGAAACTGCTTTGTGTTCTGTTATTTCATCTCACAGATTTACTGCTTTCCCCTCAAGAAGCCTTTCGTTAAGTCTTTTCTTGTGGAATTTGCAAAGTGATATTTGTAAGCCCATAGAGGGCTTTGGTGAAAAAGGAAATATCTTCCGTTAAAAACTGGAAAGAAGCTGTCTAAGAAACTGCTATGAGTTCTGTTAATTCATCTCACAGAGTTACAGCATTACCCTCAAGAAGTCTTTCACAAAGACTGTTCTTGTGGAATTTGGAAAGTGATATCTGGAAGCTCATAGAGGGCTATGCTGAAAAAGGAAATATCTTCCGTTAAAAACAGGAAAGATGCTCTCTGAGAAATTGCTTTGTGTCCCGTTATTTCATCTCAGAGTTACAGCTTTCCCCTCAAGAAGTCTTTCGCTAAGACTGTTCTTGTGGAATATGAAAAGTGATATTTGGAAGACTTTAGAGGGCAAAGGTGAAAAAGGAAATATCTTCCGTAAAAAACTGGAAAGAAGCTTTCTGAGAAACTGCATTGTGTTCTGTGAATTCATCTCACAGAATTACAGTTTTCCCTTCAAGAAGCCCTTCGCTAAGGCTGTTCTTGTTGAACTTGGAAGGTGATATTTGGAAGCCCATAGAGGCCTATGGTGAAAAATGAAATATCTCCAGTTAAAAACTGGAATGAAGCTTTCTGAGAAACTGCTTTGTGTTCTGTTAGTCCATCTCACAGAGTTAGAACTTTCCCCTCAAGAAGCCTTTCTCTAAGACTGTTCTTGTTGAATTTGCAAAGTGATATTTGGAAGCCCCTAGAGGGCTATGGTGAAAAAGGAAATATCTTCAGTTAAAAACTGGAAAGAAACTTCTGAGAAACTGCTTTGTGTTCTGTTAATTCATCTCACAGCGTTACTGCTTTCCCCTCAAGAAGCCTTTCGGTAAGACTGTTCTTGTGGAATTTACAAACTGATATTTGGAAGCCCTTAGAGGGCTAGGGTGAAAAAGGAAATATCTTCCTTTAAAAACTGGAAAGAAGCTGTCTGAGAAACTGCTTTGTGTTCTGTTGATTCACCTAACAGAGTTACAGCTTTCCCTTCAAGAAGCCGTTCGCTAAGGCTGTTCTTTTGGAATTTACAAAGTGATATTTGGAAGCCCACAGAGCGCTATGGGGAAAAAGGAAATATCTTCAGCTAAAAACTGAAAAGAAGCTTTCTGAGAAACTGCTTTGTGTCCTCTTAATTCATGTTACAGTGTTACAGCTTTCCCCTCAAGAAGCCTTTCGCTAAGACTGTTCATGTGGAATTTGGAATGTGATAAATAGAACCCCTAGAGGGCTTTGGTGAAAAAGGGAATATCTTCCGTTAAAAACTGGAAAGAAGCATTCTGAGAAACTGCTTTGTGTTCTGTTAATTCATCTCACAGAGTTACAGCTTTCCCCTCAAGAAATCTTTCGCTAAGACTGTTCATGTGGATTTTGGAAAATGATATTTAGTAGCCAATAGAGGGCTACGGTGAAAAAGGAAATATCTTCCGTTAAAAAGTGGATAGAAGCTTTCTTAGAGACTGCTTTGTGTTCTGCTAATTCATCTCACAGAATTACAGCTTTCTACTCATGAAGTCTTTGGCTAAGACTGTTCCTGCGGGATTTGCAAAGTGATATTTGGAAGCCCATAGAGGGCTATGGTGAAAAAGGACATATCTTCCGTTAAAAACTGGATAGAAACTTTCTAAGAAACTGCTTTGTGTTCTGTTAATTCATCTCACAGAGTTACAGCTTTCCGCTAAATAAGAATTTCGCTAAGACTGTTATTGTGGAATTTGCAAAGTGATATTTGGAAGCCCATAGAGGGCTATGGTGAAAAAGGAAATAACTTCCGTTAAAAACTGGAAAGAGGCATTCTGAGAAACTCCTTTGTGTTCTCTTAATTCATCTCACAGAGTTACACCTTTCCTCTCAAGAAGCCTTTCCTTAAGACAGTTTTTGTGGAAATTGCAAAGGGATACTTAGAAGCCCATAGAGGGCTACGGTGAAAAAAGAAATATCCTAAGACAAAAACTGAAAAGAATCTGTCTTCGATACTACTTTGTGCTCTGTTAATTCATGTCACAGAGTTAGAGCTTTCCCCTACAGAAGACTTTCGCTAAGACTGTTCTTGTGGAATTTCCAAAGTGATATTTGGAATCCCATAGAGTACTATGGTGAAAAAGGAAATATCTTCCGCTAAAAACTGGAAAGAAGCTTTCTGAGAAACTGGTTTGTGTTCTGTTAATTCATCTCACACAGTTACAGCTTTCCCCTCAAGAAGCCTTTCCCTAAGACTGTTCTTGTGGAACTTGCAGAGTGATATTTGGAAGCCCATACAGGGCTATGGTGAAAAAGGAAATATCTTCAGTTAAAAACTGTATAGAAGTTTTCTGAGAAACTGTTTCGTGTACTGTTAATTCACCTCACAGAGTTGCAGCTTTTCCCTCAAGAAACCTTTCGCTAAGACTGTTCTTGTGGAATTTGCTAAGTGATATTTGGAAGCCCATAGAGGCCTATGGTGAAAAAGGAAATATCTTCCGTTAAAAACTGTATAGAAGTTTTCTGAGAAACTGTTTCGTGTACTGTTAATTCACCTCACAGAGTTGCAGCTTTTCCCTCAAGAAACCTTTCGCTAAGACTGTTCTTGTGGAATTTGCTAAGTGATATTTGCAAGCCCATAGAGGCCTATGGTGAAAAAGGAAATATCTTCCGTTAAAAACTGGAGGGAAGCTTTCTGAGAAACTGCTTTGTGTTCTGTTAATTCATCTCACAGAGTTACAGCTTTCCCCTCAAGAAGCCTTTCCCTAAGACTGTTCTTGTGGAACTTGCAGAGTGATATTTGGAAGCCCATACAGGGCAATGGTGAAAAAGGTAATATCTTCAGTTAAAAACTGTATAGAAGTTTTCTGAGAAACTGTTTCGTGTACTGTTAATTCACCTCACAGCGTTGCAGCTTTTCCCTCAAGAAACCTTTCGCTAAGACTGTTCTTGTGGAATTTGCTAAGTGATATTTGGAAGCCCATAGAGGCCTATGGTGAAAAAGGAAATATCTTCCGTTAAAAACTGGAGGGAAGCTTTCTGAGAAACTGCTTTGTGTTCTGTTAATTCATCTCACAGAGTTACAGCTTTCCCCTCCAGAAGCCTTTCGCTAGACAGTTCTTGTGGAATGTGCGAAGTGATATTTGAAAGTCCATAGAGGTCTCTGGTGAAAAAGGAAATATCTTCAGTTAAAAACTGGAAAGAAGATTTCTGAGAAACTGCTTTGTGTTCTGTTATTTCATCTCACAGATTTACTGCTTTCCCCTCAAGAAGCCTTTCGTTAAGTCTTTTCTTGTGGAATTGGCAAAGTGATATTTGTAAGCCCATAGAGGGCTTTGGTGAAAAAGGAAATATCTTCCGTTTAAAACTGGAAAGAAGCTGTCTAAGAAACTGCTATGAGTTCTGTTAATTCATCTCACAGAGTTACAGCATTACCCTCAAGAAGTCTTTCACAAAGACTGTTCTTGTGGAATTTGGAAAGTGATATTTGGAAGCTCATAGAGGACTATGCTGAAAAAGGAAATATCTTCCGTTAAAAACAGGAAAGATGCTCTCTGAGAAATTGCTTTGTGTCCCGTTATTTCATCTCAGAGTTACAGCTTTCCCCTCAAGAAGCCTTTCGCTAAGACTCTTCTTGTGGAATTTGAAAAGTGATATTTTGAAACCCATAGAAGGCTATGGTGAAAAAGGAAATATCTTCCATTGAAAAGTGGAAAGAAGCTTTCTGAGAAACTGCATTGTGTTCTGTTAATTCATCTCACAGAATTACAGCTTTCCCTTCAAGAAGCCCTTCGCTAAGGCTGTTCTTGTTGAATTTGGAAGGTGATATTTGGAAGCCCATAGAGGCCTATGGTGAAAAATGAAATATCTCCAGTTAAAAACTGGAATGAAGCTTTCTGAGAAACTGCTTTGTGTTCTGTTAGTCCATCTCACAGAGTTAGAACTTTCCCCTCAAGAAGCCTTTCTCTAAGACTGTTCTTGTTGAATTTGCAAAGTGATATTTGGAAGCCCCTAGAGGGCTATGGTGAAAAAGGAAATATCTTCAGTTAAAAACTGGAAAGAAACTTCTGAGAAACTGCTTTGTGTTCTGTTAATTCATCTCACAGCGTTACTGCTTTCCCCTCAAGAAGCCTTTCGGTAAGACTGTTCTTGTGGAATTTACAAACTGATATTTGGAAGCCCTTAGAGGGCTAGGGTGAAAAAGGAAATATCTTCCTTTAAAAACTGGAAAGAAGCTGTCTGAGAAACTGCTTTGTGTTCTGTTGATTCACCTAACAGAGTTACAGCTTTCCCTTCAAGAAGCCGTTCGCTAAGGCTGTTCTTGTGGAATTTACAAAGTGATATTTGGAAGCCCATAGAGCGCTATGGGGAAAAAGGAAATATCTTCAGCTAAAAACTGAAAAGAAGCTTTCTGAGAAACTGCTTTGTGTCCTCTTAATTCATGTTACAGTGTTACAGCTTTCCCCTCAAGAAGCCTTTCGCTAAGACTGTTCATGTGGAATTTGGAATGTGATAAATAGAACCCCTAGAGGGCTTTGGTGAAAAAGGGAATATCTTCCGTTAAAAACTGGAAAGAAGCATTCTGAGAAACTGCTTTGTGTTCTGTTAATTCATCTCACAGAGTTACAGCTTTCCCCTCAAGAAATCTTTCGCTAAGACTGTTCATGTGGATTTTGGAAAATGATATTTAGTAGCCAATAGAGGGCTACGGTGAAAAAGGAAATATCTTCCGTTAAAAAGTGGATAGAAGCTTTCTTAGAGACTGCTTTGTGTTCTGCTAATTCATCTCACAGAATTACAGCTTTCTACTCATGAAGTCTTTGGCTAAGACTGTTCCTGCGGGATTTGCAAAGTGATATTTGGAAGCCCATAGAGGGCTATGGTGAAAAAGGACATATCTTCCGTTAAAAACTGGATAGAAACTTTCTAAGAAACTGCTTTGTGTTCTGTTAATTCATCTCACAGAGTTACAGCTTTCCGCTAAATAAGAATTTCGCTAAGACTGTTATTGTGGAATTTGCAAAGTGATATTTGGAAGCCCATAGAGGGCTATGGTGAAAAAGGAAATAACTTCCGTTAAAAACTGGAAAGAGGCATTCTGAGAAACTCCTTTGTGTTCTCTTAATTCATCTCACAGAGTTACACCTTTCCTCTCAAGAAGCCTTTCCTTAAGACAGTTTTTGTGGAAATTGCAAAGGGATACTTAGAAGCCCATAGAGGGCTACGGTGAAAAAAGAAATATCCTAAGACAAAAACTGAAAAGAATCTGTCTTCGATACTACTTTGTGCTCTGTTAATTCATGTCACAGAGTTAGAGCTTTCCCCTACAGAAGACTTTCGCTAAGACTGTTCTTGTGGAATTTCCAAAGTGATATTTGGAATCCCATAGAGTACTATGGTGAAAAAGGAAATATCTTCCGCTAAAAACTGGAAAGAAGCTTTCTGAGAAACTGGTTTGTGTTCTGTTAATTCATCTCACACAGTTACAGCTTTCCCCTCAAGAAGCCTTTCCCTAAGACTGTTCTTGTGGAACTTGCAGAGTGATATTTGGAAGCCCATACAGGGCTATGGTGAAAAAGGAAATATCTTCAG
The DNA here is from genome assembly GCF_047675955.1 of Chlorocebus sabaeus. Classification (NCBI taxonomy): domain Eukaryota; kingdom Metazoa; phylum Chordata; class Mammalia; order Primates; family Cercopithecidae; genus Chlorocebus; species Chlorocebus sabaeus. The sequence continues at coordinate 1,079,327 of NW_027327792.1, read as the reverse complement.
TTAAAAACTGTATAGAAGTTTTCTGAGAAACTGTTTCGTGTACTGTTAATTCACCTCACAGAGTTGCAGCTTTTCCCTCAAGAAACCTTTCGCTAAGACTGTTCTTGTGGAATTTGCTAAGTGATATTTGGAAGCCCATAGAGGCCTATGGTGAAAAAGGAAATATCTTCCGTTAAAAACTGGAGGGAAGCTTTCTGAGAAACTGCTTTGTGTTCTGTTAATTCATCTCACAGAGTTACAGCTTTCCCCTCCAGAAGCCTTTCGCTAGACAGTTCTTGTGGAATGTGCGAAGTGATATTTGAAAGTCCATAGAGGGCTCTGGTGAAAAAGGAAATATCTTCAGTTAAAAACTGGAAAGAAGATTTCTGAGAAACTGCTTTGTGTTCTGTTATTTCATCTCACAGATTTACTGCTTTCCCCTCAAGAAGCCTTTCGTTAAGTCTTTTCTTGTGGAATTTGCAAAGTGATATTTGTAAGCCCATAGAGGGCTTTGGTGAAAAAGGAAATATCTTCCGTTAAAAACTGGAAAGAAGCTGTCTAAGAAACTGCTATGAGTTCTGTTAATTCATCTCACAGAGTTACAGCATTACCCTCAAGAAGTCTTTCACAGAGACTGTTCTTGTGGAATTTGGAAAGTGGTATTTCGAAGCTCATAGAGGGCTATGCTGAAAAAGGAAATATCTTCCGTTAAAAACAGGAAAGATGCTCTCTGAGAAATTGCTTTGTGTCCCGTTATTTCATCTCAGAGTTACAGCTTTCCCCTCAAGAAGCCTTTCGCTAAGACTCTTCTTGTGGAATATGAAAAGTGATATTTGGAAGACTTTAGAGGGCAAAGGTGAAAAAGGAAATATCTTCCGTAAAAAACTGGAAAGAAGCTTTCTGAGAAACTGCATTGTGTTCTGTGAATTCATCTCACAGAATTACAGCTTTCCCTTCAAGAAGCCCTTCGCTAAGGCTGTTCTTGTTGAATTTGGAAGGTGATATTTGGAAGCCCATAGAGGCCTATGGTGAAAAATGAAATATCTCCAGTTAAAAACTGGAATGAAGCTTTCTGAGAAACTGCTTTGTGTTCTGTTAGTCCATCTCACAGAGTTAGAACTTTCCCCTCAAGAAGCCTTTCTCTAAGACTGTTCTTGTTGAATTTGCAAAGTGATATTTGGAAGCCCCTAGAGGGCTATGGTGAAAAAGGAAATATCTTCAGTTAAAAACTGGAAAGAAACTTCTGAGAAACTGCTTTGTGTTCTGTTAATTCATCTCACAGCGTTACTGCTTTCCCCTCAAGAAGCCTTTCGGTAAGACTGTTCTTGTGGAATTTACAAACTGATATTTGGAAGCCCTTAGAGGGCTAGGGTGAAAAAGGAAATATCTTCCTTTAAAAACTGGAAAGAAGCTGTCTGAGAAACTGCTTTGTGTTCTGTTGATTCACCTAACAGAGTTACAGCTTTCCCTTCAAGAAGCCGTTCGCTAAGGCTGTTCTTGTGGAATTTACAAAGTGATATTTGGAAGCCCATAGAGCGCTATGGGGAAAAAGGAAATATCTTCAGCTAAAAACTGAAAAGAAGCTTTCTGAGAAACTGCTTTGTGTCCTCTTAATTCATGTTACAGTGTTACAGCTTTCCCCTCAAGAAGCCTTTCGCTAAGACTGTTCATGTGGAATTTGGAATGTGATAAATAGAACCCCTAGAGGGCTTTGGTGAAAAAGGGAATATCTTCCGTTAAAAACTGGAAAGAAGCATTCTGAGAAACTGCTTTGTGTTCTGTTAATTCATCTCACAGAGTTACAGCTTTCCCCTCAAGAAATCTTTCGCTAAGACTGTTCATGTGGATTTTGGAAAATGATATTTAGTAGCCAATAGAGGGCTACGGTGAAAAAGGAAATATCTTCCGTTAAAAAGTGGATAGAAGCTTTCTTAGAGACTGCTTTGTGTTCTGCTAATTCATCTCACAGAATTACAGCTTTCTACTCATGAAGTCTTTGGCTAAGACTGTTCCTGCGGGATTTGCAAAGTGATATTTGGAAGCCCATAGAGGGCTATGGTGAAAAAGGACATATCTTCCGTTAAAAACTGGATAGAAACTTTCTAAGAAACTGCTTTGTGTTCTGTTAATTCATCTCACAGAGTTACAGCTTTCCGCTAAATAAGAATTTCGCTAAGACTGTTATTGTGGAATTTGCAAAGTGATATTTGGAAGCCCATAGAGGGCTATGGTGAAAAAGGAAATAACTTCCGTTAAAAACTGGAAAGAGGCATTCTGAGAAACTCCTTTGTGTTCTCTTAATTCATCTCACAGAGTTACACCTTTCCTCTCAAGAAGCCTTTCCTTAAGACAGTTTTTGTGGAAATTGCAAAGGGATACTTAGAAGCCCATAGAGGGCTACGGTGAAAAAAGAAATATCCTAAGACAAAAACTGAAAAGAATCTGTCTTCGATACTACTTTGTGCTCTGTTAATTCATGTCACAGAGTTAGAGCTTTCCCCTACAGAAGACTTTCGCTAAGACTGTTCTTGTGGAATTTCCAAAGTGATATTTGGAATCCCATAGAGTACTATGGTGAAAAAGGAAATATCTTCCGCTAAAAACTGGAAAGAAGCTTTCTGAGAAACTGGTTTGTGTTCTGTTAATTCATCTCACACAGTTACAGCTTTCCCCTCAAGAAGCCTTTCCCTAAGACTGTTCTTGTGGAACTTGCAGAGTGATATTTGGAAGCCCATACAGGGCTATGGTGAAAAAGGAAATATCTTCAGTTAAAAACTGTATAGAAGTTTTCTGAGAAACTGTTTCGTGTACTGTTAATTCACCTCACAGAGTTGCAGCTTTTCCGTCAAGAAACCTTTCGCTAAGACTGTTCTTGTGGAATTTGCTAAGTGATATTTGGAAGCCCATAGAGGCCTATGGTGAAAAAGGAAATATCTTATGTTAAAAACTGTATAGAAGTTTTCTGAGAAACTGTTTCGTGTACTGTTAATTCACCTCACAGAGTTGCAGCTCTTCCCTCAAGAAACCTTTCGCTAAGACTGTTCTTGTGGAATTTGCTAAGTGATATTTGGAAGCCCATAGAGGCCTATGGTGAAAAAGGAAATATCTTCCGTTAAAAACTGGAGGGAAGCTTTCTGAGAAACTGCTTTGTGTTCTGTTAATTCATCTCACAGAGTTACAGCTTTCCCCTCCAGAAGCCTTTCGCTAGACAGTTCTTGTGGAATGTGCGAAGTGATATTTGAAAGTCCATAGAGGTCTCTGGTGAAAAAGGAAATATCTTCAGTTAAAAACTGGAAAGAAGATTTCTGAGAAACTGCTTTGTGTTCTGTTATTTCATCTCACAGATTTACTGCTTTCCCCTCAAGAAGCCTTTCGTTAAGCCCTTTCTTGTGGAATTTGCAAAGTGATATTTGTAAGCCCATAGAGGGCTTCGGTGAAAAAGGAAATATCTTCAGTTTAAAACTGGAAAGAAGCTGTCTAAGAAACTGCTATGAGTTCTGTTAATTCATCTCACAGACTTACAGCATTACCCTCAAGAAGTCTTTCACAAAGACTGTTCTTGTGGAATTTGGAAAGTGATATTTGGAAGCTCATAGAGGGCTATGCTGAAAAAGGAAATATCTTCCGTTAAAAACAGGAAAGATGCTCTCTGAGAAATTGCTTTGTGTCCCGTTATTTCATCTCAGAGTTACAGCTTTCCCCTCAAGAAGTCTTTCGCTAAGACTGTTCTTGTGGAATATGAAAAGTGATATTTGGAAGACTTTAGAGGGCAAAGGTGAAAAAGGAAATATCTTCCGTAAAAAACTGGAAAGAAGCTTTCTGAGAAACTGCATTGTGTTCTGTTAATTCATCTCACAGAATTACAGCTTTCCCTTCAAGAAGCCCTTCACTAAGGCTGTTCTTGTTGAACTTGGAAGGTGATATTTGGAAGCCCATAGAGGCCTATGGTGAAAAATGAAATATCTCCAGTTAAAAACTGGAATGAAGCTTTCTGAGAAACTGCTTTGTGTTCTGTTAGTCCATCTCACAGAGTTAGAACTTTCCCCTCAAGAAGCCTTTCTCTAAGACTGTTCTTGTTGAATTTGCAAAGTGATATTTGGAAGCCCCTAGAGGGCTATGGTGAAAAAGGAAATATCTTCAGTTAAAAACTGGAAAGAAACTTCTGAGAAACTGCTTTGTGTTCTGTTAATTCATCTCACAGCGTTACTGCTTTCCCCTCAAGAAGCCTTTCGGTAAGACTGTTCTTGTGGAATTTACAAACTGATATTTGGAAGCCCTTAGAGGGCTAGGGTGAAAAAGGAAATATCTTCCTTTAAAAACTGGAAAGAAGCTGTCTGAGAAACTGCTTTGTGTTCTGTTGATTCACCTAACAGAGTTACAGCTTTCCCTTCAAGAAGCCGTTCGCTAAGGCTGTTCTTGTGGAATTTACAAAGTGATATTTGGAAGCCCATAGAGCGCTATGGGGAAAAAGGAAATATCTTCAGCTAAAAACTGAAAAGAAGCTTTCTGAGAAACTGCTTTGTGTCCTCTTAATTCATGTTACAGTGTTACAGCTTTCCCCTCAAGAAGCCTTTCGCTAAGACTGTTCATGTGGAATTTGGAATGTGATAAATAGAACCCCTAGAGGGCTTTGGTGAAAAAGGGAATATCTTCCGTTAAAAACTGGAAAGAAGCATTCTGAGAAACTGCTTTGTGTTCTGTTAATTCATCTCACAGAGTTACAGCTTTCCCCTCAAGAAATCTTTCGCTAAGACTGTTCATGTGGATTTTGGAAAATGATATTTAGTAGCCAATAAGGGCTACGGTGAAAAAGGAAATATCTTCCGTTAAAAAGTGGATAGAAGCTTTCTTAGAGACTGCTTTGTGTTCTGCTAATTCATCTCACAGAATTACAGCTTTCTACTCATGAAGTCTTTGGCTAAGACTGTTCCTGCGGGATTTGCAAAGTGATATTTGGAAGCCCATAGAGGGCTATGGTGAAAAAGGACATATCTTCCGTTAAAAACTGGATAGAAACTTTCTAAGAAACTGCTTTGTGTTCTGTTAATTCATCTCACAGAGTTACAGCTTTCCGCTAAATAAGAATTTCGCTAAGACTGTTATTGTGGAATTTGCAAAGTGATATTTGGAAGCCCATAGAGGGCTGTGGTGAAAAAGGAAATAACTTCTGTTAAAAACTGGAAAGAGGCATTCTGAGAAACTCCTTTGTGTTCTCTTAATTCATCTCACAGAGTTACACCTTTCCTCTCAAGAAGCCTTTCCTTAAGACAGTTTTTGTGGAAATTGCAAAGGGATACTTAGAAGCCCATAGAGGGCTACGGTGAAAAAAGAAATATCCTAAGACAAAAACTGAAAAGAATCTGTCTTCGATACTACTTTGTGCTCTGTTAATTCATGTCACAGAGTTAGAGCTTTCCCCTACAGAAGACTTTCGCTAAGACTGTTCTTGTGGAATTTCCAAAGTGATATTTGGAATCCCATAGAGTACTATGGTGAAAAAGGAAATATCTTCCGCTAAAAACTGGAAAGAAGCTTTCTGAGAAACTGGTTTGTGTTCTGTTAATTCATCTCACACAGTTACAGCTTTCCCCTCAAGAAGCCTTTCCCTAAGACTGTTCTTGTGGAACTTGCAGAGTGATATTTGGAAGCCCATACAGGGCTATGGTGAAAAAGGAAATATCTTCAGTTAAAAACTGTATAGAAGTTTTCTGAGAAACTGTTTCGTGTACTGTTAATTCACCTCACAGAGTTGCAGCTTTTCCCTCAAGAAACCTTTCGCTAAGACTGTTCTTGTGGAATTTGCTAAGTGATATTTGGAAGCCCATAGAGGCCTATGGTGAAAAAGGAAATATCTTCCGTTAAAAACTGGAGGGAAGCTTTCTGAGAAACTGCTTTGTGTTCTGTTAATTCATCTCACAGAGTTACAGCTTTCCCCTCCAGAAGCCTTTCGCTAGACAGTTCTTGTGGAATGTGCGAAGTGATATTTGAAAGTCCATAGAGGGCTCTGGTGAAAAAGGAAATATCTTCAGTTAAAAACTGGAAAGAAGATTTCTGAGAAACTGCTTTGTGTTCTGTTATTTCATCTCACAGATTTACTGCTTTCCCCTCAAGAAGCCTTTCGTTAAGTCTTTTCTTGTGGAATTTGCAAAGTGATATTTGTAAGCCCATAGAGGGCTTTGGTGAAAAAGGAAATATCTTCCGTTAAAAACTGGAAAGAAGCTGTCTAAGAAACTGCTATGAGTTCTGTTAATTCATCTCACAGAGTTACAGCATTACCCTCAAGAAGTCTTTCACAGAGACTGTTCTTGTGGAATTTGGAAAGTGGTATTTCGAAGCTCATAGAGGGCTATGCTGAAAAAGGAAATATCTTCCGTTAAAAACAGGAAAGATGCTCTCTGAGAAATTGCTTTGTGTCCCGTTATTTCATCTCAGAGTTACAGCTTTCCCCTCAAGAAGCCTTTCGCTAAGACTCTTCTTGTGGAATATGAAAAGTGATATTTGGAAGACTTTAGAGGGCAAAGGTGAAAAAGGAAATATCTTCCGTAAAAAACTGGAAAGAAGCTTTCTGAGAAACTGCATTGTGTTCTGTGAATTCATCTCACAGAATTACAGCTTTCCCTTCAAGAAGCCCTTCGCTAAGGCTGTTCTTGTTGAATTTGGAAGGTGATATTTGGAAGCCCATAGAGGCCTATGGTGAAAAATGAAATATCTCCAGTTAAAAACTGGAATGAAGCTTTCTGAGAAACTGCTTTGTGTTCTGTTAGTCCATCTCACAGAGTTAGAACTTTCCCCTCAAGAAGCCTTTCTCTAAGACTGTTCTTGTTGAATTTGCAAAGTGATATTTGGAAGCCCCTAGAGGGCTATGGTGAAAAAGGAAATATCTTCAGTTAAAAACTGGAAAGAAACTTCTGAGAAACTGCTTTGTGTTCTGTTAATTCATCTCACAGCGTTACTGCTTTCCCCTCAAGAAGCCTTTCGGTAAGACTGTTCTTGTGGAATTTACAAACTGATATTTGGAAGCCCTTAGAGGGCTAGGGTGAAAAAGGAAATATCTTCCTTTAAAAACTGGAAAGAAGCTGTCTGAGAAACTGCTTTGTGTTCTGTTGATTCACCTAACAGAGTTACAGCTTTCCCTTCAAGAAGCCGTTCGCTAAGGCTGTTCTTGTGGAATTTACAAAGTGATATTTGGAAGCCCATAGAGCGCTATGGCGAAAAAGGAAATATCTTCAGCTAAAAACTGAAAAGAAGCTTTCTGAGAAACTGCTTTGTGTCCTCTTAATTCATGTTACAGTGTTACAGCTTTCCCCTCAAGAAGCCTTTCGCTAAGACTGTTCATGTGGAATTTGGAATGTGATAAATAGAACCCCTAGAGGGCTTTGGTGAAAAAGGGAATATCTTCCGTTAAAAACTGGAAAGAAGCATTCTGAGAAACTGCTTTGTGTTCTGTTAATTCATCTCACAGAGTTACAGCTTTCCCCTCAAGAAATCTTTCGCTAAGACTGTTCATGTGGATTTTGGAAAATGATATTTAGTAGCCAATAGAGGGCTACGGTGAAAAAGGAAATATCTTCCGTTAAAAAGTGGATAGAAGCTTTCTTAGAGACTGCTTTGTGTTCTGCTAATTCATCTCACAGAATTACAGCTTTCTACTCATGAAGTCTTTGGCTAAGACTGTTCCTGCGGGATTTGCAAAGTGATATTTGGAAGCCCATAGAGGGCTATGGTGAAAAAGGACATATCTTCCGTTAAAAACTGGATAGAAACTTTCTAAGAAACTGCTTTGTGTTCTGTTAATTCATCTCACAGAGTTACAGCTTTCCGCTAAATAAGAATTTCGCTAAGACTGTTATTGTGGAATTTGCAAAGTGATATTTGGAAGCCCATAGAGGGCTATGGTGAAAAAGGAAATAACTTCCGTTAAAAACTGGAAAGAGGCATTCTGAGAAACTCCTTTGTGTTCTCTTAATTCATCTCACAGAGTTACACCTTTCCTCTCAAGAAGCCTTTCCTTAAGACAGTTTTTGTGGAAATTGCAAAGGGATACTTAGAAGCCCATAGAGGGCTACGGTGAAAAAAGAAATATCCTAAGACAAAAACTGAAAAGAATCTGTCTTCGATACTACTTTGTGCTCTGTTAATTCATGTCACAGAGTTAGAGCTTTCCCCTACAGAAGACTTTCGCTAAGACTGTTCTTGTGGAATTTCCAAAGTGATATTTGGAATCCCATAGAGTACTATGGTGAAAAAGGAAATATCTTCCGCTAAAAACTGGAAAGAAGCTTTCTGAGAAACTGGTTTGTGTTCTGTTAATTCATCTCACACAGTTACAGCTTTCCCCTCAAGAAGCCTTTCCCTAAGACTGTTCTTGTGGAACTTGCAGAGTGATATTTGGAAGCCCATACAGGGCTATGGTGAAAAAGGAAATATCTTCAGTTAAAAACTGTATAGAAGTTTTCTGAGAAACTGTTTCGTGTACTGTTAATTCACCTCACAGAGTTGCAGCTTTTCCGTCAAGAAACCTTTCGCTAAGACTGTTCTTGTGGAATTTGCTAAGTGATATTTGGAAGCCCATAGAGGCCTATGGTGAAAAAGGAAATATCTTATGTTAAAAACTGTATAGAAGTTTTCTGAGAAACTGTTTCGTGTACTGTTAATTCACCTCACAGAGTTGCAGCTCTTCCCTCAAGAAACCTTTCGCTAAGACTGTTCTTGTGGAATTTGCTAAGTGATATTTGGAAGCCCATAGAGGCCTATGGTGAAAAAGGAAATATCTTCCGTTGAAAACTGGAGGGAAGCTTTCTGAGAAACTGCTTTGTGTTCTGTTAATTCATCTCACAGAGTTACAGCTTTCCGCTCCAGAAGCCTTTCGCTAGACAGTTCTTGTGGAATGTGCGAAGTGATATTTGAAAGTCCATAGAGGTCTCTGGTGAAAAAGGAAATATCTTCAGTTAAAAACTGGAAAGAAGATTTCTGAGAAACTGCTTTGTGTTCTGTTATTTCATCTCACAGATTTACTGCTTTCCCCTCAAGAAGCCTTTCGTTAAGCCCTTTCTTGTGGAATTTGCAAAGTGATATTTGTAAGCCCATAGAGGGCTTCGGTGAAAAAGGAAATATCTTCAGTTTAAAACTGGAAAGAAGCTGTCTAAGAAACTGCTATGAGTTCTGTTAATTCATCTCACAGACTTACAGCATTACCCTCAAGAAGTCTTTCACAAAGACTGTTCTTGTGGAATTTGGAAAGTGATATTTGGAAGCTCATAGAGGGCTATGCTGAAAAAGGAAATATCTTCCGTTAAAAACAGGAAAGATGCTCTCTGAGAAATTGCTTTGTGTCCCGTTATTTCATCTCAGAGTTACAGCTTTCCCCTCAAGAAGTCTTTCGCTAAGACTGTTCTTGTGGAATATGAAAAGTGATATTTGGAAGACTTTAGAGGGCAAAGGTGAAAAAGGAAATATCTTCCGTAAAAAACTGGAAAGAAGCTTTCTGAGAAACTGCATTGTGTTCTGTTAATTCATCTCACAGAATTACAGCTTTCCCTTCAAGAAGCCCTTCACTAAGGCTGTTCTTGTTGAACTTGGAAGGTGATATTTGGAAGCCCATAGAGGCCTATGGTGAAAAATGAAATATCTCCAGTTAAAAACTGGAATGAAGCTTTCTGAGAAACTGCTTTGTGTTCTGTTAGTCCATCTCACAGAGTTAGAACTTTCCCCTCAAGAAGCCTTTCTCTAAGACTGTTCTTGTTGAATTTGCAAAGTGATATTTGGAAGCCCCTAGAGGGCTATGGTGAAAAAGGAAATATCTTCAGTTAAAAACTGGAAAGAAACTTCTGAGAAACTGCTTTGTGTTCTGTTAATTCATCTCACAGCGTTACTGCTTTCCCCTCAAGAAGCCTTTCGGTAAGACTGTTCTTGTGGAATTTACAAACTGATATTGGGAAGCCCTTAGAGGGCTAGGGTGAAAAAGGAAATATCTTCCTTTAAAAACTGGAAAGAAGCTGTCTGAGAAACTGCTTTGTGTTCTGTTGATTCACCTAACAGAGTTACAGCTTTCCCTTCAAGAAGCCGTTCGCTAAGGCTGTTCTTGTGGAATTTACAAAGTGATATTTGGAAGCCCATAGAGCGCTATGGGGAAAAAGGAAATATCTTCAGCTAAAAACTGAAAAGAAGCTTTCTGAGAAACTGCTTTGTGTCCTCTTAATTCATGTTACAGTGTTACAGCTTTCCCCTCAAGAAGCCTTTCGCTAAGACTGTTCATGTGGAATTTGGAATGTGATAAATAGAACCCCTAGAGGGCTTTGGTGAAAAAGGGAATATCTTCCGTTAAAAACTGGAAAGAAGCATTCTGAGAAACTGCTTTGTGTTCTGTTAATTCATCTCACAGAGTTACAGCTTTCCCCTCAAGAAATCTTTCGCTAAGACTGTTCATGTGGATTTTGGAAAATGATATTTAGTAGCCAATAAGGGCTACGGTGAAAAAGGAAATATCTTCCGTTAAAAAGTGGATAGAAGCTTTCTTAGAGACTGCTTTGTGTTCTGCTAATTCATCTCACAGAATTACAGCTTTCTACTCATGAAGTCTTTGGCTAAGACTGTTCCTGCGGGATTTGCAAAGTGATATTTGGAAGCCCATAGAGGGCTATGGTGAAAAAGGACATATCTTCCGTTAAAAACTGGATAGAAACTTTCTAAGAAACTGCTTTGTGTTCTGTTAATTCATCTCACAGAGTTACAGCTTTCCGCTAAATAAGAATTTCGCTAAGACTGTTATTGTGGAATTTGCAAAGTGATATTTGGAAGCCCATAGAGGGCTGTGGTGAAAAAGGAAATAACTTCTGTTAAAAACTGGAAAGAGGCATTCTGAGAAACTCCTTTGTGTTCTCTTAATTCATCTCACAGAGTTACACCTTTCCTCTCAAGAAGCCTTTCCTTAAGACAGTTTTTGTGGAAATTGCAAAGGGATACTTAGAAGCCCATAGAGGGCTACGGTGAAAAAAGAAATATCCTAAGACAAAAACTGAAAAGAATCTGTCTTCGATACTACTTTGTGCTCTGTTAATTCATGTCACAGAGTTAGAGCTTTCCCCTACAGAAGACTTTCGCTAAGACTGTTCTTGTGGAATTTCCAAAGTGATATTTGGAATCCCATAGAGTACTATGGTGAAAAAGGAAATATCTTCCGCTAAAAACTGGAAAGAAGCTTTCTGAGAAACTGGTTTGTGTTCTGTTAATTCATCTCACACAGTTACAGCTTTCCCCTCAAGAAGCCTTTCCCTAAGACTGTTCTTGTGGAACTTGCAGAGTGATATTTGGAAGCCCATACAGGGCTATGGTGAAAAAGGAAATATCTTCAGTTAAAAACTGTATAGAAGTTTTCTGAGAAACTGTTTCGTGTACTGTTAATTCACCTCACAGAGTTGCAGCTTTTCCCTCAAGAAACCTTTCGCTAAGACTGTTCTTGTGGAATTTGCTAAGTGATATTTGGAAGCCCATAGAGGCCTATGGTGAAAAAGGAAATATCTTCCGTTAAAAACTGGAGGGAAGCTTTCTGAGAAACTGCTTTGTGTTCTGTTAATTCATCTCACAGAGTTACAGCTTTCCCCTCCAGAAGCCTTTCGCTAGACAGTTCTTGTGGAATGTGCGAAGTGATATTTGAAAGTCCATAGAGGGCTCTGGTGAAAAAGGAAATATCTTCAGTTAAAAACTGGAAAGAAGATTTCTGAGAAACTGCTTTGTGTTCTGTTATTTCATCTCACAGATTTACTGCTTTCCCCTCAAGAAGCCTTTCGTTAAGTCTTTTCTTGTGGAATTTGCAAAGTGATATTTGTAAGCCCATAGAGGGCTTTGGTGAAAAAGGAAATATCTTCCGTTAAAAACTGGAAAGAAGCTGTCTAAGAAACTGCTATGAGTTCTGTTAATTCATCTCACAGAGTTACAGCATTACCCTCAAGAAGTCTTTCACAAAGACTGTTCTTGTGGAATTTGGAAAGTGATATCTGGAAGCTCATAGAGGGCTATGCTGAAAAAGTAAATATCTTCCGTTAAAAACAGGAAAGATGCTCTCTGAGAAATTGCTTTGTGTCCCGTTATTTCATCTCAGAGTTACAGCTTTCCCCTCAAGAAGTCTTTCGCTAAGACTGTTCTTGTGGAATATGAAAAGTGATATTTGGAAGACTTTAGAGGGCAAAGGTGAAAAAGAAAATATCTTCCGTAAAAAACTGGAAAGAAGCTTTCTGAGAAACTGCATTGTGTTCTGTGAATTCATCTCACAGAATTACAGCTTTCCCTTCAAGAAGCCCTTCGCTAAGGCTGTTCTTGTTGAACTTGGAAGGTGATATTTGGAAGCCCATAGAGGCCTATGGTGAAAAATGAAATATCTCCAGTTAAAAACTGGAATGAAGCTTTCTGAGAAACTGCTTTGTGTTCTGTTAGTCCATCTCACAGAGTTAGAACTTTCCCCTCAAGAAGCCTTTCTCTAAGACTGTTCTTGTTGAATTTGCAAAGTGATATTTGGAAGCCCCTAGAGGGCTATGGTGAAAAAGGAAATATCTTCAGTTAAAAACTGGAAAGAAACTTCTGAGAAACTGCTTTGTGTTCTGTTAATTCATCTCACAGCGTTACTGCTTTCCCCTCAAGAAGCCTTTCGGTAAGACTGTTCTTGTGGAATTTACAAACTGATATTTGGAAGCCCTTAGAGGGCTAGGGTGAAAAAGGAAATATCTTCCTTTAAAAACTGGAAAGAAGCTGTCTGAGAAACTGCTTTGTGTTCTGTTGATTCACCTAACAGAGTTACAGCTTTCCCTTCAAGAAGCCGTTCGCTAAGGCTGTTCTTGTGGAATTTACAAAGTGATATTTGGAAGCCCACAGAGCGCTATGGGGAAAAAGGAAATATCTTCAGCTAAAAACTGAAAAGAAGCTTTCTGAGAAACTGCTTTGTGTCCTCTTAATTCATGTTACAGTGTTACAGCTTTCCCCTCAAGAAGCCTTTCGCTAAGACTGTTCATGTGGAATTTGGAATGTGATAAATAGAACCCCTAGAGGGCTTTGGTGAAAAAGGGAATATCTTCCGTTAAAAACTGGAAAGAAGCATTCTGAGAAACTGCTTTGTGTTCTGTTAATTCATCTCACAGAGTTACAGCTTTCCCCTCAAGAAATCTTTCGCTAAGACTGTTCATGTGGATTTTGGAAAATGATATTTAGTAGCCAATAGAGGGCTACGGTGAAAAAGGAAATATCTTCCGTTAAAAAGTGGATAGAAGCTTTCTTAGAGACTGCTTTGTGTTCTGCTAATTCATCTCACAGAATTACAGCTTTCTACTCATGAAGTCTTTGGCTAAGACTGTTCCTGCGGGATTTGCAAAGTGATATTTGGAAGCCCATAGAGGGCTATGGTGAAAAAGGACATATCTTCCGTTAAAAACTGGATAGAAACTTTCTAAGAAACTGCTTTGTGTTCTGTTAATTCATCTCACAGAGTTACAGCTTTCCGCTAAATAAGAATTTCGCTAAGACTGTTATTGTGGAATTTGCAAAGTGATATTTGGAAGCCCATAGAGGGCTATGGTGAAAAAGGAAATAACTTCCGTTAAAAACTGGAAAGAGGCATTCTGAGAAACTCCTTTGTGTTCTCTTAATTCATCTCACAGAGTTACACCTTTCCTCTCAAGAAGCCTTTCCTTAAGACAGTTTTTGTGGAAATTGCAAAGGGATACTTAGAAGCCCATAGAGGGCTACGGTGAAAAAAGAAATATCCTAAGACAAAAACTGAAAAGAATCTGTCTTCGATACTACTTTGTGCTCTGTTAATTCATGTCACAGAGTTAGAGCTTTCCCCTACAGAAGACTTTCGCTAAGACTGTTCTTGTGGAATTTCCAAAGTGATATTTGGAATCCCATAGAGTACTATGGTGAAAAAGGAAATATCTTCCGCTAAAAACTGGAAAGAAGCTTTCTGAGAAACTGGTTTGTGTTCTGTTAATTCATCTCACACAGTTACAGCTTTCCCCTCAAGAAGCCTTTCCCTAAGACTGTTCTTGTGGAACTTGCAGAGTGATATTTGGAAGCCCATACAGGGCTATGGTGAAAAAGGAAATATCTTCAGTTAAAAACTGTATAGAAGTTTTCTGAGAAACTGTTTCGTGTACTGTTAATTCACCTCACAGAGTTGCAGCTTTTCCCTCAAGAAACCTTTCGCTAAGACTGTTCTTGTGGAATTTGCTAAGTGATATTTGGAAGCCCATAGAGGCCTATGGTGAAAAAGGAAATATCTTCCGTTAAAAACTGGAGGGAAGCTTTCTGAGAAACTGCTTTGTGTTCTGTTAATTCATCTCACAGAGTTACAGCTTTCCCCTCCAGAAGCCTTTCGCTAGACAGTTCTTGTGGAATGTGCGAAGTGATATTTGAAAGTCCATAGAGGGCTCTGGTGAAAAAGGAAATATCTTCAGTTAAAAACTGGAAAGAAGATTTCTGAGAAACTGCTTTGTGTTCTGTTATTTCATCTCACAGATTTACTGCTTTCCCCTCAAGAAGCCTTTCGTTAAGTCTTTTCTTGTGGAATTTGCAAAGTGATATTTGTAAGCCCATAGAGGGCTTTGGTGAAAAAGGAAATATCTTCCGTTAAAAACTGGAAAGAAGCTGTCTAAGAAACTGCTATGAGTTCTGTTAATTCATCTCACAGAGTTACAGCATTACCCTCAAGAAGTCTTTCACAAAGACTGTTCTTGTGGAATTTGGAAAGTGATATCTGGAAGCTCATAGAGGGCTATGCTGAAAAAGTAAATATCTTCCGTTAAAAACAGGAAAGATGCTCTCTGAGAAATTGCTTTGTGTCCCGTTATTTCATCTCAGAGTTACAGCTTTCCCCTCAAGAAGTCTTTCGCTAAGACTGTTCTTGTGGAATATGAAAAGTGATATTTGGAAGACTTTAGAGGGCAAAGGTGAAAAAGAAAATATCTTCCGTAAAAAACTGGAAAGAAGCTTTCTGAGAAACTGCATTGTGTTCTGTTAATTCATCTCACAGAATTACAGCTTTCCCTTCAAGAAGCCCTTCGCTAAGGCTGTTCTTGTTGAACTTGGAAGGTGATATTTGGAAGCCCATAGAGGCCTATGGTGAAAAATGAAATATCTCCAGTTAAAAACTGGAATGAAGCTTTCTGAGAAACTGCTTTGTGTTCTGTTAGTCCATCTCACAGAGTTAGAACTTTCCCCTCAAGAAGCCTTTCTCTAAGACTGTTCTTGTTGAATTTGCAAAGTGATATTTGGAAGCCCCTAGAGGGCTATGGTGAAAAAGGAAATATCTTCAGTTAAAAACTGGAAAGAAACTTCTGAGAAACTGCTTTGTGTTCTGTTAATTCATCTCACAGCGTTACTGCTTTCCCCTCAAGAAGCCTTTCGGTAAGACTGTTCTTGTGGAATTTACAAACTGATATTTGGAAGCCCTTAGAGGGCTAGGGTGAAAAAGGAAATATCTTCCTTTAAAAACTGGAAAGAAGCTGTCTGAGAAACTGCTTTGTGTTCTGTTGATTCACCTAACAGAGTTACAGCTTTCCCTTCAAGAAGCCGTTCGCTAAGGCTGTTCTTGTGGAATTTACAAAGTGATATTTGGAAGCCCACAGAGCGCTATGGGGAAAAAGGAAATATCTTCAGCTAAAAACTGAAAAGAAGCTTTCTGAGAAACTGCTTTGTGTCCTCTTAATTCATGTTACAGTGTTACAGCTTTCCCCTCAAGAAGCCTTTCGCTAAGACTGTTCATGTGGAATTTGGAATGTGATAAATAGAACCCCTAGAGGGCTTTGGTGAAAAAGGGAATATCTTCCGTTAAAAACTGGAAAGAAGCATTCTGAGAAACTGCTTTGTGTTCTGTTAATTCATCTCACAGAGTTACAGCTTTCCCCTCAAGAAATCTTTCGCTAAGACTGTTCATGTGGATTTTGGAAAATGATATTTAGTAGCCAATAGAGGGCTACGGTGAAAAAGGAAATATCTTCCGTTAAAAAGTGGATAGAAGCTTTCTTAGAGACTGCTTTGTGTTCTGCTAATTCATCTCACAGAATTACAGCTTTCTACTCATGAAGTCTTTGGCTAAGACTGTTCCTGCGGGATTTGCAAAGTGATATTTGGAAGCCCATAGAGGGCTATGGTGAAAAAGGACATATCTTCCGTTAAAAACTGGATAGAAACTTTCTAAGAAACTGCTTTGTGTTCTGTTAATTCATCTCACAGAGTTACAGCTTTCCGCTAAATAAGAATTTCGCTAAGACTGTTATTGTGGAATTTGCAAAGTGATATTTGGAAGCCCATAGAGGGCTATGGTGAAAAAGGAAATAACTTCCGTTAAAAACTGGAAAGAGGCATTCTGAGAAACTCCTTTGTGTTCTCTTAATTCATCTCACAGAGTTACACCTTTCCTCTCAAGAAGCCTTTCCTTAAGACAGTTTTTGTGGAAATTGCAAAGGGATACTTAGAAGCCCATAGAGGGCTACGGTGAAAAAAGAAATATCCTAAGACAAAAACTGAAAAGAATCTGTCTTCGATACTACTTTGTGCTCTGTTAATTCATGTCACAGAGTTAGAGCTTTCCCCTACAGAAGACTTTCGCTAAGACTGTTCTTGTGGAATTTCCAAAGTGATATTTGGAATCCCATAGAGTACTATGGTGAAAAAGGAAATATCTTCCGCTAAAAACTGGAAAGAAGCTTTCTGAGAAACTGGTTTGTGTTCTGTTAATTCATCTCACACAGTTACAGCTTTCCCCTCAAGAAGCCTTTCCCTAAGACTGTTCTTGTGGAACTTGCAGAGTGATATTTGGAAGCCCATACAGGGCTATGGTGAAAAAGGAAATATCTTCAGTTAAAAACTGTATAGAAGTTTTCTGAGAAACTGTTTCGTGTACTGTTAATTCACCTCACAGAGTTGCAGCTTTTCCCTCAAGAAACCTTTCGCTAAGACTGTTCTTGTGGAATTTGCTAAGTGATATTTGGAAGCCCATAGAGGCCTATGGTGAAAAAGGAAATATCTTCCGTTAAAAACTGGAGGGAAGCTTTCTGAGAAACTGCTTTGTGTTCTGTTAATTCATCTCACAGAGTTACAGCTTTCCCCTCCAGAAGCCTTTCGCTAGACAGTTCTTGTGGAATGTGCGAAGTGATATTTGAAAGTCCATAGAGGGCTCTGGTGAAAAAGGAAATATCTTCAGTTAAAAACTGGAAAGAAGATTTCTGAGAAACTGCTTTGTGTTCTGTTATTTCATCTCACAGATTTACTGCTTTCCCCTCAAGAAGCCTTTCGTTAAGTCTTTTCTTGTGGAATTTGCAAAGTGATATTTGTAAGCCCATAGAGGGCTTTGGTGAAAAAGGAAATATCTTCCGTTAAAAACTGGAAAGAAGCTGTCTAAGAAACTGCTATGAGTTCTGTTAATTCATCTCACAGAGTTACAGCATTACCCTCAAGAAGTCTTTCACAAAGACTGTTCTTGTGGAATTTGGAAAGTGATATCTGGAAGCTCATAGAGGGCTATGCTGAAAAAGTAAATATCTTCCGTTAAAAACAGGAAAGATGCTCTCTGAGAAATTGCTTTGTGTCCCGTTATTTCATCTCAGAGTTACAGCTTTCCCCTCAAGAAGTCTTTCGCTAAGACTGTTCTTGTGGAATATGAAAAGTGATATTTGGAAGACTTTAGAGGGCAAAGGTGAAAAAGGAAATATCTTCCGTAAAAAACTGGAAAGAAGCTTTCTGAGAAACTGCATTGTGTTCTGTGAATTCATCTCACAGAATTACAGCTTTCCCTTCAAGAAGCCCTTCGCTAAGGCTGTTCTTGTTGAACTTGGAAGGTGATATTTGGAAGCCCATAGAGGCCTATGGTGAAAAATGAAATATCTCCAGTTAAAAACTGGAATGAAGCTTTCTGAGAAACTGCTTTGTGTTCTGTTAGTCCATCTCACAGAGTTAGAACTTTCCCCTCAAGAAGCCTTTCTCTAAGACTGTTCTTGTTGAATTTGCAAAGTGATATTTGGAAGCCCCTAGAGGGCTATGGTGAAAAAGGAAATATCTTCAGTTAAAAACTGGAAAGAAACTTCTGAGAAACTGCTTTGTGTTCTGTTAATTCATCTCACAGCGTTACTGCTTTCCCCTCAAGAAGCCTTTCGGTAAGACTGTTCTTGTGGAATTTACAAACTGATATTTGGAAGCCCTTAGAGGGCTAGGGTGAAAAAGGAAATATCTTCCTTTAAAAACTGGAAAGAAGCTGTCTGAGAAACTGCTTTGTGTTCTGTTGATTCACCTAACAGAGTTACAGCTTTCCCTTCAAGAAGCCGTTCGCTAAGGCTGTTCTTGTGGAATTTACAAAGTGATATTTGGAAGCCCATAGAGCGCTATGGGGAAAAAGGAAATATCTTCAGCTAAAAACTGAAAAGAAGCTTTCTGAGAAACTGCTTTGTGTCCTCTTAATTCATGTTACAGTGTTACAGCTTTCCCCTCAAGAAGCCTTTCGCTAAGACTGTTCATGTGGAATTTGGAATGTGATAAATAGAACCCCTAGAGGGCTTTGGTGAAAAAGGGAATATCTTCCGTTAAAAACTGGAAAGAAGCATTCTGAGAAACTGCTTTGTGTTCTGTTAATTCATCTCACAGAGTTACAGCTTTCCCCTCAAGAAATCTTTCGCTAAGACTGTTCATGTGGATTTTGGAAAATGGTATTTAGTAGCCAATAGAGGGCTACGGTGAAAAAGGAAATATCTTCCGTGAAAAAGTGGATAGAAGCTTTCTTAGAGACTGCTTTGTGTTCTGCTAATTCATCTCACAGAATTACAGCTTTCTACTCATGAAGTCTTTGGCTAAGACTGTTCCTGCGGGATTTGCAAAGTGATATTTGGAAGCCCATAGAGGGCTATGGTGAAAAAGGACATATCTTCCGTTAAAAACTGGATAGAAACTTTCTAAGAAACTGCTTTGTGTTCTGTTAATTCATCTCACAGAGTTACAGCTTTCCGCTAAATAAGAATTTCGCTAAGACTGTTATTGTGGAATTTGCAAAGTGATATTTGGAAGCCCATAGAGGGCTATGGTGAAAAAGGAAATAACTTCCGTTAAAAACTGGAAAGAGGCATTCTGAGAAACTCCTTTGTGTTCTCTTAATTCATCTCACAGAGTTACACCTTTCCTCTCAAGAAGCCTTTCCTTAAGACAGTTTTTGTGGAAATTGCAAAGGGATACTTAGAAGCCCATAGAGGGCTACGGTGAAAAAAGAAATATCCTAAGACAAAAACTGAAAAGAATCTGTCTTCGATACTACTTTGTGCTCTGTTAATTCATGTCACAGAGTTAGAGCTTTCCCCTACAGAAGACTTTCGCTAAGACTGTTCTTGTGGAATTTCCAAAGTGATATTTGGAATCCCATAGAGTACTATGGTGAAAAAGGAAATATCTTCCGCTAAAAACTGGAAAGAAGCTTTCTGAGAAACTGGTTTGTTTTCTGTTAATTCATCTCACACAGTTACAGCTTTCCCCTCAAGAAGCCTTTCCCTAAGACTGTTCTTGTGGAACTTGCAGAGTGATATTTGGAAGCCCATACAGGGCTATGGTGAAAAAGGAAATATCTTCAGTTAAAAACTGTATAGAAGTTTTCTGAGAAACTGTTTCGTGTACTGTTAATTCACCTCACAGAGTTGCAGCTTTTCCCTCAAGAAACCATTCGCTAAGACTGTTCTTGTGGAATTTGCTAAGTGATATTTGGAAGCCCATAGAGGCCTATGGTGAAAAAGGAAATATCTTCCGTTAAAAACTGGAGGGAAGCTTTCTGAGAAACTGCTTTGTGTTCTGTTAATTCATCTCACACAGTTACAGCTTTCCCCTCAAGAAGACTTTCCCTAAGACTGTTCTTGTGGAACTTGCAGAGTGATATTTGGAAGCCCATACAGGGCTATGGTGAAAAAGGAAATATCTTCCGTTAAAAACTGTATAGAAGTTTTCTGAGAAACTGTTTCGTGTACTGTTAATTCACCTCACAGAGTTGCAGCTTTTCCCTCAAGAAACCTTTCGCTAAGACTGTTCTTGTGGAATTTGCTAAGTGATATTTGGAAGCCCATAGAGGCCTATGGTGAAAAAGGAAATATCTTCCGTTAAAAACTGGAGGGAAGCTTTCTGAGAAACTGCTTTGTGTTCTGTTAATTCATCTCACAGAGTTACAGCTTTCCCCTCCAGAAGCCTTTCGTGAGACAGTTCTTGTGGAATGTGCGAAGTGATATTTGAAAGTCCATAGAGGGCTCTGGTGAAAAAGGAAATATCTTCAGTTAAAAACTGGAAAGAAGATTTCTGAGAAACTGCTTTGTGTTCTGTTATTTCATCTCACAGATTTACTGCTTTCCCCTCAAGAAGCCTTTCGTTAAGTCTTTTCTTGTGGAATTTGCAAAGTGATATTTGTAAGCCCATAGAGGGCTTTGGTGAAAAAGGAAATATCTTCCGTTAAAAACTGGAAAGAAGCTGTCTAAGAAACTGCTATGAGTTCTGTTAATTCATCTCACAGAGTTACAGCATTACCCTCAAGAAGTCTTTCACAAAGACTGTTCTTGTGGAATTTGGAAAGTGATATCTGGAAGCTCATAGAGGGCTATGCTGAAAAAGTAAATATCTTCCGTTAAAAACAGGAAAGATGCTCTCTGAGAAATTGCTTTGTGTCCCGTTATTTCATCTCAGAGTTACAGCTTTCCCCTCAAGAAGTCTTTCGCTAAGACTGTTCTTGTGGAATATGAAAAGTGATATTTGGAAGACTTTAGAGGGCAAAGGTGAAAAAGGAAATATCTTCCGTAAAAAACTGGAAAGAAGCTTTCTGAGAAACTGCATTGTGTTCTGTGAATTCATCTCACAGAATTACAGCTTTCCCTTCAAGAAGCCCTTCGCTAAGGCTGTTCTTGTTGAACTTGGAAGGTGATATTTGGAAGCCCATAGAGGCCTATGGTGAAAAATGAAATATCTCCAGTTAAAAACTGGAATGAAGCTTTCTGAGAAACTGCTTTGTGTTCTGTTAGTCCATCTCACAGAGTTAGAACTTTCCCCTCAAGAAGCCTTTCTCTAAGACTGTTCTTGTTGAATTTGCAAAGTGATATTTGGAAGCCCCTAGAGGGCTATGGTGAAAAAGGAAATATCTTCAGTTAAAAACTGGAAAGAAACTTCTGAGAAACTGCTTTGTGTTCTGTTAATTCATCTCCCAGCGTTACTGCTTTCCCCTCAAGAAGCCTTTCGGTAAGACTGTTCTTGTGGAATTTACAAACTGATATTTGGAAGCCCTTAGAGGGCTAGGGTGAAAAAGGAAATATCTTCCTTTAAAAACTGGAAAGAAGCTGTCTGAGAAACTGCTTTGTGTTCTGTTGATTCACCTAACAGAGTTACAGCTTTCCCTTCAAGAAGCCGTTCGCTAAGGCTGTTCTTGTGGAATTTACAAAGTGATATTTGGAAGCCCACAGAGCGCTATGGGGAAAAAGGAAATATCTTCAGCTAAAAACTGAAAAGAAGCTTTCTGAGAAACTGCTTTGTGTCCTCTTAATTCATGTTACAGTGTTACAGCTTTCCCCTCAAGAAGCCTTTCGCTAAGACTGTTCATGTGGAATTTGGAATGTGATAAATAGAACCCCTAGAGGGCTTTGGTGAAAAATGGAATATCTTCCGTTAAAAACTGGAAAGAAGCATTCTGAGAAACTGCTTTGTGTTCTGTTAATTCATCTCACAGAGTTACAGCTTTCCCCTCAAGAAATCTTTCGCTAAGACTGTTCATGTGGATTTTGGAAAATGATATTTAGTAGCCAATAGAGGGCTACGGTGAAAAAGGAAATATCTTCCGTTAAAAAGTGGATAGAAGCTTTCTTAGAGACTGCTTTGTGTTCTGCTAATTCATCTCACAGAATTACAGCTTTCTACTCATGAAGTCTTTGGCTAAGACTGTTCCTGCGGGATTTGCAAAGTGATATTTGGAAGCCCATAGAGGGCTATGGTGAAAAAGGACATATCTTCCGTTAAAAACTGGATAGAAACTTTCTAAGAAACTGCTTTGTGTTCTGTTAATTCATCTCACAGAGTTACAGCTTTCCGCTAAATAAGAATTTCGCTAAGACTGTTATTGTGGAATTTGCAAAGTGATATTTGGAAGCCCATAGAGGGCTATGGTGAAAAAGGAAATAACTTCCGTTAAAAACTGGAAAGAGGCATTCTGAGAAACTCCTTTGTGTTCTCTTAATTCATCTCACAGAGTTACACCTTTCCTCTCAAGAAGCCTTTCCTTAAGACAGTTTTTGTGGAAATTGCAAAGGGATACTTAGAAGCCCATAGAGGGCTACGGTGAAAAAAGAAATATCCTAAGACAAAAACTGAAAAGAATCTGTCTTCGATACTACTTTGTGCTCTGTTAATTCATGTCACAGAGTTAGAGCTTTCCCCTACAGAAGACTTTCGCTAAGACTGTTCTTGTGGAATTTCCAAAGTGATATTTGGAATCCCATAGAGTACTATGGTGAAAAAGGAAATATCTTCCGCTAAAAACTGGAAAGAAGCTTTCTGAGAAACTGGTTTGTGTTCTGTTAATTCATCTCACACAGTTACAGCTTTCCCCTCAAGAAGCCTTTCCCTAAGACTGTTCTTGTGGAACTTGCAGAGTGATATTTGGAAGCCCATACAGGGCTATGGTGAAAAAGGAAATATCTTCAGTTAAAAACTGTATAGAAGTTTTCTGAGAAACTGTTTCGTGTACTGTTAATTCACCTCACAGAGTTGCAGCTTTTCCCTCAAGAAACCTTTCGCTAAGACTGTTCTTGTGGAATTTGCTAAGTGATATTTGGAAGCCCATAGAGGCCTATGGTGAAAAAGGAAATATCTTCCGTTAAAAACTGGAGGGAAGCTTTCTGAGAAACTGCTTTGTGTTCTGTTAATTCATCTCACAGAGTTACAGCTTTCCCCTCCAGAAGCCTTTCGCTAGACAGTTCTTGTGGAATGTGCGAAGTGATATTTGGAAGTCCATAGAGGGCTCTGGTGAAAAAGGAAATATCTTCAGTTAAAAACTGGAAAGAAGATTTCTGAGAAACTGCTTTGTGTTCTGTTATTTCATCTCACAG
Organism: Chlorocebus sabaeus; assembly: GCF_047675955.1. NCBI lineage: Eukaryota > Metazoa > Chordata > Mammalia > Primates > Cercopithecidae > Chlorocebus > Chlorocebus sabaeus. The sequence continues at coordinate 1,056,261 of NW_027327792.1, read as the reverse complement.
ATTTACTGCTTTCCCCTCAAGAAGCCTTTCGTTAAGTCTTTTCTTGTGGAATTTGCAAAGTGATATTTGTAAGCCCATAGAGGGCTTTGGTGAAAAAGGAAATATCTTCAGTTAAAAACTGGAAAGAAGCTGTCTAAGAAACTGCTATGAGTTCTGTTAATTCATCTCACAGAGTTACAGCATTACCCTCAAGAAGTCTTTCACAAAGACTGTTCTTGTGGAATTTGGAAAGTGATATCTGGAAGCTCATAGAGGGCTATGCTGAAAAAGTAAATATCTTCCGTTAAAAACAGGAAAGATGCTCTCTGAGAAATTGCTTTGTGTCCCGTTATTTCATCTCAGAGTTACAGCTTTCCCCTCAAGAAGTCTTTCGCTAAGACTGTTCTTGTGGAATATGAAAAGTGATATTTGGAAGACTTTAGAGGGCAAAGGTGAAAAAGGAAATATCTTCCGTAAAAAACTGGAAAGAAGCTTTCTGAGAAACTGCATTGTGTTCTGTGAATTCATCTCACAGAATTACAGCTTTCCCTTCAAGAAGCCCTTCGCTAAGGCTGTTCTTGTTGAATTTGGAAGGTGATATTTGGAAGCCCATAGAGGCCTATGGTGAAAAATGAAATATCTCCAGTTAAAAACTGGAATGAAGCTTTCTGAGAAACTGCTTTGTGTTCTGTTAGTCCATCTCACAGAGTTAGAACTTTCCCCTCAAGAAGCCTTTCTCTAAGACTGTTCTTGTTGAATTTGCAAAGTGATATTTGGAAGCCCCTAGAGGGCTATGGTGAAAAAGGAAATATCTTCAGTTAAAAACTGGAAAGAAACTTCTGAGAAACTGCTTTGTGTTCTGTTAATTCATCTCCCAGCGTTACTGCTTTCCCCTCAAGAAGCCTTTCGGTAAGACTGTTCTTGTGGAATTTACAAACTGATATTTGGAAGCCCTTAGAGGGCTAGGGTGAAAAAGGAAATATCTTCCTTTAAAAACTGGAAAGAAGCTGTCTGAGAAACTGCTTTGTGTTCTGTTGATTCACCTAACAGAGTTACAGCTTTCCCTTCAAGAAGCCGTTCGCTAAGGCTGTTCTTGTGGAATTTACAAAGTGATATTTGGAAGCCCATAGAGCGCTATGGGGAAAAAGGAAATATCTTCAGCTAAAAACTGAAAAGAAGCTTTCTGAGAAACTGCTTTGTGTCCTCTTAATTCATGTTACAGTGTTACAGCTTTCCCCTCAAGAAGCCTTTCGCTAAGACTGTTCATGTGGAATTTGGAATGTGATAAATAGAACCCCTAGAGGGCTTTGGTGAAAAAGGGAATATCTTCCGTTAAAAACTGGAAAGAAGCATTCTGAGAAACTGCTTTGTGTTCTGTTAATTCATCTCACAGAGTTACAGCTTTCCCCTCAAGAAATCTTTCGCTAAGACTGTTCATGTGGATTTTGGAAAATGATATTTAGTAGCCAATAGAGGGCTACGGTGAAAAAGGAAATATCTTCCGTGAAAAAGTGGATAGAAGCTTTCTTAGAGACTGCTTTGTGTTCTGCTAATTCATCTCACAGAATTACAGCTTTCTACTCATGAAGTCTTTGGCTAAGACTGTTCCTGCGGGATTTGCAAAGTGATATTTGGAAGCCCATAGAGGGCTATGGTGAAAAAGGACATATCTTCCGTTAAAAACTGGATAGAAACTTTCTAAGAAACTGCTTTGTGTTCTGTTAATTCATCTCACAGAGTTACAGCTTTCCGCTAAATAAGAATTTCGCTAAGACTGTTATTGTGGAATTTGCAAAGTGATATTTGGAAGCCCATAGAGGGCTATGGTGAAAAAGGAAATAACTTCCGTTAAAAACTGGAAAGAGGCATTCTGAGAAACTCCTTTGTGTTCTCTTAATTCATCTCACAGAGTTACACCTTTCCTCTCAAGAAGCCTTTCCTTAAGACAGTTTTTGTGGAAATTGCAAAGGGATACTTAGAAGCCCATAGAGGGCTACGGTGAAAAAAGAAATATCCTAAGACAAAAACTGAAAAGAATCTGTCTTCGATACTACTTTGTGCTCTGTTAATTCATGTCACAGAGTTAGAGCTTTCCCCTACAGAAGACTTTCGCTAAGACTGTTCTTGTGGAATTTCCAAAGTGATATTTGGAATCCCATAGAGTACTATGGTGAAAAAGGAAATATCTTCCGCTAAAAACTGGAAAGAAGCTTTCTGAGAAACTGGTTTGTGTTCTGTTAATTCATCTCACACAGTTACAGCTTTCCCCTCAAGAAGCCTTTCCCTAAGACTGTTCTTGTGGAACTTGCAGAGTGATATTTGGAAGCCCATACAGGGCTATGGTGAAAAAGGGAATATCTTCAGTTAAAAACTGTATAGAAGTTTTCTGAGAAACTGTTTCGTGTACTGTTAATTCACCTCACAGAGTTGCAGCTTTTCCCTCAAGAAACCTTTCGCTAAGACTGTTCTTGTGGAATTTGCTAAGTGATATTTGGAAGCCCATAGAGGCCTATGGTGAAAAAGGAAATATCTTCCGTTAAAAACTGGAGGGAAGCTTTCTGAGAAACTGCTTTGTGTTCTGTTAATTCATCTCACAGAGTTACAGCTTTCCCCTCCAGAAGCCTTTCGCTAGACAGTTCTTGTGGAATGTGCGAAGTGATATTTGAAAGTCCATAGAGGGCTCTGGTGAAAAAGGAAATATCTTCAGTTAAAAACTGGAAAGAAGATTTCTGAGAAACTGCTTTGTGTTCTGTTATTTCATCTCACAGATTTACTGCTTTCCCCTCAAGAAGCCTTTCGTTAAGTCTTTTCTTGTGGAATTTGCAAAGTGATATTTGTAAGCCCATAGAGGGCTTTGGTGAAAAAGGAAATATCTTCCGTTAAAAACTGGAAAGAAGCTGTCTAAGAAACTGCTATGAGTTCTGTTAATTCATCTCACAGAGTTACAGCATTACCCTCAAGAAGTCTTTCACAAAGACTGTTCTTGTGGAATTTGGAAAGTGATATCTGGAAGCTCATAGAGGGCTATGCTGAAAAAGTAAATATCTTCCGTTAAAAACAGGAAAGATGCTCTCTGAGAAATTGCTTTGTGTCCCGTTATTTCATCTCAGAGTTACAGCTTTCCCCTCAAGAAGTCTTTCGCTAAGACTGTTCTTGTGGAATATGAAAAGTGATATTTGGAAGACTTTAGAGGGCAAAGGTGAAAAAGGAAATATCTTCCGTAAAAAACTGGAAAGAAGCTTTCTGAGAAACTGCATTGTGTTCTGTGAATTCATCTCACAGAATTACAGCTTTCCCTTCAAGAAGCCCTTCGCTAAGGCTGTTCTTGTTGAACTTGGAAGGTGATATTTGGAAGCCCATAGAGGCCTATGGTGAAAAATGAAATATCTCCAGTTAAAAACTGGAATGAAGCTTTCTGAGAAACTGCTTTGTGTTCTGTTAGTCCATCTCACAGAGTTAGAACTTTCCCCTCAAGAAGCCTTTCTCTAAGACTGTTCTTGTTGAATTTGCAAAGTGATATTTGGAAGCCCCTAGAGGGCTATGGTGAAAAAGGAAATATCTTCAGTTAAAAACTGGAAAGAAACTTCTGAGAAACTGCTTTGTGTTCTGTTAATTCATCTCCCAGCGTTACTGCTTTCCCCTCAAGAAGCCTTTCGGTAAGACTGTTCTTGTGGAATTTACAAACTGATATTTGGAAGCCCTTAGAGGGCTAGGGTGAAAAAGGAAATATCTTCCTTTAAAAACTGGAAAGAAGCTGTCTGAGAAACTGCTTTGTGTTCTGTTGATTCACCTAACAGAGTTACAGCTTTCCCTTCAAGATGCCGTTCGCTAAGGCTGTTCTTGTGGAATTTACAAAGTGATATTTGGAAGCCCATAGAGCGCTATGGGGAAAAAGGAAATATCTTCAGCTAAAAACTGAAAAGAAGCTTTCTGAGAAACTGCTTTGTGTCCTCTTAATTCATGTTACAGTGTTACAGCTTTCCCCTCAAGAAGCCTTTCGCTAAGACTGTTCATGTGGAATTTGGAATGTGATAAATAGAACCCCTAGAGGGCTTTGGTGAAAAAGGGAATATCTTCCGTTAAAAACTGGAAAGAAGCATTCTGAGAAACTGCTTTGTGTTCTGTTAATTCATCTCACAGAGTTACAGCTTTCCCCTCAAGAAATCTTTCGCTAAGACTGTTCATGTGGATTTTGGAAAATGATATTTAGTAGCCAATAGAGGGCTACGGTGAAAAAGGAAATATCTTCCGTTAAAAAGTGGATAGAAGCTTTCTTAGAGACTGCTTTGTGTTCTGCTAATTCATCTCACAGAATTACAGCTTTCTACTCATGAAGTCTTTGGCTAAGACTGTTCCTGCGGGATTTGCAAAGTGATATTTGGAAGCCCATAGAGGGCTATGGTGAAAAAGGACATATCTTCCGTTAAAAACTGGATAGAAACTTTCTAAGAAACTGCTTTGTGTTCTGTTAATTCATCTCACAGAGTTACAGCTTTCCGCTAAATAAGAATTTCGCTAAGACTGTTATTGTGGAATTTGCAAAGTGATATTTGGAAGCCCATAGAGGGCTATGGTGAAAAAGGAAATAACTTCCGTTAAAAACTGGAAAGAGGCATTCTGAGAAACTCCTTTGTGTTCTCTTAATTCATCTCACAGAGTTACACCTTTCCTCTCAAGAAGCCTTTCCTTAAGACAGTTTTTGTGGAAATTGCAAAGGGATACTTAGAAGCCCATAGAGGGCTACGGTGAAAAAAGAAATATCCTAAGACAAAAACTGAAAAGAATCTGTCTTCGATACTACTTTGTGCTCTGTTAATTCATGTCACAGAGTTAGAGCTTTCCCCTACAGAAGACTTTCGCTAAGACTGTTCTTGTGGAATTTCCAAAGTGATATTTGGAATCCCATAGAGTACTATGGTGAAAAAGGAAATATCTTCCGCTAAAAACTGGAAAGAAGCTTTCTGAGAAACTGGTTTGTGTTCTGTTAATTCATCTCACACAGTTACAGCTTTCCCCTCAAGAAGCCTTTCCCTAAGACTGTTCTTGTGGAACTTGCAGAGTGATATTTGGAAGCCCATACAGGGCTATGGTGAAAAAGGAAATATCTTCAGTTAAAAACTGTATAGAAGTTTTCTGAGAAACTGTTTCGTGTACTGTTAATTCACCTCACAGAGTTGCAGCTTTTCCCTCAAGAAACCTTTCGCTAAGACTGTTCTTGTGGAATTTGCTAAGTGATATTTGGAAGCCCATAGAGGCCTATGGTGAAAAAGGAAATATCTTCCGTTAAAAACTGGAGGGAAGCTTTCTGAGAAACTGCTTTGTGTTCTGTTAATTCATCTCACAGAGTTACAGCTTTCCCCTCCAGAAGCCTTTCGCTAGACAGTTCTTGTGGAATGTGCGAAGTGATATTTGGAAGTCCATAGAGGGCTCTGGTGAAAAAGGAAATATCTTCAGTTAAAAACTGGAAAGAAGATTTCTGAGAAACTGCTTTGTGTTCTGTTATTTCATCTCACAGATTTACTGCTTTCCCCTCAAGAAGCCTTTCGTTAAGTCTTTTCTTGTGGAATTTGCAAAGTGATATTTGTAAGCCCATAGAGGGCTTTGGTGAAAAAGGAAATATCTTCAGTTAAAAACTGGAAAGAAGCTGTCTAAGAAACTGCTATGAGTTCTGTTAATTCATCTCACAGAGTTACAGCATTACCCTCAAGAAGTCTTTCACAAAGACTGTTCTTGTGGAATTTGGAAAGTGATATCTGGAAGCTCATAGAGGGCTATGCTGAAAAAGTAAATATCTTCCGTTAAAAACAGGAAAGATGCTCTCTGAGAAATTGCTTTGTGTCCCGTTATTTCATCTCAGAGTTACAGCTTTCCCCTCAAGAAGTCTTTCGCTAAGACTGTTCTTGTGGAATATGAAAAGTGATATTTGGAAGACTTTAGAGGGCAAAGGTGAAAAAGGAAATATCTTCCGTAAAAAACTGGAAAGAAGCTTTCTGAGAAACTGCATTGTGTTCTGTGAATTCATCTCACAGAATTACAGCTTTCCCTTCAAGAAGCCCTTCGCTAAGGCTGTTCTTGTTGAATTTGGAAGGTGATATTTGGAAGCCCATAGAGGCCTATGGTGAAAAATGAAATATCTCCAGTTAAAAACTGGAATGAAGCTTTCTGAGAAACTGCTTTGTGTTCTGTTAGTCCATCTCACAGAGTTAGAACTTTCCCCTCAAGAAGCCTTTCTCTAAGACTGTTCTTGTTGAATTTGCAAAGTGATATTTGGAAGCCCCTAGAGGGCTATGGTGAAAAAGGAAATATCTTCAGTTAAAAACTGGAAAGAAACTTCTGAGAAACTGCTTTGTGTTCTGTTAATTCATCTCCCAGCGTTACTGCTTTCCCCTCAAGAAGCCTTTCGGTAAGACTGTTCTTGTGGAATTTACAAACTGATATTTGGAAGCCCTTAGAGGGCTAGGGTGAAAAAGGAAATATCTTCCTTTAAAAACTGGAAAGAAGCTGTCTGAGAAACTGCTTTGTGTTCTGTTGATTCACCTAACAGAGTTACAGCTTTCCCTTCAAGATGCCGTTCGCTAAGGCTGTTCTTGTGGAATTTACAAAGTGATATTTGGAAGCCCATAGAGCGCTATGGGGAAAAAGGAAATATCTTCAGCTAAAAACTGAAAAGAAGCTTTCTGAGAAACTGCTTTGTGTCCTCTTAATTCATGTTACAGTGTTACAGCTTTCCCCTCAAGAAGCCTTTCGCTAAGACTGTTCATGTGGAATTTGGAATGTGATAAATAGAACCCCTAGAGGGCTTTGGTGAAAAAGGGAATATCTTCCGTTAAAAACTGGAAAGAAGCATTCTGAGAAACTGCTTTGTGTTCTGTTAATTCATCTCACAGAGTTACAGCTTTCCCCTCAAGAAATCTTTCGCTAAGACTGTTCATGTGGATTTTGGAAAATGATATTTAGTAGCCAATAGAGGGCTACGGTGAAAAAGGAAATATCTTCCGTGAAAAAGTGGATAGAAGCTTTCTTAGAGACTGCTTTGTGTTCTGCTAATTCATCTCACAGAATTACAGCTTTCTACTCATGAAGTCTTTGGCTAAGACTGTTCCTGCGGGATTTGCAAAGTGATATTTGGAAGCCCATAGAGGGCTATGGTGAAAAAGGACATATCTTCCGTTAAAAACTGGATAGAAACTTTCTAAGAAACTGCTTTGTGTTCTGTTAATTCATCTCACAGAGTTACAGCTTTCCGCTAAATAAGAATTTCGCTAAGACTGTTATTGTGGAATTTGCAAAGTGATATTTGGAAGCCCATAGAGGGCTATGGTGAAAAAGGAAATAACTTCCGTTAAAAACTGGAAAGAGGCATTCTGAGAAACTCCTTTGTGTTCTCTTAATTCATCTCACAGAGTTACACCTTTCCTCTCAAGAAGCCTTTCCTTAAGACAGTTTTTGTGGAAATTGCAAAGGGATACTTAGAAGCCCATAGAGGGCTACGGTGAAAAAAGAAATATCCTAAGACAAAAACTGAAAAGAATCTGTCTTCGATACTACTTTGTGCTCTGTTAATTCATGTCACAGAGTTAGAGCTTTCCCCTACAGAAGACTTTCGCTAAGACTGTTCTTGTGGAATTTCCAAAGTGATATTTGGAATCCCATAGAGTACTATGGTGAAAAAGGAAATATCTTCCGCTAAAAACTGGAAAGAAGCTTTCTGAGAAACTGGTTTGTGTTCTGTTAATTCATCTCACACAGTTACAGCTTTCCCCTCAAGAAGCCTTTCCCTAAGACTGTTCTTGTGGAACTTGCAGAGTGATATTTGGAAGCCCATACAGGGCTATGGTGAAAAAGGGAATATCTTCAGTTAAAAACTGTATAGAAGTTTTCTGAGAAACTGTTTCGTGTACTGTTAATTCACCTCACAGAGTTGCAGCTTTTCCCTCAAGAAACCTTTCGCTAAGACTGTTCTTGTGGAATTTGCTAAGTGATATTTGGAAGCCCATAGAGGCCTATGGTGAAAAAGGAAATATCTTCCGTTAAAAACTGGAGGGAAGCTTTCTGAGAAACTGCTTTGTGTTCTGTTAATTCATCTCACAGAGTTACAGCTTTCCCCTCCAGAAGCCTTTCGCTAGACAGTTCTTGTGGAATGTGCGAAGTGATATTTGAAAGTCCATAGAGGGCTCTGGTGAAAAAGGAAATATCTTCAGTTAAAAACTGGAAAGAAGATTTCTGAGAAACTGCTTTGTGTTCTGTTATTTCATCTCACAGATTTACTGCTTTCCCCTCAAGAAGCCTTTCGTTAAGTCTTTTCTTGTGGAATTTGCAAAGTGATATTTGTAAGCCCATAGAGGGCTTTGGTGAAAAAGGAAATATCTTCCGTTAAAAACTGGAAAGAAGCTGTCTAAGAAACTGCTATGAGTTCTGTTAATTCATCTCACAGAGTTACAGCATTACCCTCAAGAAGTCTTTCACAAAGACTGTTCTTGTGGAATTTGGAAAGTGATATCTGGAAGCTCATAGAGGGCTATGCTGAAAAAGTAAATATCTTCCGTTAAAAACAGGAAAGATGCTCTCTGAGAAATTGCTTTGTGTCCCGTTATTTCATCTCAGAGTTACAGCTTTCCCCTCAAGAAGTCTTTCGCTAAGACTGTTCTTGTGGAATATGAAAAGTGATATTTGGAAGACTTTAGAGGGCAAAGGTGAAAAAGGAAATATCTTCCGTAAAAAACTGGAAAGAAGCTTTCTGAGAAACTGCATTGTGTTCTGTGAATTCATCTCACAGAATTACAGCTTTCCCTTCAAGAAGCCCTTCGCTAAGGCTGTTCTTGTTGAACTTGGAAGGTGATATTTGGAAGCCCATAGAGGCCTATGGTGAAAAATGAAATATCTCCAGTTAAAAACTGGAATGAAGCTTTCTGAGAAACTGCTTTGTGTTCTGTTAGTCCATCTCACAGAGTTAGAACTTTCCCCTCAAGAAGCCTTTCTCTAAGACTGTTCTTGTTGAATTTGCAAAGTGATATTTGGAAGCCCCTAGAGGGCTATGGTGAAAAAGGAAATATCTTCAGTTAAAAACTGGAAAGAAACTTCTGAGAAACTGCTTTGTGTTCTGTTAATTCATCTCCCAGCGTTACTGCTTTCCCCTCAAGAAGCCTTTCGGTAAGACTGTTCTTGTGGAATTTACAAACTGATATTTGGAAGCCCTTAGAGGGCTAGGGTGAAAAAGGAAATATCTTCCTTTAAAAACTGGAAAGAAGCTGTCTGAGAAACTGCTTTGTGTTCTGTTGATTCACCTAACAGAGTTACAGCTTTCCCTTCAAGATGCCGTTCGCTAAGGCTGTTCTTGTGGAATTTACAAAGTGATATTTGGAAGCCCATAGAGCGCTATGGGGAAAAAGGAAATATCTTCAGCTAAAAACTGAAAAGAAGCTTTCTGAGAAACTGCTTTGTGTCCTCTTAATTCATGTTACAGTGTTACAGCTTTCCCCTCAAGAAGCCTTTCGCTAAGACTGTTCATGTGGAATTTGGAATGTGATAAATAGAACCCCTAGAGGGCTTTGGTGAAAAAGGGAATATCTTCCGTTAAAAACTGGAAAGAAGCATTCTGAGAAACTGCTTTGTGTTCTGTTAATTCATCTCACAGAGTTACAGCTTTCCCCTCAAGAAATCTTTCGCTAAGACTGTTCATGTGGATTTTGGAAAATGATATTTAGTAGCCAATAGAGGGCTACGGTGAAAAAGGAAATATCTTCCGTTAAAAAGTGGATAGAAGCTTTCTTAGAGACTGCTTTGTGTTCTGCTAATTCATCTCACAGAATTACAGCTTTCTACTCATGAAGTCTTTGGCTAAGACTGTTCCTGCGGGATTTGCAAAGTGATATTTGGAAGCCCATAGAGGGCTATGGTGAAAAAGGACATATCTTCCGTTAAAAACTGGATAGAAACTTTCTAAGAAACTGCTTTGTGTTCTGTTAATTCATCTCACAGAGTTACAGCTTTCCGCTAAATAAGAATTTCGCTAAGACTGTTATTGTGGAATTTGCAAAGTGATATTTGGAAGCCCATAGAGGGCTATGGTGAAAAAGGAAATAACTTCCGTTAAAAACTGGAAAGAGGCATTCTGAGAAACTCCTTTGTGTTCTCTTAATTCATCTCACAGAGTTACACCTTTCCTCTCAAGAAGCCTTTCCTTAAGACAGTTTTTGTGGAAATTGCAAAGGGATACTTAGAAGCCCATAGAGGGCTACGGTGAAAAAAGAAATATCCTAAGACAAAAACTGAAAAGAATCTGTCTTCGATACTACTTTGTGCTCTGTTAATTCATGTCACAGAGTTAGAGCTTTCCCCTACAGAAGACTTTCGCTAAGACTGTTCTTGTGGAATTTCCAAAGTGATATTTGGAATCCCATAGAGTACTATGGTGAAAAAGGAAATATCTTCCGCTAAAAACTGGAAAGAAGCTTTCTGAGAAACTGGTTTGTGTTCTGTTAATTCATCTCACACAGTTACAGCTTTCCCCTCAAGAAGCCTTTCCCTAAGACTGTTCTTGTGGAACTTGCAGAGTGATATTTGGAAGCCCATACAGGGCTATGGTGAAAAAGGAAATATCTTCAGTTAAAAACTGTATAGAAGTTTTCTGAGAAACTGTTTCGTGTACTGTTAATTCACCTCACAGAGTTGCAGCTTTTCCCTCAAGAAACCTTTCGCTAAGACTGTTCTTGTGGAATTTGCTAAGTGATATTTGGAAGCCCATAGAGGCCTATGGTGAAAAAGGAAATATCTTCCGTTAAAAACTGGAGGGAAGCTTTCTGAGAAACTGCTTTGTGTTCTGTTAATTCATCTCACAGAGTTACAGCTTTCCCCTCCAGAAGCCTTTCGCTAGACAGTTCTTGTGGAATGTGCGAAGTGATATTTGGAAGTCCATAGAGGGCTCTGGTGAAAAAGGAAATATCTTCAGTTAAAAACTGGAAAGAAGATTTCTGAGAAACTGCTTTGTGTTCTGTTATTTCATCTCACAGATTTACTGCTTTCCCCTCAAGAAGCCTTTCGTTAAGTCTTTTCTTGTGGAATTTGCAAAGTGATATTTGTAAGCCCATAGAGGGCTTTGGTGAAAAAGGAAATATCTTCCGTTAAAAACTGGAAAGAAGCTGTCTAAGAAACTGCTATGAGTTCTGTTAATTCATCTCACAGAGTTACAGCATTACCCTCAAGAAGTCTTTCACAAAGACTGTTCTTGTGGAATTTGGAAAGTGATATCTGGAAGCTCATAGAGGGCTATGCTGAAAAAGTAAATATCTTCCGTTAAAAACAGGAAAGATGCTCTCTGAGAAATTGCTTTGTGTCCCGTTATTTCATCTCAGAGTTACAGCTTTCCCCTCAAGAAGTCTTTCGCTAAGACTGTTCTTGTGGAATATGAAAAGTGATATTTGGAAGACTTTAGAGGGCAAAGGTGAAAAAGGAAATATCTTCCGTAAAAAACTGGAAAGAAGCTTTCTGAGAAACTGCATTGTGTTCTGTGAATTCATCTCACAGAATTACAGTTTTCCCTTCAAGAAGCCCTTCGCTAAGGCTGTTCTTGTTGAACTTGGAAGGTGATATTTGGAAGCCCATAGAGGCCTATGGTGAAAAATGAAATATCTCCAGTTAAAAACTGGAATGAAGCTTTCTGAGAAACTGCTTTGTGTTCTGTTAGTCCATCTCACAGAGTTAGAACTTTCCCCTCAAGAAGCCTTTCTCTAAGACTGTTCTTGTTGAATTTGCAAAGTGATATTTGGAAGCCCCTAGAGGGCTATGGTGAAAAAGGAAATATCTTCAGTTAAAAACTGGAAAGAAACTTCTGAGAAACTGCTTTGTGTTCTGTTAATTCATCTCCCAGCGTTACTGCTTTCCCCTCAAGAAGCCTTTCGGTAAGACTGTTCTTGTGGAATTTACAAACTGATATTTGGAAGCCCTTAGAGGGCTAGGGTGAAAAAGGAAATATCTTCCTTTAAAAACTGGAAAGAAGCTGTCTGAGAAACTGCTTTGTGTTCTGTTGATTCACCTAACAGAGTTACAGCTTTCCCTTCAAGATGCCGTTCGCTAAGGCTGTTCTTGTGGAATTTACAAAGTGATATTTGGAAGCCCATAGAGCGCTATGGGGAAAAAGGAAATATCTTCAGCTAAAAACTGAAAAGAAGCTTTCTGAGAAACTGCTTTGTGTCCTCTTAATTCATGTTACAGTGTTACAGCTTTCCCCTCAAGAAGCCTTTCGCTAAGACAGTTCTTGTGGATTTTGCAAAGTGATATTTGGAAGCCCATAGAGGGCTATGTTGAAAAAGGAAATATCTTCCGATAAAAACTGGAAAAAAGATTTCTGAGAAACTACTTTTTGTTCTGTTAATTCATCTCAGAGAGTTACAGCTTTCCCTTCAAGAAGTCTTTCGCTAAGTCTGTTACTGTGTAATTGGCAAAGTGATATTTGGAAGCCTTTAGAGGGCTATGGTGAAGAAGCAAATATCTTCCGTTAAAAACTGGAAAGAATCTTTCTGAGAAACTGCTTTGTGTTCTGTTAATTCATCTCACAGTGTTACAGCTTTACCTCAACAAGCCTTTCGCTACGGCTGTTTTTGTGGAGTTTGGAAAGTGATATTTGGAAGCCCATAGGGGGCTATGGTGAGAAAGGAAATATCTTCAGTTAAAAATTGGAAAGAAGCTCTCTGAGAAACTGCTTTGTGTTCTGTTAATTCATCTCACCGAGTTACAGCTTTCCCCTCAAGAAGCCTTTCGCTAAGACTCTTCTTGTGGAATTTGAAAAGTGATATTTTGAAACCCATAGAAGGCTATGGTGAAAAAGGAAATATCTTCCATTGAAAAGTGGAAAGAAGCTTTCTGAGAAACTGCATTGTGTTCTGTTAATTCATCTCACAGAATTACAGCTTTCCCTTCAAGAAGCCCTTCACTAAGGCTGTTCTTGTTGAATTTGGAAGGTGATATTTGGAAACCCATAGAGGCCTATGGTGAAAAATGAAATATCTCCAGTTAAAAACTGGAATGAAGCTTTCTGAGAAACTGCTTTGTGTTCTGTTAGTCCATCTCACAGAGTTAGAACTTTCCCCTCAAGAAGCCTTTCTCTAAGACTGTTCTTGTTGAATTTGCAAAGTGATATTTGGAAGCCCCTAGAGGGCTATGGTGAAAAAGGAAATATCTTCAGTTAAAAACTGGAAAGAAACTTCTGAGAAACTGCTTTGTGTTCTGTTAATTCATCTCACAGCGTTACTGCTTTCCCCTCAAGAAGCCTTTCGGTAAGACTGTTCTTGTGGAATTTACAAACTGATATTTGGAAGCCCTTAGAGGGCTAGGGTGAAAAAGGAAATATCTTCCTTTAAAAACTGGAAAGAAGCTGTCTGAGAAACTGCTTTGTGTTCTGTTGATTCACCTAACAGAGTTACAGCTTTCCCTTCAAGAAGCCGTTCGCTAAGGCTGTTCTTGTGGAATTTACAAAGTGATATTTGGAAGCCCATAGAGCGCTATGGGGAAAAAGGAAATATCTTCAGCTAAAAACTGAAAAGAAGCTTTCTGAGAAACTGCTTTGTGTCCTCTTAATTCATGTTACAGTGTTACAGCTTTCCCCTCAAGAAGCCTTTCGCTAAGACTGTTCATGTGGAATTTGGAATGTGATAAATAGAACCCCTAGAGGGCTTTGGTGAAAAAGGGAATATCTTCCGTTAAAAACTGGAAAGAAGCATTCTGAGAAACTGCTTTGTGTTCTGTTAATTCATCTCACAGAGTTACAGCTTTCCCCTCAAGAAATCTTTCGCTAAGACTGTTCATGTGGATTTTGGAAAATGATATTTAGTAGCCAATAGAGGGCTACGGTGAAAAAGGAAATATCTTCCGTTAAAAAGTGGATAGAAGCTTTCTTAGAGACTGCTTTGTGTTCTGCTAATTCATCTCACAGAATTACAGCTTTCTACTCATGAAGTCTTTGGCTAAGACTGTTCCTGCGGGATTTGCAAAGTGATATTTGGAAGCCCATAGAGGGCTATGGTGAAAAAGGACATATCTTCCGTTAAAAACTGGATAGAAACTTTCTAAGAAACTGCTTTGTGTTCTGTTAATTCATCTCACAGAGTTACAGCTTTCCGCTAAATAAGAATTTCGCTAAGACTGTTATTGTGGAATTTGCAAAGTGATATTTGGAAGCCCATAGAGGGCTGTGGTGAAAAAGGAAATAACTTCCGTTAAAAACTGGAAAGAGGCATTCTGAGAAACTCCTTTGTGTTCTCTTAATTCATCTCACAGAGTTACACCTTTCCTCTCAAGAAGCCTTTCCTTAAGACAGTTTTTGTGGAAATTGCAAAGGGATACTTAGAAGCCCATAGAGGGCTACGGTGAAAAAAGAAATATCCTAAGACAAAAACTGAAAAGAATCTGTCTTCGATACTACTTTGTGCTCTGTTAATTCATGTCACAGAGTTAGAGCTTTCGCCTACAGAAGACTTTCGCTAAGACTGTTCTTGTGGAATTTCCAAAGTGATATTTGGAATCCCATAGAGTACTATGGTGAAAAAGGAAATATCTTCCGCTAAAAACTGGAAAGAAGCTTTCTGAGAAACTGGTTTGTGTTCTGTTAATTCATCTCACACAGTTACAGCTTTCCCCTCAAGAAGCCTTTCCCTAAGACTGTTCTTGTGGAACTTGCAGAGTGATATTTGGAAGCCCATACAGGGCTATGGTGAAAAAGGAAATATCTTCAGTTAAAAACTGTATAGAAGTTTTCTGAGAAACTGTTTCGTGTACTGTTAATTCACCTCACAGAGTTGCAGCTTTTCCCTCAAGAAACCTTTCGCTAAGACTGTTCTTGTGGAATTTGCTAAGTGATATTTGGAAGCCCATAGAGGCCTATGGTGAAAAAGGAAATATCTTCCGTTAAAAACTGGAGGGAAGCTTTCTGAGAAACTGCTTTGTGTTCTGTTAATTCATCTCACAGAGTTACAGCTTTCCCCTCCAGAAGCCTTTCGCTAGACAGTTCTTGTGGAATGTGCGAAGTGATATTTGAAAGTCCATAGAGGGCTCTGGTGAAAAAGGAAATATCTTCAGTTAAAAACTGGAAAGAAGATTTCTGAGAAACTGCTTTGTGTTCTGTTATTTCATCTCACAGATTTACTGCTTTCCCCTCAAGAAGCCTTTCGTTAAGTCTTTTCTTGTGGAATTTGCAAAGTGATATTTGTAAGCCCATAGAGGGCTTTGGTGAAAAAGGAAATATCTTCCGTTAAAAACTGGAAAGAAGCTGTCTAAGAAACTGCTATGAGTTCTGTTAATTCATCTCACAGAGTTACAGCATTACCCTCAAGAAGTCTTTCACAAAGACTGTTCTTGTGGAATTTGGAAAGTGATATCTGGAAGCTCATAGAGGGCTATGCTGAAAAAGGAAATATCTTCCGTTAAAATCAGGAAAGATGCTCTCTGAGAAATTGCTTTGTGTCCCGTTATTTCATCTCAGAGTTACAGCTTTCCCCTCAAGAAGTCTTTCGCTAAGACTCTTCTTGTGGAATTTGAAAAGTGATATTTTGAAACCCATAGAAGGCTATGGTGAAAAAGGAAATATCTTCCATTGAAAAGTGGAAAGAAGCTTTCTGAGAAACTGCATTGTGTTCTGTGAATTCATCTCACAGAATTACAGCTTTCCCTTCAAGAAGCCCTTCGCTAAGGCTGTTCTTGTTGAATGTGGAAGGTGATATTTGGAAGCCCATAGAGGCCTATGGTGAAAAATGAAATATCTCCAGTTAAAAACTGGAATGAAGCTTTCTGAGAAACTGCTTTGTGTTCTGTTAGTCCATCTCACAGAGTTAGAACTTTCCCCTCAAGAAGCCTTTCTCTAAGACTGTTCTTGTTGAATTTGCAAAGTGATATTTGGAAGCCCCTAGAGGGCTATGGTGAAAAAGGAAATATCTTCAGTTAAAAACTGGAAAGAAACTTCTGAGAAACTGCTTTGTGTTCTGTTAATTCATCTCACAGCGTTACTGCTTTCCCCTCAAGAAGCCTTTCGGTAAGACTGTTCTTGTGGAATTTACAAACTGATATTTGGAAGCCCTTAGAGGGCTAGGGTGAAAAAGGAAATATCTTCCTTTAAAAACTGGAAAGAAGCTGTCTGAGAAACTGCTTTGTGTTCTGTTGATTCAACTAACAGAGTTACAGCTTTCCCTTCAAGAAGCCGTTCGCTAAGGCTGTTCTTGTGGAATTTACAAAGTGATATTTGGAAGCCCATAGAGCGCTATGGGGAAAAAGGAAATATCTTCAGCTAAAAACTGAAAAGAAGCTTTCTGAGAAACTGCTTTGTGTCCTCTTAATTCATGTTACAGTGTTACAGCTTTCCCCTCAAGAAGCCTTTCGCTAAGACTGTTCATGTGGAATTTGGAATGTGATAAATAGAACCCCTAGAGGGCTTTGGTGAAAAAGGGAATATCTTCCGTTAAAAACTGGAAAGAAGCATTCTGAGAAACTGCTTTGTGTTCTGTTAATTCATCTCACAGAGTTACAGCTTTCCCCTCAAGAAATCTTTCGCTAAGACTGTTCATGTGGATTTTGGAAAATGATATTTAGTAGCCAATAGAGGGCTACGGTGAAAAAGGAAATATCTTCCGTTAAAAAGTGGATAGAAGCTTTCTTAGAGACTGCTTTGTGTTCTGCTAATTCATCTCACAGAATTACAGCTTTCTACTCATGAAGTCTTTGGCTAAGACTGTTCCTGCGGGATTTGCAAAGTGATATTTGGAAGCCCATAGAGGGCTATGGTGATAAAGGACATATCTTCCGTTAAAAACTGGATAGAAACTTTCTAAGAAACTGCTTTGTGTTCTGTTAATTCATCTCACAGAGTTACAGCTTTCCGCTAAATAAGAATTTCGCTAAGACTGTTATTGTGGAATTTGCAAAGTGATATTTGGAAGCCCATAGAGGGCTATGGTGAAAAAGGAAATAACTTCCGTTAAAAACTGGAAAGAGGCATTCTGAGAAACTCCTTTGTGTTCTCTTAATTCATCTCACAGAGTTACACCTTTCCTCTCAAGAAGCCTTTCCTTAAGACAGTTTTTGTGGAAATTGCAAAGGGATACTTAGAAGCCCATAGAGGGCTACGGTGAAAAAAGAAATATCCTAAGACAAAAACTGAAAAGAATCTGTCTTCGATACTACTTTGTGCTCTGTTACTTCATGTCACAGAGTTAGAGCTTTCCCCTACAGAAGACTTTCGCTAAGACTGTTCTTGTGGAATTTCCAAAGTGATATTTGGAATCCCATAGAGTACTATGGTGAAAAAGGAAATATCTTCCGCTAAAAACTGGAAAGAAGCTTTCTGAGAAACTGGTTTGTGTTCTGTTAATTCATCTCACACAGTTACAGCTTTCCCCTCAAGAAGCCTTTCCCTAAGACTATTCTTGTGGAACTTGCAGAGTGATATTTGGAAGCCCATACAGGGCTATGGTGAAAAAGGAAATATCTTCAGTTAAAAACTGTATAGAAGTTTTCTGAGAAACTGTTTCGTGTACTGTTAATTCACCTCACAGAGTTGCAGCTTTTCCCTCAAGAAACCATTCGCTAAGACTGTTCTTGTGGAATTTGCTAAGTGATATTTGGAAGCCCATAGAGGCCTATGGTGAAAAAGGAAATATCTTCCGTTAAAAACTGGAGGGAAGCTTTCTGAGAAACTGCTTTGTGTTCTGTTAATTCATCTCACACAGTTACAGCTTTCCCCTCAAGAAGACTTTCCCTAAGACTGTTCTTGTGGAACTTGCAGAGTGATATTTGGAAGCCCATACAGGGCTATGGTGAAAAAGGAAATATCTTCCGTTAAAAACTGTATAGAAGTTTTCTGAGAAACTGTTTCGTGTACTGTTAATTCACCTCACAGAGTTGCAGCTTTTCCCTCAAGAAACCTTTCGCTAAGACTGTTCTTGTGGAATTTGCTAAGTGATATTTGGAAGCCCATAGAGGCCTATGGTGAAAAAGGAAATATCTTCCGTTAAAAACTGGAGGGAAGCTTTCTGAGAAACTGCTTTGTGTTCTGTTAATTCATCTCACAGAGTTACAGCTTTCCCCTCCAGAAGCCTTTCGTGAGACAGTTCTTGTGGAATGTGCGAAGTGATATTTGAAAGTCCATAGAGGGCTCTGGTGAAAAAGGAAATATCTTCAGTTAAAAACTGGAAAGAAGATTTCTGAGAAACTGCTTTGTGTTCTGTTATTTCATCTCACAGATTTACTGCTTTCCCCTCAAGAAGCCTTTCGTTAAGTCTTTTCTTGTGGAATTTGCAAAGTGATATTTGTAAGCCCATAGAGGGCTTTGGTGAAAAAGGAAATATCTTCAGTTAAAAACTGGAAAGAAGCTGTCTAAGAAACTGCTATGAGTTCTGTTAATTCATCTCACAGAGTTACAGCATTACCCTCAAGAAGTCTTTCACAAAGACTGTTCTTGTGGAATTTGGAAAGTGATATCTGGAAGCTCATAGAGGGCTATGCTGAAAAAGGAAATATCTTCCGTAAAAAACTGGAAAGAAGCTTTCTGAGAAACTGCATTGTGTTCTGTGAATTCATCTCACAGAATTACAGCTTTCCCTTCAAGAAGCCCTTCGCTAAGGCTGTTCTTGTTGAACTTGGAAGGTGATATTTGGAAGCCCATAGAGGCCTATGGTGAAAAATGAAATATCTCCAGTTAAAAACTGGAATGAAGCTTTCTGAGAAACTGCTTTGTGTTCTGTTAGTCCATCTCACAGAGTTAGAACTTTCCCCTCAAGAAGCCTTTCTCTAAGACTGTTCTTGTTGAATTTGCAAAGTGATATTTGGAAGCCCCTAGAGGGCTATGGTGAAAAAGGAAATATCTTCAGTTAAAAACTGGAAAGAAACTTCTGAGAAACTGCTTTGTGTTCTGTTAATTCATCTCACAGCGTTACTGCTTTCCCCTCAAGAAGCCTTTCGGTAAGACTGTTCTTGTGGAATTTACAAACTGATATTTGGAAGCCCTTAGAGGGCTAGGGTGAAAAAGGAAATATCTTCCTTTAAAAACTGGAAAGAAGCTGTCTGAGAAACTGCTTTGTGTTCTGTTGATTCACCTAACAGAGTTACAGCTTTCCCTTCAAGAAGCCGTTCGCTAAGGCTGTTCTTGTGGAATTTACAAAGTGATATTTGGAAGCCCATAGAGGGCTATGGGGAAAAAGGAAATATCTTCAGCTAAAAACTGAAAAGAAGCTTTCTGAGAAACTGCTTTGTGTCCTCTTAATTCATGTTACAGTGTTACAGCTTTCCCCTCAAGAAGCCTTTCGCTAAGACAGTTCTTGTGGATTTTGCAAAGTGATATTTGGAAGAACATAGAGGGCTATGTTGAAAAAGGAAATATCTTCCGATAAAAACTGGAAAAAAGATTTCTGAGAAACTACTTTTTGTTCTGTTAATTCATCTCAGAGAGTTACAGCTTTCCCTTCAAGAAGTCTTTCGCTAAGTCTGTTACTGTGTAATTGGCAAAGTGATATTTGGAAGCCTTTAGAGGGCTATGGTGAAGAAGCAAATATCTTCCGTTAAAAACTGGAAAGAATCTTTCTGAGAAACTGCTTTGTGTTCTGTTAATTCATCTCACAGAGTTACAGCTTTACCTCAACAAGCCTTTCGCTACGGCTGTTTTTGTGGAGTTTGGAAAGTGATATTTGGAAGCCCATAGGGGGCTATGGTGAGAAAGGAAATATCTTCAGTTAAAAACTGGAAAGAAGCTCTCTGAGAAACTGCTTTGTGTTCTGTTAATTCATCTCACCGAGTTACAGCTTTCCCCTCAAGAAGCCTTTCGCTAAGACTCTTCTTGTGGAATTTGAAAAGTGATATTTTGAAACCCATAGAAGGCTATGGTGAAAAAGGAAATATCTTCCATTGAAAAGTGGAAAGAAGCTTTCTGAGAAACTGCATTGTGTTCTGTGAATTCATCTCACAGAATTACAGCTTTCCCTTCAAGAAGCCCTTCGCTAAGGCTGTTCTTGTTGAACTTGGAAGGTGATATTTTGAAGCCCATAGAGTCCTATGGTGAAAAATGAAATATCTCCAGTTAAAAACTGGAATGAAGCTTTCTGAGAAACTGCTTTGTGTTCTGTTAGTCCATCTCACAGAGTTAGAACTTTCCCCTCAAGAAGCCTTTCTCTAAGACTGTTCTTGTTGAATTTGCAAAGTGATATTTGGAAGCCCCTAGAGGGCTATGGTGAAAAAGGAAATATCTTCAGTTAAAAACTGGAAAGAAACTTCTGAGAAACTGCTTTGTGTTCTGTTAATTCATCTCCCAGCGTTACTGCTTTCCCCTCAAGAAGCCTTTCGGTAAGACTGTTCTTGTGGAATTTACAAACTGATATTTGGAAGCCCTTAGAGGGCTAGGGTGAAAAAGGAAATATCTTCCTTTAAAAACTGGAAAGAAGCTGTCTGAGAAACTGCTTTGTGTTCTGTTGATTCACCTAACAGAGTTACAGCTTTCCCTTCAAGAAGCCGTTCGCTAAGGCTGTTCTTGTGGAATTTACAAAGTGATATTTGGAAGCCCATAGAGCGCTATGGGGAAAAAGGAAATATCTTCAGCTAAAAACTGAAAAGAAGCTTTCTGAGAAACTGCTTTGTGTCCTCTTAATTCATGTTACAGTGTTACAGCTTTCCCCTCAAGAAGCCTTTCGCTAAGACTGTTCATGTGGAATTTGGAATGTGATAAATAGAACCCCTAGAGGGCTTTGGTGAAAAAGGGAATATCTTCCGTTAAAAACTGGAAAGAAGCATTCTGAGAAACTGCTTTGTGTTCTGTTAATTCATCTCACAGAGTTACAGCTTTCCCCTCAAGAAATCTTTCGCTAAGACTGTTCATGTGGATTTTGGAAAATGATATTTAGTAGCCAATAGAGGGCTACGGTGAAAAAGGAAATATCTTCCGTGAAAAAGTGGATAGAAGCTTTCTTAGAGACTGCTTTGTGTTCTGCTAATTCATCTCACAGAATTACAGCTTTCTACTCATGAAGTCTTTGGCTAAGACTGTTCCTGCGGGATTTGCAAAGTGATATTTGGAAGCCCATAGAGGGCTATGGTGAAAAAGGACATATCTTCCGTTAAAAACTGGATAGAAACTTTCTAAGAAACTGCTTTGTGTTCTGTTAATTTATCTCACAGAGTTACAGCTTTCCGCTAAATAAGAATTTCGCTAAGACTGTTATTGTGGAATTTGCAAAGTGATATTTGGAAGCCCATAGAGGGCTATGGTGAAAAAGGAAATAACTTCCGTTAAAAACTGGAAAGAGGCATTCTGAGAAACTCCTTTGTGTTCTCTTAATTCATCTCACAGAGTTACACCTTTCCTCTCAAGAAGCCTTTCCTTAAGACAGTTTTTGTGGAAATTGCAAAGGGATACTTAGAAGCCCATAGAGGGCTACGGTGAAAAAAGAAATATCCTAAGACAAAAACTGAAAAGAATCTGTCTTCGATACTACTTTGTGCTCTGTTAATTCATGTCACAGAGTTAGAGCTTTCCCCTACAGAAGACTTTCGCTAAGACTGTTCTTGTGGAATTTCCAAAGTGATATTTGGAATCCCATAGAGTACTATGGTGAAAAAGGAAATATCTTCCGCTAAAAACTGGAAAGAAGCTTTCTGAGAAACTGGTTTGTGTTCTGTTAATTCATCTCACACAGTTACAGCTTTCCCCTCAAGAAGCCTTTCCCTAAGACTGTTCTTGTGGAACTTGCAGAGTGATATTTGGAAGCCCATACAGGGCTATGGTGAAAAAGGAAATATCTTCAGTTAAAAACTGTATAGAAGTTTTCTGAGAAACTGTTTCGTGTACTGTTAATTCACCTCACAGAGTTGCAGCTTTTCCCTCAAGAAACCTTTCGCTAAGACTGTTCTTGTGGAATTTGCTAAGTGATATTTGGAAGCCCATAGAGGCCTATGGTGAAAAAGGAAATATCTTCCGTTAAAAACTGGAGGGAAGCTTTCTGAGAAACTGGTTTGTGTTCTGTTAATTCATCTCACACAGTTACAGCTTTCCCCTCAAGAAGCCTTTCCCTAAGACTGTTCTTGTGGAACTTGCAGAGTGATATTTGGAAGCACATACAGGGCTATGGTGAAAAAGGAAATATCTTCAGTTAAAAACTGTATAGAAGTTTTCTGAGAAACTGTTTCGTGTACTGTTAATTCACCTCACAGCGTTGCAGCTTTTCCCTCAAGAAACCTTTCGCTAAGACTGTTCTTGTGGAATTTGCTAAGTGATATTTGGAAGCCCATAGAGGCCTATGGTGAAAAAGGAAATATCTTCCGTTAAAAACTGGAGGGAAGCTTTCTGAGAAACTGCTTTGTGTTCTGTTAATTCATCTCACAGAGTTACAGCTTTCCCCTCCAGAAGCCTTTCGCTAGACAGTTCTTGTGGAATGTGCGAAGTGATATTTGAAAGTCCATAGAGGGCTCTGGTGAAAAAGGAAATATCTTCAGTTAAAAACTGGAAAGAAGATTTCTGAGAAACTGCTTTGTGTTCTGTTATTTCATCTCACAGATTTACTGCTTTCCCCTCAAGAAGCCTTTCGTTAAGTCTTTTCTTGTGGAATTTGCAAAGTGATATTTGTAAGCCCATAGAGGGCTTTGGTGAAAAAGGAAATATCTTCCGTTAAAAACTGGAAAGAAGCTGTCTAAGAAACTGCTATGAGTTCTGTTAATTCATCTCAAAGAGTTACAGCATTACCCTCAAGAAATCTTTCACAAAGACTGTTCTTGTGGAATTTGGAAAGTGATATCTGGAAGCTCATAGAGGGCTATGCTGAAAAAGTAAATATCTTCCGTTAAAAACAGGAAAGATGCTCTCTGAGAAATTGCTTTGTGTCCCGTTATTTCATCTCAGAGTTACAGCTTTCCCCTCAAGAAGTCTTTCGCTAAGACTGTTCTTGTGGAATATGAAAAGTGATATTTGGAAGACTTTAGAGGGCAAAGGTGAAAAAGGAAGTATCTTCCGTAAAAAACTGGAAAGAAGCTTTCTGAGAAACTGCATTGTGTTCTGTGAATTCATCTCACAGAATTACAGCTTTCCCTTCAAGAAGCCCTTCGCTAAGGCTGTTCTTGTTGAACTTGGAAGGTGATATTTGGAAGCCCATAGAGGCCTATGGTGAAAAATGAAATATCTCCAGTTAAAAACTGGAATGAAGCTTTCTGAGAAACTGCTTTGTGTTCTGTTAGTCCATCTCACAGAGTTAGAACTTTCCCCTCAAGAAGCCTTTCTCTAAGACTGTTCTTGTTGAATTTGCAAAGTGATATTTGGAAGCCCCTAGAGGGCTATGGTGAAAAAGGAAATATCTTCAGTTAAAAACTGGAAAGAAACTTCTGAGAAACTGCTTTGTGTTCTGTTAATTCATCTCACAGCGTTACTGCTTTCCCCTCAAGAAGCCTTTCGGTAAGACTGTTCTTGTGGAATTTACAAACTGATATTTGGAAGCCCTTAGAGGGCTAGGGTGAAAAAGGAAATATCTTCCTTTATAAACTGGAAAGAAGCTGTCTGAGAAACTGCTTTGTGTTCTGTTGATTCACCTAACAGAGTTACAGCTTTCCCTTCAAGAAGCCGTTCGCTAAGGCTGTTCTTGTGGAATTTACAAAGTGATATTTGGAAGCCCATAGAGGGCTATGGGGAAAAAGGAAATATCTTCAGCTAAAAACTGAAAAGAAGCTTTCTGAGAAACTGCTTTGTGTCCTCTTAATTCATGTTACAGTGTTACAGCTTTCCCCTCAAGAAGCCTTTCGCTAAGACAGTTCTTGTGGATTTTGCAAAGTGATATTTGGAAGCCCATAGAGGGCTATGTTGAAAAAGGAAATATCTTCCGATAAAAACTGGAAAAAAGATTTCTGAGAAACTACTTTTTGTTCTGTTAATTAATCCTAGAGAGTTACAGCTTTCCCTTCAAGAAGTCTTTCGCTAAGTCTGTTACTGTGTAATTGGCAAAGTGATATTTGGAAGCCTTTAGAGGGCTATGGTGAAGAAGCAAATATCTTCCGTTAAAAACTGGAAAGAATCTTTCTGAGAAACTGCTTTGTGTTCTGTTAATTCATCTCACAGAGTTACAGCTTTACCTCAACAAGCCTTTCGCTATGGCTGTTTTTGTGGAGTTTGGAAAGTGATATTTGGAAGCCCATAGGGGGCTATGGTGAGAAAGGAAATATCTTCAGTTAAAAACTGGAAAGAAGCTCTCTGAGAAACTGCTTTGTGTTCTGTTAATTCATCTCACCGAGTTACAGCTTTCCCCTCAAGAAGCCTTTCGCTAAGACTCTTCTTGTGGAATTTGAAAAGTGATATTTTGAAACCCATAGAAGGCTATGGTGAAAAAGGAAATATCTTCCATTGAAAAGTGGAAAGAAGCTTTCTGAGAAACTGCATTGTGTTCTGTTAATTCATCTCACAGAATTACAGCTTTCCCTTCAAGAAGCCCTTCGCTAAGGCTGTTCTTGTTGAATTTGGAAGGTGATATTTGGAAGCCCATAGAGGCCTATGGTGAAAAATGAAATATCTCCAGTTAAAAACTGGAATGAAGCTTTCTGAGAAACTGCTTTGTGTTCTGTTAGTCCATCTCACAGAGTTAGAACTTTCCCCTCAAGAAGCCTTTCTCTAAGACTGTTCTTGTTGAATTTGCAAAGTGATATTTGGAAGCCCCTAGAGGGCTATGGTGAAAAAGGAAATATCTTCAGTTAAAAAGTGGAAAGAAACTTCTGAGAAACTGCTTTGTGTTCTGTTAATTCATCTCACAGCGTTACTGCTTTCCCCTCAAGAAGCCTTTCGGTAAGACTGTTCTTGTGGAATTTGAAAAGTGATATTTGGAAGACTTTAGAGGGCAAAGTGAAAAAGGAAATATCTTCCGTAAAAAACTGGAAAGAAGCTTTCTGAGAAACTGCATTGTGTCCTCTTAATTCATGTTACAGTGTTACAGCTTTCCCCTCAAGAAGCCTTTCGCTAAGACTGTTCATGTGGAATTTGGAATGTGATAAATAGAACCCCTAGAGGGCTTCGGTGAAAAAGGGAATATCTTCCGTTAAAAACTGGAAAGAAGCATTCTGAGAAACTGCTTTGTGTTCTGTTAATTCATCTCACTGATTTACAGCTTTCCCCTCAAGAAATCTTTCGCTAAGACTGTTCATGTGGATTTTGGAAAATGATATTTAGTAGCCAATAGAGGGCTACGGTGAAAAAGGAAATATCTTCCGTTAAAAAGTGGATAGAAGCTTTCTTAGAGACTGCTTTGTGTTCTGCTAATTCATCTCACAGAATTACAGCTTTCTACTCATGAAGTCTTTGGCTAAGACTGTTCCTGCGGGATTTGCAAAGTGATATTTGGAAGCCCATAGAGGGCTATGGTGATAAAGGACATATCTTCCGTTAAAAACTGGATAGAAACTTTCTAAGAAACTGCTTTGTGTTCTGTTAATTCATCTCACAGAGTTACAGCTTTCCGCTAAATAAGAATTTCGCTAAGACTGTTATTGTGGAATTTGCAAAGTGATATTTGGAAGCCCATAGAGGGCTATGGTGAAAAAGGAAATAACTTCCGTTAAAAACTGGAAAGAGGCATTCTGAGAAACTCCTTTGTGTTCTCTTAATTCATCTCACAGAGTTACACCTTTCCTCTCAAGAAGCCTTTCCTTAAGATAGTTTTTGTGGAAATTGCAAAGGGATACTTAGAAGCCCATAGAGGGCTACGGTGAAAAAAGAAATATCCTAAGACAAAAACTGAAAAGAATCTGTCTTCGATACTACTTTGTGCTCTGTTAATTCATGTCACAGAGTTAGAGCTTTCCCCTACAGAAGACTTTCGCTAAGACTGTTCTTGTGGAATTTCCAAAGTGATATTTGGAATCCCATAGAGTACTATGGTGAAAAAGGAAATATCTTCCGCTAAAAACTGGAAAGAAGCTTTCTGAGAAACTGGTTTGTGTTCTGTTAATTCATCTCACACAGTTACAGCTTTCCCCTCAAGAAGCCTTTCCCTAAGACTGTTCTTGTGGAACTTGCAGAGTGATATTTGGAAGCCCATACAGGGCTATGGTGAAAAAGGAAATATCTTCAGTTAAAAACTGTATAGAAGTTTTCTGAGAAACTGTTTCGTGTACTGTTAATTCACCTCACAGAGTTGCAGCTTTTCCCTCAAGAAACCTTTCGCTAAGACTGTTCTTGTGGAATTTGCTAAGTGATATTTGGAAGCCCATAGAGGCCTATGGTGAAAAAGGAAATATCTTCCGTTAAAAACTGGAGGGAAGCTTTCTGAGAAACTGCTTTGTGTTCTGTTAATTCATCTCACAGAGTTACAGCTTTCCCCTCCAGAAGCCTTTCGCTAGACAGTTCTTGTGGAATGTGCGAAGTGATATTTGAAAGTCCATAGAGGGCTCTGGTGAAAAAGGAAATATCTTCAGTTAAAAACTGTAAAGAAGATTTCTGAGAAACTGCTTTCTGTTCTGTTATTTCATCTCACAGGTTTACTGCTTTCCCCTCAAGAAGCCTTTCGTTAAGTCTTTTCTTGTGGAATTTCCAAAGTGATATTTGGAATCCCATAGAGTACTATGGTGAAAAAGGAAATATCTTCCGCTAAAAACTGGAAAGAAGCTTTCTGAGAAACTGGTTTGTGTTCTGTTAATTCATCTCACACAGTTACAGCATTACCCTCAAGAAGTCTTTCACAAAGACTGTTCTTGTGGAACTTGCAGAGTGATATTTGGAAGCCCATACAGGGCTATGGTGAAAAAGGAAATATCTTCAGGTAAAAACTGTATAGAAGTTTTCTGAGAAACTGTTTCGTGTACTGTTAATTCACCTCACAGATTTGCAGCTTTTCCCTCAAGAAACCTTTCGCTAAGACTGTTCTTGTGGAATTTGCTAAGTGATATTTGGAAGCCCATAAAGGCCTATGGTGAAAAAGGAAATATCTTCCGTTAAAAACTGGAGGGAAGCTTTCTGAGAAACTGCTTTGTGTTCTGTTAATTCATCTCACAGAGTTACAGCTTTCACCTCCAGTAGCCTTTCGCTAGACAGTTCTTGTGGAATGTGCGAAGTGATATTTGAAAGTCCATAGAGGGCTCTGGTGAAAAAGGAAATATCTTCAGTTAAAAACTGGAAAGAAGATTTCTGAGAAACTGCTTTGTGTTCTGTTATTTCATCTCACAGATTTACTGCTTTCCCCTCAAGAAGCCTTTCGTTAAGTCTTTTCTTGTGGAATTTGCAAAGTGATATTTGTAAGCCCATAGAGGGCTTTGGTGAAAAAGGAAATATCTTCAGTTAAAAACTGGAAAGAAGCTGTCTAAGAAACTGCTATGAGTTCTGTTAATTCATCTCACAGAGTTACAGCATTACCCTCAAGAAGTCTTTCACAAAGACTGTTCTTGTGGAATTTGGAAAGTGATATCTGGAAGCTCATAGAGGGCTATGCTGAAAAAGGAAATATCTTCCGTAAAAAACTGGAAAGAAGCTTTCTGAGAAACTGCATTGTGTTCTGTTAATTCATCTCACAGAATTACAGCTTTCCCTTCAAGAAGCCCTTCGCTAAGGCTGTTCTTGTTGAACTTGGAAGGTGATATTTGGAAGCCCATAGAGGCCTATGGTGAAAAATGAAATATCTCCAGTTAAAAACTGGAATGAAGCTTTCTGAGAAACTGCTTTGTGTTCTGTTAGTCCATCTCACAGAGTTAGAACTTTCCCCTCAAGAAGCCTTTCTCTAAGACTGTTCTTGTTGAATTTGCAAAGTGATATTTGGAAGCCCCTAGAGGGCTATGGTGAAAAAGGAAATATCTTCAGTTAAAAACTGGAAAGAAACTTCTGAGAAACTGCTTTGTGTTCTGTTAATTCATCTCACAGCGTTACTGCTTTCCCCTCAAGAAGCCTTTCGGTAAGACTGTTCTTGTGGAATTTACAAACTGATATTTGGAAGCCCTTAGAGGGCTAGGGTGAAAAAGGAAATATCTTCCTTTAAAAACTGGAAAGAAGCTGTCTGAGAAACTGCTTTGTGTTCTGTTGATTCACCTAACAGAGTTACAGATTTCCCTTCAAGAAGCCGTTCGCTAAGGCTGTTCTTGTGGAATTTACAAAGTGATATTTGGAAGCCCATAGAGGGCTATTGGGAAAAAGGAAATATCTTCAGCTAAAAACTGAAAAGAAGCTTTCTGAGAAACTGCTTTGTGTCCTCTTAATTCATGTTACAGTGTTACAGCTTTCCCCTCAAGAAGCCTTTCGCTAAGACAGTTCTTGTGGATTTTGCAAAGTGATATCTGGAAGCTCATAGAGGGCTATGCTGAAAAAGGAAATATCTTCCGTTAAAAACAGGAAAGATGCTCTCTGAGAAATTGCTTTGTGTCCCGTTATTTCATCTCAGAGTTACAGCTTTCCCCTCAAGAAGTCTTTCGCTAAGACTGTTCTTGTAGAATATGAAAAGTGATATTTGGAAGACTTTAGAGGGCAAAGGTGAGAAAGGAAATATCTTCCGTAAAAAACTGGAAAGAAGCTTTCTGAGAAACTGCATTGTGTTCTGTTAATTCATCTCAAAGAATTACAGCTTTCCCTTCAAGAAGCCCTTCGCTAAGGCTGTTCTTGTTGAACTTGGAAGGTGATATTTGGAAGCCCATAGAGGCCTATGGTGAAAAATGAAATATCTCCAGTTAAAAACTGGAATGAAGCTTTCTGAGAAACTGCTTTGTGTTCTGTTAGTCCATCTCACAGAGTTAGAACTTTCCCCTCAAGAAGCCTTTCTCTAAGACTGTTCTTGTTGAATTTGCAAAGTGATATTTGGAAGCCCCTAGAGGGCTATGGTGAAAAAGGAAATATCTTCAGTTAAAAACTGGAAAGAAACTTCTGAGAAACTGCTTTGTGTTCTGTTAATTCATCTCACAGCGTTACTGCTTTCCCCTCAAGAAGCCTTTCGGTAAGACTGTTCTTGTGGAATTTACAAACTGATATTTGGAAGCCCTTAGAGGGCTAGGGTGAAAAAGGAAATATCTTCCTTTAAAAACTGGAAAGAAGCTGTCTGAGAAACTGCTTTGTGTTCTGTTGATTCACCTAACAGAGTTACAGCTTTCCCTTCAAGATGCCGTTCGCTAAGGCTGTTCTTGTGGAATTTACAAAGTGATATTTGGAAGCCCATAGAGCGCTATGGGGAAAAAGGAAATATCTTCAGCTAAAAACTGAAAAGAAGCTTTCTGAGAAACTGCTTTGTGTCCTCTTAATTCATGTTACAGTGTTACAGCTTTCCCCTCAAGAAGCCTTTCGCTAAGACTGTTCATGTGGAATTTGGAATGTGATAAATAGAACCCCTAGAGGGCTTTGGTGAAAAAGGGAATATCTTCCGTTAAAAACTGGAAAGAAGCATTCTGAGAAACTGCTTTGTGTTCTGTTAATTCATCTCACAGAGTTACAGCTTTCCCCTCAAGAAATCTTTCGCTAAGACTGTTCATGTGGATTTTGGAAAATGATATTTAGTAGCCAATAGAGGGCTACGGTGAAAAAGGAAATATCTTCCGTTAAAAAGTGGATAGAAGCTTTCTTAGAGACTGCTTTGTGTTCTGCTAATTCATCTCACAGAATTACAGCTTTCTACTCATGAAGTCTTTGGCTAAGACTGTTCCTGCGGGATTTGCAAAGTGATATTTGGAAGCCCATAGAGGGCTATGGTGAAAAAGGACATATCTTCCGTTAAAAACTGGATAGAAACTTTCTAAGAAACTGCTTTGTGTTCTGTTAATTCATCTCACAGAGTTACAGCTTTCCGCTAAATAAGAATTTCGCTAAGACTGTTATTGTGGAATTTGCAAAGTGATATTTGGAAGCCCATAGAGGGCTATGGTGAAAAAGGAAATAACTTCCGTTAAAAACTGGAAAGAGGCATTCTGAGAAACTCCTTTGTGTTCTCTTAATTCATCTCACAGAGTTACACCTTTCCTCTCAAGAAGCCTTTCCTTAAGACAGTTTTTGTGGAAATTGCAAAGGGATACTTAGAAGCCCATAGAGGGCTACGGTGAAAAAAGAAATATCCTAAGACAAAAACTGAAAAGAATCTGTCTTCGATACTACTTTGTGCTCTGTTAATTCATGTCACAGAGTTAGAGCTTTCCCCTACAGAAGACTTTCGCTAAGACTGTTCTTGTGGAATTTCCAAAGTGATATTTGGAATCCCATAGAGTACTATGGTGAAAAAGGAAATATCTTCCGCTAAAAACTGGAAAGAAGCTTTCTGAGAAACTGGTTTGTGTTCTGTTAATTCATCTCACACAGTTACAGCTTTCCCCTCAAGAAGCCTTTCCCTAAGACTGTTCTTGTGGAACTTGCAGAGTGATATTTGGAAGCCCATACAGGGCTATGGTGAAAAAGGAAATATCTTCAGTTAAAAACTGTATAGAAGTTTTCTGAGAAACTGTTTCGTGTACTGTTAATTCACCTCACAGAGTTGCAGCTTTTCCCTCAAGAAACCTTTCGCTAAGACTGTTCTTGTGGAATTTGCTAAGTGATATTTGGAAGCCCATAGAGGCCTATGGTGAAAAAGGAAATATCTTCCGTTAAAAACTGGAGGGAAGCTTTCTGAGAAACTGGTTTGTGTTCTGTTAATTCATCTCACACAGTTACAGCTTTCCCCTCAAGAAGCCTTTCCCTAAGACTGTTCTTGTGGAACTTGCAGAGTGATATTTGGAAGCCCATACAGGGCTATGGTGAAAAAGGAAATATCTTCAGTTAAAAACTGTATAGAAGTTTTCTGAGAAACTGTTTCGTGTACTGTTAATTCACCTCACAGAGTTGCAGCTTTTCCCTCAAGAAACCTTTCGCTAAGACTGTTCTTGTGGAATTTGCTAAGTGATATTTGGAAGCCCATAGAGGCCTATGGTGAAAAAGGAAATATCTTCCGTTAAAAACTGGAGGGAAGCTTTCTGAGAAACTGCTTTGTGTTCTGTTAATTCATCTCACAGAGTTACAGCTTTCCCCTCCAGAAGCCTTTCGCTAGACAGTTCTTGTGGAATGTGCGAAGTGATATTTGAAAGTCCATAGAGGGCTCTGGTGAAAAAGGAAATATCTTCAGTTAAAAACTGGAAAGAAGATTTCTGAGAAACTGCTTTGTGTTCTGTTATTTCATCTCACAGATTTACTGCTTTCCCCTCAAGAAGCCTTTCGTTAAGTCTTTTCTTGTGGAATTTGCAAAGTGATATTTGTAAGCCCATAGAGGGCTTTGGTGAAAAAGGAAATATCTTCCGTTAAAAACTGGAAAGAAGCTGTCTAAGAAACTGCTATGAGTTCTGTTAATTCATCTCACAGAGTTACAGCATTACCCTCAAGAAGTCTTTCACAAAGACTGTTCTTGTGGAATTTGGAAAGTGATATTTGGAAGCTCATAGAGGGCTATGCTGAAAAAGGAAATATCTTCCGTTAAAAACAGGAAAGATGCTCTCTGAGAAATTGCTTTGTGTCCCGTTATTTCATCTCAGAGTTACAGCTTTCCCCTCAAGAAGTCTTTCGCTAAGACTGTTCTTGTGGAATATGAAAAGTGATATTTGGAAGACTTTAGAGGGCAAAGGTGAAAAAGGAAATATCTTCCGTAAAAAACTGGAAAGAAGCTTTCTGAGAAACTGCATTGTGTTCTGTTAATTCATCTCACAGAATTACAGCTTTCCCTTCAAGAAGCCCTTCGCTAAGGCTGTTCTTGTTGAACTTGGAAGGTGATATTTGGAAGCCCATAGAGGCCTATGGTGAAAAATGAAATATCTCCAGTTAAAAACTGGAATGAAGCTTTCTGAGAAACTGCTTTGTGTTCTGTTAGTCCATCTCACAGAGTTAGAACTTTCCCCTCAAGAAGCCTTTCTCTAAGACTGTTCTTGTTGAATTTGCAAAGTGATATTTGGAAGCCCCTAGAGGGCTATGGTGAAAAAGGAAATATCTTCAGTTAAAAACTGGAAAGAAACTTCTGAGAAACTGCTTTGTGTTCTGTTAATTCATCTCCCAGCGTTACTGCTTTCCCCTCAAGAAGCCTTTCGGTAAGACTGTTCTTGTGGAATTTACAAACTGATATTTGGAAGCCCTTAGAGGGCTAGGGTGAAAAAGGAAATATCTTCCTTTAAAAACTGGAAAGAAGCTGTCTGAGAAACTGCTTTGTGTTCTGTTGATTCACCTAACAGAGTTACAGCTTTCCCTTCAAGAAGCCGTTCGCTAAGGCTGTTCTTGTGGAATTTACAAAGTGATATTTGGAAGCCCATAGAGGGCTATGGGGAAAAAGGAAATATCTTCAGCTAAAAACTGAAAAGAAGCTTTCTGAGAAACTGCTTTGTGTCCTCTTAATTCATGTTACAGTGTTACAGCTTTCCCCTCAAGAAGCCTTTCGCTAAGACAGTTCTTGTGGATTTTGCAAAGTGATATTTGGAAGCCCATAGAGGGCTATGTTGAAAAAGGAAATATCTTCCGATAAAAACTGGAAAAAAGATTTCTGAGAAACTACTTTTTGTTCTGTTAATTAACCTCAGAGAGTTACAGCTTTCCCTTCAAGAAGTCTTTCGCTAAGTCTGTTACTGTGTAATTGGCAAAGTGATATTTGGAAGCCTTTAGAGGGCTATGGTGAAGAAGCAAATATCTTCCGTTAAAAACTGGAAAGAATCTTTCTGAGAAACTGCTTTGTGTTCTGTTAATTCATCTCACAGAGTTACAGCTTTACCTCAACAAGCCTTTCGCTACGGCTGTTTTTGTGGAGTTTGGAAAGTGATATTTGGAAGCCCATAGGGGGCTATGGTGAGAAAGGAAATATCTTCAGTTAAAAACTGGAAAGAAGCTCTCTGAGAAACTGCTTTGTGTTCTGTTAATTCATCTCACCGAGTTACAGCTTTCCCCTCAAGAAGCCTTTCGCTAAGACTCTTCTTGTGGAATTTGAAAAGTGATATTTTGAAACCCATAGAAGGCTATGGTGAAAAAGGAAATATCTTCCATTGAAAAGTGGAAAGAAGCTTTCTGAGAAACTGCATTGTGTTCTGTTAATTCATCTCACAGAATTACAGCTTTCCCTTCAAGAAGCCCTTCGCTAAGACTGTTCTTGTTGAATTTGGAAGGTGATATTTGGAAGCCCATAGAGGCCTATGGTGAAAAATGAAATATCTCCAGTTAAAAACTGGAATGAAGCTTTCTGAGAAACTGCTTTGTGTTCTGTTAGTCCATCTCACAGAGTTAGAACTTTCCACTCAAGAAGCCTTTCTCTAAGACTGTTCTTGTTGAATTTGCAAAGTGATATTTGGAAGCCCCTAGAGGGCTATGGTGAAAAAGGAAATATCTTCAGTTAAAAACTGGAAAGAAACTTCTGAGAAACTGCTTTGTGTTCTGTTAATTCATCTCACAGCGTTACTGCTTTCCCCTCAAGAAGCCTTTCGGTAAGTCTTTTCTTGTGGAATTTGCAAAGTGATATTTGTAAGCCCATAGAGGGCTTTGGTGAAAAAGGAAATATCTTCCGTTAAAAACTGGAAAGAAGCTGTCTAAGAAACTGCTATGAGTTCTGTTAATTCATCTCACAGAGTTACAGCATTACCCTCAAGAAGTCTTTCACAAAGACTGTTCTTGTGGAATTTGGAAAGTGATATTTGGAAGCTCATAGAGGGCTATGCTGAAAAAGGAAATATCTTCCGTTAAAAACAGGAAAGATGCTCTCTGAGAAATTGCTTTGTGTCCCGTTATTTCATCTCAGAGTTACAGCTTTCCCCTCAAGAAGTCTTTCGCTAAGACTGTTCTTGTGGAATATGAAAAGTGATATTTGGAAGACTTTAGAGGGCAAAGGTGAAAAAGGAAATATCTTCCGTAAAAAACTGGAAAGAAGCTTTCTGAGAAACTGCATTGTGTTCTGTTAATTCATCTCACAGAATTACAGCTTTCCCTTCAAGAAGCCCTTCGCTAAGGCTGTTCTTGTTGAACTTGGAAGGTGATATTTGGAAGCCCATAGAGGCCTATGGTGAAAAATGAAATATCTCCAGTTAAAAACTGGAATGAAGCTTTCTGAGAAACTGCTTTGTGTTCTGTTAGTCCATCTCACAGAGTTAGAACTTTCCCCTCAAGAAGCCTTTCTCTAAGACTGTTCTTGTTGAATTTGCAAAGTGATATTTGGAAGCCCCTAGAGGGCTATGGTGAAAAAGGAAATATCTTCAGTTAAAAACTGGAAAGAAACTTCTGAGAAACTGCTTTGTGTTCTGTTAATTCATCTCCCAGCGTTACTGCTTTCCCCTCAAGAAGCCTTTCGGTAAGACTGTTCTTGTGGAATTTACAAACTGATATTTGGAAGCCCTTAGAGGGCTAGGGTGAAAAAGGAAATATCTTCCTTTAAAAACTGGAAAGAAGCTGTCTGAGAAACTGCTTTGTGTTCTGTTGATTCACCTAACAGAGTTACAGCTTTCCCTTCAAGAAGCCGTTCGCTAAGGCTGTTCTTGTGGAATTTACAAAGTGATATTTGGAAGCCCATAGAGGGCTATGGGGAAAAAGGAAATATCTTCAGCTAAAAACTGAAAAGAAGCTTTCTGAGAAACTGCTTTGTGTCCTCTTAATTCATGTTAC
The DNA here is from genome assembly GCF_047675955.1 of Chlorocebus sabaeus. Lineage (NCBI taxonomy): Eukaryota > Metazoa > Chordata > Mammalia > Primates > Cercopithecidae > Chlorocebus > Chlorocebus sabaeus. Next base: position 1,021,751 of record NW_027327792.1, on the reverse strand, counting down.
AGTGTTACAGCTTTCCCCTCAAGAAGCCTTTCGCTAAGACAGTTCTTGTGGATTTTGCAAAGTGATATTTGGAAGCCCATAGAGGGCTATGTTGAAAAAGGAAATATCTTCCGATAAAAACTGGAAAAAAGATTTCTGAGAAACTACTTTTTGTTCTGTTAATTAACCTCAGAGAGTTACAGCTTTCCCTTCAAGAAGTCTTTCGCTAAGTCTGTTACTGTGTAATTGGCAAAGTGATATTTGGAAGCCTTTAGAGGGCTATGGTGAAGAAGCAAATATCTTCCGTTAAAAACTGGAAAGAATCTTTCTGAGAAACTGCTTTGTGTTCTGTTAATTCATCTCACAGAGTTACAGCTTTACCTCAACAAGCCTTTCGCTACGGCTGTTTTTGTGGAGTTTGGAAAGTGATATTTGGAAGCCCATAGGGGGCTATGGTGAGAAAGGAAATATCTTCAGTTAAAAACTGGAAAGAAGCTCTCTGAGAAACTGCTTTGTGTTCTGTTAATTCATCTCACCGAGTTACAGCTTTCCCCTCAAGAAGCCTTTCGCTAAGACTCTTCTTGTGGAATTTGAAAAGTGATATTTTGAAACCCATAGAAGGCTATGGTGAAAAAGGAAATATCTTCCATTGAAAAGTGGAAAGAAGCTTTCTGAGAAACTGCATTGTGTTCTGTTAATTCATCTCACAGAATTACAGCTTTCCCTTCAAGAAGCCCTTCGCTAAGACTGTTCTTGTTGAATTTGGAAGGTGATATTTGGAAGCCCATAGAGGCCTATGGTGAAAAATGAAATATCTCCAGTTAAAAACTGGAATGAAGCTTTCTGAGAAACTGCTTTGTGTTCTGTTAGTCCATCTCACAGAGTTAGAACTTTCCACTCAAGAAGCCTTTCTCTAAGACTGTTCTTGTTGAATTTGCAAAGTGATATTTGGAAGCCCCTAGAGGGCTATGGTGAAAAAGGAAATATCTTCAGTTAAAAACTGGAAAGAAACTTCTGAGAAACTGCTTTGTGTTCTGTTAATTCATCTCACAGCGTTACTGCTTTCCCCTCAAGAAGCCTTTCGGTAAGTCTTTTCTTGTGGAATTTGCAAAGTGATATTTGTAAGCCCATAGAGGGCTTTGGTGAAAAAGGAAATATCTTCCGTTAAAAACTGGAAAGAAGCTGTCTAAGAAACTGCTATGAGTTCTGTTAATTCATCTCACAGAGTTACAGCATTACCCTCAAGAAGTCTTTCACAAAGACTGTTCTTGTGGAATTTGGAAAGTGATATTTGGAAGCTCATAGAGGGCTATGCTGAAAAAGGAAATATCTTCCGTTAAAAACAGGAAAGATGCTCTCTGAGAAATTGCTTTGTGTCCCGTTATTTCATCTCAGAGTTACAGCTTTCCCCTCAAGAAGTCTTTCGCTAAGACTGTTCTTGTGGAATATGAAAAGTGATATTTGGAAGACTTTAGAGGGCAAAGGTGAAAAAGGAAATATCTTCCGTAAAAAACTGGAAAGAAGCTTTCTGAGAAACTGCATTGTGTTCTGTTAATTCATCTCACAGAATTACAGCTTTCCCTTCAAGAAGCCCTTCGCTAAGGCTGTTCTTGTTGAACTTGGAAGGTGATATTTGGAAGCCCATAGAGGCCTATGGTGAAAAATGAAATATCTCCAGTTAAAAACTGGAATGAAGCTTTCTGAGAAACTGCTTTGTGTTCTGTTAGTCCATCTCACAGAGTTAGAACTTTCCCCTCAAGAAGCCTTTCTCTAAGACTGTTCTTGTTGAATTTGCAAAGTGATATTTGGAAGCCCCTAGAGGGCTATGGTGAAAAAGGAAATATCTTCAGTTAAAAACTGGAAAGAAACTTCTGAGAAACTGCTTTGTGTTCTGTTAATTCATCTCACAGCGTTACTGCTTTCCCCTCAAGAAGCCTTTCGGTAAGACTGTTCTTGTGGAATTTACAAACTGATATTTGGAAGCCCTTAGAGGGCTAGGGTGAAAAAGGAAATATCTCCCTTTAAAAACTGGAAAGAAGCTGTCTGAGAAACTGCTTTGTGTTCTGTTGATTCACCTAACAGAGTTACAGCTTTCCCTTCAAGAAGCCGTTCGCTAAGGCTGTTCTTGTGGAATTTACAAAGTGATATTTGGAAGCCCATAGAGCGCTATGGGGAAAAAGGAAATATCTTCAGCTAAAAACTGAAAAGAAGCTTTCTGAGAAACTGCTTTGTGTCCTCTTAATTCATGTTACAGTGTTACAGCTTTCCCCTCAAGAAGCCTTTCGCTAAGACTGTTCATGTGGAATTTGGAATGTGATAAATAGAACCCCTAGAGGGCTTTGGTGAAAAAGGGAATATCTTCCGTTAAAAACTGGAAAGAAGCATTCTGAGAAACTGCTTTGTGTTCTGTTAATTCATCTCACAGAGTTACAGCTTTCCCCTCAAGAAATCTTTCGCTAAGACTGTTCATGTGGATTTTGGAAAATGATATTTAGTAGCCAATAGAGGGCTACGGTGAAAAAGGAAATATCTTCCGTTAAAAAGTGGATAGAAGCTTTCTTAGAGACTGCTTTGTGTTCTGCTAATTCATCTCACAGAATTACAGCTTTCTACTCATGAAGTCTTTGGCTAAGACTGTTCCTGCGGGATTTGCAAAGTGATATTTGGAAGCCCATAGAGGGCTATGGTGAAAAAGGACATATCTTCCGTTAAAAACTGGATAGAAACTTTCTAAGAAACTGCTTTGTGTTCTGTTAATTCATCTCACAGAGTTACAGCTTTCTGCTAAATAAGAATTTCGCTAAGACTGTTATTGTGGAATTTGCAAAGTGATATTTGGAAGCCCATAGAGGGCTATGGTGAAAAAGGAAATAACTTCCGTTAAAAACTGGAAAGAGGCATTCTGAGAAACTCCTTTGTGTTCTCTTAATTCATCTCACAGAGTTACACCTTTCCTCTCAAGAAGCCTTTCCTTAAGACAGTTTTTGTGGAAATTGCAAAGGGATACTTAGAAGCCCATAGAGGGCTACGGTGAAAAAAGAAATATCCTAAGACAAAAACTGAAAAGAATCTGTCTTCGATACTACTTTGTGCTCTGTTAATTCATGTCACAGAGTTAGAGCTTTCCCCTACAGAAGACTTTCGCTAAGACTGTTCTTGTGGAATTTCCAAAGTGATATTTGGAATCCCATAGAGTACTATGGTGAAAAAGGAAATATCTTCCGCTAAAAACTGGAAAGAAGCTTTCTGAGAAACTGGTTTGTGTTCTGTTAATTCATCTCACACAGTTACAGCTTTCCCCTCAAGAAGCCTTTCCCTAAGACTGTTCTTGTGGAACTTGCAGAGTGATATTTGGAAGCCCATACAGGGCTATGGTGAAAAAGGAAATATCTTCAGTTAAAAACTGTATAGAAGTTTTCTGAGAAACTGTTTCGTGTACTGTTAATTCACCTCACAGAGTTGCAGCTTTTCCCTCAAGAAACCTTTCGCTAAGACTGTTCTTGTGGAATTTGCTAAGTGATATTTGGAAGCCCATAGAGGCCTATGGTGAAAAAGGAAATATCTTCCGTTAAAAACTGGAGGGAAGCTTTCTGAGAAACTGGTTTGTGTTCTGTTAATTCATCTCACACAGTTACAGCTTTCCCCTCAAGAAGCCTTTCCCTAAGACTGTTCTTGTGGAACTTGCAGAGTGATATTTGGAAGCCCATACAGGGCTATGGTGAAAAAGGAAATATCTTCAGTTAAAAACTGTATAGAAGTTTTCTGAGAAACTGTTTCGTGTACTGTTAATTCACCTCACAGAGTTGCAGCTTTTCCCTCAAGAAACCTTTCGCTAAGACTGTTCTTGTGGAATTTGCTAAGTGATATTTGGAAGCCCATAGAGGCCTATGGTGAAAAAGGAAATATCTTCCGTTAAAAACTGGAGGGAAGCTTTCTGAGAAACTGCTTTGTGTTCTGTTAATTCATCTCACAGAGTTACAGCTTTCCCCTCCAGAAGCCTTTCGCTAGACAGTTCTTGTGGAATGTGCGAAGTGATATTTGAAAGTCCATAGAGGGCTCTGGTGAAAAAGGAAATATCTTCAGTTAAAAACTGGAAAGAAGATTTCTGAGAAACTGCTTTGTGTTCTGTTATTTCATCTCACAGATTTACTGCTTTCCCCTCAAGAAGCCTTTCGTTAAGTCTTTTCTTGTGGAATTTGCAAAGTGATATTTGTAAGCCCATAGAGGGCTTTGGTGAAAAAGGAAATATCTTCAGTTAAAAACTGGAAAGAAGCTGTCTAAGAAACTGCTATGAGTTCTGTTAATTCATCTCGCAGAGTTACAGCATTACCCTCAAGAAGTCTTTCACAAAGACTGTTCTTGTGGAATTTGGAAAGTGATATCTGGAAGCTCATAGAGGGCTATGCTGAAAAAGGAAATATCTTCCGTTAAAAACAGGAAAGATGCTCTCTGAGAAATTGCTTTGTGTCCCGTTATTTCATCTCAGAGTTACAGCTTTCCCCTCAAGAAGTCTTTCGCTAAGACTGTTCTTGTGGAATTTGAAAAGTGATATTTGGAAGACTTTAGAGGGCAAAGGTGAAAAAGGAAATATCTTCCGTAAAAAACTGGAAAGAAGCTTTCTGAGAAACTGCATTGTGTTCTGTTAATTCATCTCACAGAATTACAGCTTTCCCTTCAAGAAGCCCTTCGCTAAGGCTGTTCTTGTTGAATTTGGAAGGTGATATTTGGAAGCCCATAGAGGCCTATGGTGAAAAATGAAATATCTCCAGTTAAAAACTGGAATGAAGCTTTCTGAGAAACTGCTTTGTGTTCTGTTAGTCCATCTCACAGCGTTAGAACATTCCCCTCAAGAAGCCTTTCTCTAAGACTGTTCTTGTTGAATTTGCAAAGTGATATTTGGAAGCCCCTAGAGGGCTATGGTGAAAAAGGAAATATCTTCAGTTAAAAACTGGAAAGAAACTTCTGAGAAACTGCTTTGTGTTCTGTTAATTCATCTCACAGCGTTACTGCTTTCCCCTCAAGAAGCCTTTCGGTAAGACTGTTCTTGTGGAATTTACAAACTGATATTTGGAAGCCCTTAGAGGGCTAGGGTGAAAAAGGAAATATCTTCCTTTAAAAACTGGAAAGAAGCTGTCTGAGAAACTGCTTTGTGTTCTGTTGATTCACCTAACAGAGTTACAGCTTTTCCTTCAAGAAGCCGTTCGCTAAGGCTGTTCTTGTGGAATTTACAAAGTGATATTTGGAAGCCCATAGAGCGCTATGGGGAAAAAGGAAATATCTTCAGCTAAAAACTGAAAAGAAGCTTTCTGAGAAACTGCTTTGTGTCCTCTTAATTCATGTTACAGTGTTACAGCTTTCCCCTCAAGAAGCCTTTCGCTAAGACTGTTCATGTGGAATTTGGAATGTGATAAATAGAACCCCTAGAGGGCTTTGGTGAAAAAGGGAATATCTTCCGTTAAAAACTGGAAAGAAGCATTCTGAGAAACTGCTTTGTGTTCTGTTAATTCATCTCACAGAGTTACAGCTTTCCCCTCAAGAAATCTTTCGCTAAGACTGTTCATGTGGATTTTGGAAAATGATATTTAGTAGCCAATAGAGGGCTACGGTGAAAAAGGAAATATCTTCCGTGAAAAAGTGGATAGAAGCTTTCTTAGAGACTGCTTTGTGTTCTGCTAATTCATCTCACAGAATTACAGCTTTCTACTCATGAAGTCTTTGGCTAAGACTGTTCCTGCGGGATTTGCAAAGTGATATTTGGAAGCCCATAGAGGGCTATGGTGAAAAAGGACATATCTTCCGTTAAAAACTGGATAGAAACTTTCTAAGAAACTGCTTTGTGTTCTGTTAATTCATCTCACAGAGTTACAGCTTTCCGCTAAATAAGAATTTCGCTAAGACTGTTATTGTGGAATTTGCAAAGTGATATTTGGAAGCCCATAGAGGGCTATGGTGAAAAAGGAAATAACTTCCGTTAAAAACTGGAAAGAGGCATTCTGAGAAACTCCTTTGTGTTCTCTTAATTCATCTCACAGAGTTACACCTTTCCTCTCAAGAAGCCTTTCCTTAAGACAGTTTTTGTGGAAATTGCAAAGGGATACTTAGAAGCCCATAGAGGGCTACGGTGAAAAAAGAAATATCCTAAGACAAAAACTGAAAAGAATCTGTCTTCGATACTACTTTGTGCTCTGTTAATTCATGTCACAGAGTTAGAGCTTTCCCCTACAGAAGACTTTCGCTAAGACTGTTCTTGTGGAATTTCCAAAGTGATATTTGGAATCCCATAGAGTACTATGGTGAAAAAGGAAATATCTTCCGCTAAAAACTGGAAAGAAGCTTTCTGAGAAACTGGTTTGTGTTCTGTTAATTCATCTCACACAGTTACAGCTTTCCCCTCAAGAAGCCTTTCCCTAAGACTGTTCTTGTGGAACTTGCAGAGTGATATTTGGAAGCCCATACAGGGCTATGGTGAAAAAGGAAATATCTTCAGTTAAAAACTGTATAGAAGTTTTCTGAGAAACTGTTTCGTGTACTGTTAATTCACCTCACAGAGTTGCAGCTTTTCCCTCAAGAAACCTTTCGCTAAGACTGTTCTTGTGGAATTTGCTAAGTGATATTTGGAAGCCCATAGAGGCCTATGGTGAAAAAGGAAATATCTTCCGTTAAAAACTGGAAAGAAGCTTTCTGAGAAACTGGTTTGTGTTCTGTTAATTCATCTCACACAGTTACAGCTTTCCCCTCAAGAAGCCTTTCCCTAAGACTGTTCTTGTGGAACTTGCAGAGTGATATTTGGAAGCCCATACAGGGCTATGGTGAAAAAGGAAATATCTTCAGTTAAAAACTGTATAGAAGTTTTCTGAGAAACTGTTTCGCGTACTGTTAATTCACCTCACAGAGTTGCAGCTTTTCCCTCAAGAAACCTTTCGCTAAGACTGTTCTTGTGGAATTTGCTAAGTGATATTTGGAAGCCCATAGAGGCCTATGGTGAAAAAGGAAATATCTTCCGTTAAAAACTGGAGGGAAGCTTTCTGAGAAACTGCTTTGTGTTCTGTTAATTCATCTCACAGAGTTACAGCTTTCCCCTCCAGAAGCCTTTCGCTAGACAGTTCTTGTGGAATGTGCGAAGTGATATTTGAAAGTCCATAGAGGGCTCTGGTGAAAAAGGAAATATCTTCAGTTAAAAACTGGAAAGAAGATTTCTGAGAAACTGCTTTGTGTTCTGTTATTTCATCTCACAGATTTACTGCTTTCCCCTCAAGAAGCCTTTCGTTAAGTCTTTTCTTGTGGAATTTGCAAAGTGATATTTGTAAGCCCATAGAGGGCTTTGGTGAAAAAGGAAATATCTTCCGTTAAAAACTGGAAAGAAGCTGTCTAAGAAACTGCTATGAGTTCTGTTAATTCATCTCACAGAGTTACAGCATTACCCTCAAGAAGTCTTTCACAAAGACTGTTCTTGTGGAATTTGGAAAGTGATATTTGGAAGCTCATAGAGGGCTATGCTGAAAAAGGAAATATCTTCCGTTAAAAACAGGAAAGATGCTCTCTGAGAAATTGCTTTGTGTCCCGTTATTTCATCTCAGAGTTACAGCTTTCCCCTCAAGAAGTCTTTCGCTAAGACTGTTCTTGTGGAATATGAAAAGTGATATTTGGAAGACTTTAGAGGGCAAAGGTGAAAAAGGAAATATCTTCCGTAAAAAACTGGAGAGAAGCTTTCTGAGAAACTGCATTGTGTTCTGTTAATTCATCTCACAGAATTACAGCTTTCCCTTCAAGAAGCCCTTCGCTAAGGCTGTTCTTGTTGAACTTGGAAGGTGATATTTGGAAGCCCATAGAGGCCTATGGTGAAAAATGAAATATCTCCAGTTAAAAACTGGAATGAAGCTTTCTGAGAAACTGCTTTGTGTTCTGTTAGTCCATCTCACAGAGTTAGAACTTTCCCCTCAAGAAGCCTTTCTCTAAGACTGTTCTTGTTGAATTTGCAAAGTGATATTTGGAAGCCCCTAGAGGGCTATGGTGAAAAAGGAAATATCTTCAGTTAAAAACTGGAAAGAAACTTCTGAGAAACTGCTTTGTGTTCTGTTAATTCATCTCACAGCGTTACTGCTTTCCCCTCAAGAAGCCTTTCGGTAAGACTGTTCTTGTGGAATTTACAAACTGATATTTGGAAGCCCTTAGAGGGCTAGGGTGAAAAAGGAAATATCTTCCTTTAAAAACTGGAAAGAAGCTGTCTGAGAAACTGCTTTGTGTTCTGTTGATTCACCTAACAGAGTTACAGGTTTCCCTTCAAGAAGCCGTTCGCTAAGGCTGTTCTTGTGGAATTTACAAAGTGATATTTGGAAGCCCATAGAGGGCTATGGGGAAAAAGGAAATATCTTCAGCTAAAAACTGAAAAGAAGCTTTCTGAGAAACTGCTTTGTGTCCTCTTAATTCATGTTACAGTGTTACAGCTTTCCCCTCAAGAAGCCTTTCGCTAAGACAGTTCTTGTGGATTTTGCAAAGTGATATTTGGAAGCCCATAGAGGGCTATGTTGAAAAAGGAAATATCTTCCGATAAAAACTGGAAAAAAGATTTCTGAGAAACTACTTTTTGTTCTGTTAATTCATCTCAGAGAGTTACAGCTTTCCCTTCAAGAAGTCTTTCGCTAAGTCTGTTACTGTGTAATTGGCAAAGTGATATTTGGAAGCCTTTAGAGGGCTATGGTGAAGAAGCAAATATCTTCCGTTAAAAACTGGAAAGAATCTTTCTGAGAAACTGCTTTGTGTTCTGTTAATTCATCTCACAGAGTTACAGCTTTACCTCAACAAGCCTTTCGCTACGGCTGTTTTTGTGGAGTTTGGAAAGTGATATTTGGAAGCCCATAGGGGGCTATGGTGAGAAAGGAAATATCTTCAGTTAAAAACTGGAAAGAAGCTCTCTGAGAAACTGCTTTGTGTTCTGTTAATTCATCTCACCGAGTTACAGCTTTCCCCTCAAGAAGCCTTTCGCTAAGACTCTTCTTGTGGAATTTGAAAAGTGATATTATGAAACCCATAGAAGGCTATGGTGAAAAAGGAAATATCTTCCATTGAAAAGTGGAAAGAAGCTTTCTGAGAAACTGCATTGTGTTCTGTGAATTCATCTCACAGAATTACAGCTTTCCCTTCAAGAAGCCCTTCGCTAAGGCTGTTCTTGTTGAATTTGGAAGGTGATATTTGGAAGCCCATAGAGGCCTATGGTGAAAAATGAAATATCTCCAGTTAAAAACTGGAATGAAGCTTTCTGAGAAACTGCTTTGTGTTCTGTTAGTCCATCTCACAGAGTTAGAACTTTCCCCTCAAGAAGCCTTTCTCTAAGACTGTTCTTGTTGAATTTGCAAAGTGATATTTGGAAGCCCCTAGAGGGCTATGGTGAAAAAGGAAATATCTTCAGTTAAAAACTGGAAAGAAACTTCTGAGAAACTGCTTTGTGTTCTGTTAATTCATCTCCCAGCGTTACTGCTTTCCCCTCAAGAAGCCTTTCGGTAAGACTGTTCTTGTGGAATTTACAAACTGATATTTGGAAGCCCTTAGAGGGCTAGGGTGAAAAAGGAAATATCTTCCTTTAAAAACTGGAAAGAAGCTGTCTGAGAAACTGCTTTGTGTTCTGTTGATTCACCTAACAGAGTTACAGCTTTCCCTTCAAGAAGCCGTTCGCTAAGGCTGTTCTTGTGGAATTTACAAAGTGATATTTGGAAGCCCATAGAGCGCTATGGGGAAAAAGGAAATATCTTCAGCTAAAAACTGAAAAGAAGCTTTCTGAGAAACTGCTTTGTGTCCTCTTAATTCATGTTACAGTGTTACAGCTTTCCCCTCAAGAAGCCTTTCGCTAAGACTGTTCATGTGGAATTTGGAATGTGATAAATAGAACCCCTAGAGGGCTTTGGTGAAAAAGGGAATATCTTCCGTTAAAAACTGGAAAGAAGCATTCTGAGAAACTGCTTTGTGTTCTGTTAATTCATCTCACAGAGTTACAGCTTTCCCCTCAAGAAATCTTTCGCTAAGACTGTTCATGTGGATTTTGGAAAATGATATTTAGTAGCCAATAGAGGGCTACGGTGAAAAAGGAAATATCTTCCGTTAAAAAGTGGATAGAAGCTTTCTTAGAGACTGCTTTGTGTTCTGCTAATTCATCTCACAGAATTACAGCTTTCTACTCATGAAGTCTTTGGCTAAGACTGTTCCTGCGGGATTTGCAAAGTGATATTTGGAAGCCCATAGAGGGCTATGGTGAAAAAGGACATATCTTCCGTTAAAAACTGGATAGAAACTTTCTAAGAAACTGCTTTGTGTTCTGTTAATTCATCTCACAGAGTTACAGCTTTCCGCTAAATAAGAATTTCGCTAAGACTGTTATTGTGGAATTTGCAAAGTGATATTTGGAAGCCCATAGAGGGCTATGGTGAAAAAGGAAAAAACTTCCGTTAAAAACTGGAAAGAGGCATTCTGAGAAACTCCTTTGTGTTCTCTTAATTCATCTCACAGAGTTACACCTTTCCTCTCAAGAAGCCTTTCCTTAAGACAGTTTTTGTGGAAATTGCAAAGGGATACTTAGAAGCCCATAGAGGGCTACGGTGAAAAAAGAAATATCCTAAGACAAAAACTGAAAAGAATCTGTCTTCGATACTACTTTGTGCTCTGTTAATTCATGTCACAGAGTTAGAGCTTTCCCCTACAGAAGACTTTCGCTAAGACTGTTCTTGTGGAATTTCCAAAGTGATATTTGGAATCCCATAGAGTACTATGGTGAAAAAGGAAATATCTTCCGCTAAAAACTGGAAAGAAGCTTTCTGAGAAACTGGTTTGTGTTCTGTTAATTCATCTCACACAGTTACAGCTTTCCCCTCAAGAAGCCTTTCCCTAAGACTGTTCTTGTGGAACTTGCAGAGTGATATTTGGAAGCCCATACAGGGCTATGGTGAAAAAGGAAATATCTTCAGTTAAAAACTGTATAGAAGTTTTCTGAGAAACTGTTTCGTGTACTGTTAATTCACCTCACAGAGTTGCAGCTTTTCCGTCAAGAAACCTTTCGCTAAGACTGTTCTTGTGGAATTTGCTAAGTGATATTTGGAAGCCCATAGAGGCCTATGGTGAAAAAGGAAATATCTTATGTTAAAAACTGTATAGAAGTTTTCTGAGAAACTGTTTCGTGTACTGTTAATTCACCTCACAGAGTTGCAGCTCTTCCCTCAAGAAACCTTTCGCTAAGACTGTTCTTGTGGAATTTGCTAAGTGATATTTGGAAGCCCACAGAGGCCTATGGTGAAAAAGGAAATATCTTCCGTTAAAAACTGGAGGGAAGCTTTCTGAGAAACTGCTTTGTGTTCTGTTAATTCATCTCACAGAGTTACAGCTTTCCCCTCCAGAAGCCTTTCGCTAGACAGTTCTTGTGGAATGTGCGAAGTGATATTTGAAAGTCCATAGAGGGCTCTGGTGAAAAAGGAAATATCTTCAGTTAAAAACTGGAAAGAAGATTTCTGAGAAACTGCTTTGTGTTCTGTTATTTCATCTCACAGATTTACTGCTTTCCCCTCAAGAAGCCTTTCGTTACGTCTTTTCTTGTGGAATTTGCAAAGTGATATTTGTAAGCCCATAGAGGGCTTTGGTGAAAAAGGAAATATCTTCCGTTAAAAACTGGAAAGAAGCTGTCTAAGAAACTGCTATGAGTTCTGTTAATTCATCTCACAGAGTTACAGCATTACCCTCAAGAAGTCTTTCACAAAGACTGTTCTTGTGGAATTTGGAAAGTGATATTTGGAAGCTCATAGAGGGCTATGCTGAAAAAGGAAATATCTTCCGTTAAAAACAGGAAAGATGCTCTCTGAGAAATTGCTTTGTGTCCCGTTATTTCATCTCAGAGTTACAGCTTTCCCCTCAAGAAGTCTTTCGCTAAGACTGTTCTTGTGGAATATGAAAAGTGATATTTGGAAGACTTTAGAGGGCAAAGGTGAAAAAGGAAATATCTTCCGTAAAAAACTGGAAAGAAGCTTTCTGAGAAACTGCATTGTGTTCTGTTAATTCATCTCACAGAATTACAGCTTTCCCTTCAAGAAGCCCTTCGCTAAGGCTGTTCTTGTTGAACTTGGAAGGTGATATTTGGAAGCCCATAGAGGCCTATGGTGAAAAATGAAATATCTCCAGTTAAAAACTGGAATGAAGCTTTCTGAGAAACTGCTTTGTGTTCTGTTAGTCCATCTCACAGAGTTAGAACTTTCCCCTCAAGAAGCCTTTCTCTAAGACTGTTCTTGTTGAATTTGCAAAGTGATATTTGGAAGCCCCTAGAGGGCTATGGTGAAAAAGGAAATATCTTCAGTTAAAAACTGGAAAGAAACTTCTGAGAAACTGCTTTGTGTTCTGTTAATTCATCTCCCAGCGTTACTGCTTTCCCCTCAAGAAGCCTTTCGGTAAGACTGTTCTTGTGGAATTTACAAACTGATATTTGGAAGCCCTTAGAGGGCTAGGGTGAAAAAGGAAATATCTTCCTTTAAAAACTGGAAAGAAGCTGTCTGAGAAACTGCTTTGTGTTCTGTTGATTCACCTAACAGAGTTACAGCTTTCCCTTCAAGAAGCCGTTCGCTAAGGCTGTTCTTGTGGAATTTACAAAGTGATATTTGGAAGCCCATAGAGGGCTATGGGGAAAAAGGAAATATCTTCAGCTAAAAACTGAAAAGAAGCTTTCTGAGAAACTGCTTTGTGTCCTCTTAATTCATGTTACAGTGTTACAGCTTTCCCCTCAAGAAGCCTTTCGCTAAGACAGTTCTTGTGGATTTTGCAAAGTGATATTTGGAAGCCCATAGAGGGCTATGTTGAAAAAGGAAATATCTTCCGATAAAAACTGGAAAAAAGATTTCTGAGAAACTACTTTTTGTTCTGTTAATTCATCTCAGAGAGTTACAGCTTTCCCTTCAAGAAGTCTTTCGCTAAGTCTGTTACTGTGTAATTGGCAAAGTGATATTTGGAAGCCTTTAGAGGGCTATGGTGAAGAAGCAAATATCTTCCGTTAAAAACTGGAAAGAATCTTTCTGAGAAACTGCTTTGTGTTCTGTTAATTCATCTCACAGAGTTACAGCTTTACCTCAACAAGCCTTTCGCTACGGCTGTTTTTGTGGAGTTTGGAAAGTGATATTTGGAAGCCCATAGGGGGCTATGGTGAGAAAGGAAATATCTTCAGTTAAAAACTGGAAAGAAGCTCTCTGAGAAACTGCTTTGTGTTCTGTTAATTCATCTCACCGAGTTACAGCTTTCCCCTCAAGAAGCCTTTCGCTAAGACTCTTCTTGTGGAATTTGAAAAGTGATATTTTGAAACCCATAGAAGGCTATGGTGAAAAAGGAAATATCTTCCATTGAAAAGTGGAAAGAAGCTTTCTGAGAAACTGCATTGTGTTCTGTTAATTCATCTCACAGAATTACAGCTTTCCCTTCAAGAAGCCCTTCGCTAAGGCTGTTCTTGTTGAACTTGGAAGGTGATATTTGGAAGCCCATAGAGGCCTATGGTGAAAAATGAAATATCTCCAGTTAAAAACTGGAATGAAGCTTTCTGAGAAACTGCTTTGTGTTCTGTTAGTCCATCTCACAGAGTTAGAACTTTCCCCTCAAGAAGCCTTTCTCTAAGACTGTTCTTGTTGAATTTGCAAAGTGATATTTGGAAGCCCCTAGAGGGCTATGGTGAAAAAGGAAATATCTTCAGTTAAAAACTGGAAAGAAACTTCTGAGAAACTGCTTTGTGTTCTGTTAATTCATCTCACAGCGTTACTGCTTTCCCCTCAAGAAGCCTTTCGGTAAGACTGTTCTTGTGGAATTTACAAACTGATATTTGGAAGCCCTTAGAGGGCTAGGGTGAAAAAGGAAATATCTTCCTTTAAAAACTGGAAAGAAGCTGTCTGAGAAACTGCTTTGTGTTCTGTTGATTCACCTAACAGAGTTACAGCTTTCCCTTCAAGAAGCCGTTCGCTAAGGCTGTTCTTGTGGAATTTACAAAGTGATATTTGGAAGCCCATAGAGCGCTATGGGGAAAAAGGAAATATCTTCAGCTAAAAGCTGAAAAGAAGTTTTCTGAGAAACTGCTTTGTGTCCTCTTAATTCATGTTACAGTGTTACAGCTTTCCCCTCAAGAAGCCTTTCGCTAAGACTGTTCATGTGGAATTTGGAATGTGATAAATAGAACCCCTAGAGGGCTTTGGTGAAAAAGGGAATATCTTCCGTTAAAAACTGGAAAGAAGCATTCTGAGAAACTGCTTTGTGTTCTGTTAATTCATCTCACAGAGTTACAGCTTTCCCCTCAAGAAATCTTTCGCTAAGACTGTTCATGTGGATTTTGGAAAATGATATTTAGTAGCCAATAGAGGGCTACGGTGAAAAAGGAAATATCTTCCGATAAAAAGTGGATAGAAGCTTTCTTAGAGACTGCTTTGTGTTCTGCTAATTCATCTCACAGAATTACAGCTTTCTACTCATGAAGTCTTTGGCTAAGACTGTTCCTGCGGGATTTGCAAAGTGATATTTGGAAGCCCATAGAGGGCTATGGTGAAAAAGGACATATCTTCCGTTAAAAACTGGATAGAAACTTTCCAAGAAACTGCTTTGTGTTCTGTTAATTCATCTCACAGAGTTACAGCTTTCCCCTCCAGAAGCCTTTCGCTAGACAGTTCTTGTGGAATGTGCGAAGTGATATTTGAAAGTCCATAGAGGGCTCTGGTGAAAAAGGAAATATCTTCAGTTAAAAACTGGAAAGAAGATTTCTGAGAAACTGCTTTGTGTTCTGTTATTTCATCTCACAGATTTACTGCTTTCCCCTCAAGAAGCCTTTCGTTACGTCTTTTCTTGTGGAATTTGCAAAGTGATATTTGTAAGCCCATAGAGGGCTTTGGTGAAAAAGGAAATATCTTCCGTTAAAAACTGGAAAGAAGCTGTCTAAGAAACTGCTATGAGTTCTGTTAATTCATCTCACAGAGTTACAGCATTACCCTCAAGAAGTCTTTCACAAAGACTGTTCTTGTGGAATTTGGAAAGTGATATTTGGAAGCTCATAGAGGGCTATGCTGAAAAAGGAAATATCTTCCGTTAAAAACAGGAAAGATGCTCTCTGAGAAATTGCTTTGTGTCCCGTTATTTCATCTCAGAGTTACAGCTTTCCCCTCAAGAAGTCTTTCGCTAAGACTGTTCTTGTGGAATATGAAAAGTGATATTTGGAAGACTTTAGAGGGCAAAGGTGAAAAAGGAAATATCTTCCGTAAAAAACTGGAAAGAAGCTTTCTGAGAAACTGCATTGTGTTCTGTTAATTCATCTCACAGAATTACAGCTTTCCCTTCAAGAAGCCCTTCGCTAAGGCTGTTCTTGTTGAACTTGGAAGGTGATATTTGGAAGCCCATAGAGGCCTATGGTGAAAAATGAAATATCTCCAGTTAAAAACTGGAATGAAGCTTTCTGAGAAACTGCTTTGTGTTCTGTTAGTCCATCTCACAGAGTTAGAACTTTCCCCTCAAGAAGCCTTTCTCTAAGACTGTTCTTGTTGAATTTGCAAAGTGATATTTGGAAGCCCCTAGAGGGCTATGGTGAAAAAGGAAATATCTTCAGTTAAAAACTGGAAAGAAACTTCTGAGAAACTGCTTTGTGTTCTGTTAATTCATCTCCCAGCGTTACTGCTTTCCCCTCAAGAAGCCTTTCGGTAAGACTGTTCTTGTGGAATTTACAAACTGATATTTGGAAGCCCTTAGAGGGCTAGGGTGAAAAAGGAAATATCTTCCTTTAAAAACTGGAAAGAAGCTGTCTGAGAAACTGCTTTGTGTTCTGTTGATTCACCTAACAGAGTTACAGCTTTCCCTTCAAGAAGCCGTTCGCTAAGGCTGTTCTTGTGGAATTTACAAAGTGATATTTGGAAGCCCATAGAGGGCTATGGGGAAAAAGGAAATATCTTCAGCTAAAAACTGAAAAGAAGCTTTCTGAGAAACTGCTTTGTGTCCTCTTAATTCATGTTACAGTGTTACAGCTTTCCCCTCAAGAAGCCTTTCGCTAAGACAGTTCTTGTGGATTTTGCAAAGTGATATTTGGAAGCCCATAGAGGGCTATGTTGAAAAAGGAAATATCTTCCGATAAAAACTGGAAAAAAGATTTCTGAGAAACTACTTTTTGTTCTGTTAATTCATCTCAGAGAGTTACAGCTTTCCCTTCAAGAAGTCTTTCGCTAAGTCTGTTACTGTGTAATTGGCAAAGTGATATTTGGAAGCCTTTAGAGGGCTATGGTGAAGAAGCAAATATCTTCCGTTAAAAACTGGAAAGAATCTTTCTGAGAAACTGCTTTGTGTTCTGTTAATTCATCTCACAGAGTTACAGCTTTACCTCAACAAGCCTTTCGCTACGGCTGTTTTTGTGGAGTTTGGAAAGTGATATTTGGAAGCCCATAGGGGGCTATGGTGAGAAAGGAAATATCTTCAGTTAAAAACTGGAAAGAAGCTCTCTGAGAAACTGCTTTGTGTTCTGTTAATTCATCTCACCGAGTTACAGCTTTCCCCTCAAGAAGCCTTTCGCTAAGACTCTTCTTGTGGAATTTGAAAAGTGATATTTTGAAACCCATAGAAGGCTATGGTGAAAAAGGAAATATCTTCCATTGAAAAGTGGAAAGAAGCTTTCTGAGAAACTGCATTGTGTTCTGTTAATTCATCTCACAGAATTACAGCTTTCCCTTCAAGAAGCCCTTCGCTAAGGCTGTTCTTGTTGAACTTGGAAGGTGATATTTGGAAGCCCATAGAGGCCTATGGTGAAAAATGAAATATCTCCAGTTAAAAACTGGAATGAAGCTTTCTGAGAAACTGCTTTGTGTTCTGTTAGTCCATCTCACAGAGTTAGAACTTTCCCCTCAAGAAGCCTTTCTCTAAGACTGTTCTTGTTGAATTTGCAAAGTGATATTTGGAAGCCCCTAGAGGGCTATGGTGAAAAAGGAAATATCTTCAGTTAAAAACTGGAAAGAAACTTCTGAGAAACTGCTTTGTGTTCTGTTAATTCATCTCACAGCGTTACTGCTTTCCCCTCAAGAAGCCTTTCGGTAAGACTGTTCTTGTGGAATTTACAAACTGATATTTGGAAGCCCTTAGAGGGCTAGGGTGAAAAAGGAAATATCTTCCTTTAAAAACTGGAAAGAAGCTGTCTGAGAAACTGCTTTGTGTTCTGTTGATTCACCTAACAGAGTTACAGCTTTCCCTTCAAGAAGCCGTTCGCTAAGGCTGTTCTTGTGGAATTTACAAAGTGATATTTGGAAGCCCATAGAGCGCTATGGGGAAAAAGGAAATATCTTCAGCTAAAAGCTGAAAAGAAGTTTTCTGAGAAACTGCTTTGTGTCCTCTTAATTCATGTTACAGTGTTACAGCTTTCCCCTCAAGAAGCCTTTCGCTAAGACTGTTCATGTGGAATTTGGAATGTGATAAATAGAACCCCTAGAGGGCTTTGGTGAAAAAGGGAATATCTTCCGTTAAAAACTGGAAAGAAGCATTCTGAGAAACTGCTTTGTGTTCTGTTAATTCATCTCACAGAGTTACAGCTTTCCCCTCAAGAAATCTTTCGCTAAGACTGTTCATGTGGATTTTGGAAAATGATATTTAGTAGCCAATAGAGGGCTACGGTGAAAAAGGAAATATCTTCCGATAAAAAGTGGATAGAAGCTTTCTTAGAGACTGCTTTGTGTTCTGCTAATTCATCTCACAGAATTACAGCTTTCTACTCATGAAGTCTTTGGCTAAGACTGTTCCTGCGGGATTTGCAAAGTGATATTTGGAAGCCCATAGAGGGCTATGGTGAAAAAGGACATATCTTCCGTTAAAAACTGGATAGAAACTTTCCAAGAAACTGCTTTGTGTTCTGTTAATTCATCTCACAGAGTTACAGCTTTCCGCTAAATAAGAATTTCGCTAAGACTGTTATTGTGGAATTTGCAAAGTGATATTTGGAAGCCCATAGAGGGCTATGGTGAAAAAGGAAATAACTTCCGTTAAAAACTGGAAAGAGGCATTCTGAGAAACTCCTTTGTGTTCTCTTAATTCATCTCACAGAGTTACACCTTTCCTCTCAAGAAGCCTTTCCTTAAGACAGTTTTTGTGAAATTGCAAAGGGATAATTAGAAGCCCATAGAAGGCTACGGTGAAAAAAGAAATATCCTAAGACAAAAACTGAAAAGAATCTGTCTTCGATAATACTTTGTGCTCTGTTAATTCATGTCACAGAGTTAGAGCTTTCCCCTACAGAAGACTTTCGCTAAGACTGTTCTTGTGGAATTTCCAAAGTGATATTTGGAATCCCATAGAGTACTATGGTGAAAAAGGAAATATCTTCCGCTAAAAACTGGAAAGAAGCTTTCTGAGAAACTGGTTTGTGTTCTGTTAATTCATCTCACACAGTTACAGCTTTCCCCTCAAGAAGCCTTTCCCTAAGACTGTTCTTGTGGAACTTGCAGAGTGATATTTGGAAGCCCATACAGGGCTATGGTGAAAAAGGAAATATCTTCAGTTAAAAACTGTATAGAAGTTTTCTGAGAAACTGTTTCGCGTACTGTTAATTCACCTCACAGAGTTGCAGCTTTTCCCTCAAGAAACCTTTCGCTAAGACTGTTCTTGTGGAATTTGCTAAGTGATATTTGGAAGCCCATAGAGGCCTATGGTGAAAAAGGAAATATCTTCCGTTAAAAACTGGAGGGAAGCTTTCTGAGAAACTGCTTTGTGTTCTGTTAATTCATCTCACAGAGTTACAGCTTTCCCCTCCAGAAGCCTTTCGCTAGACAGTTCTTGTGGAATGTGCGAAGTGATATTTGAAAGTCCATAGAG
Organism: Chlorocebus sabaeus; assembly: GCF_047675955.1. Classification (NCBI taxonomy): domain Eukaryota; kingdom Metazoa; phylum Chordata; class Mammalia; order Primates; family Cercopithecidae; genus Chlorocebus; species Chlorocebus sabaeus. Next base: position 1,002,953 of record NW_027327792.1, on the reverse strand, counting down.
GGCTCTGGTGAAAAAGGAAATATCTTCAGTTAAAAACTGGAAAGAAGATTTCTGAGAAACTGCTTTGTGTTCTGTTATTTCATCTCACAGATTTACTGCTTTCCCCTCAAGAAGCCTTTCGTTAAGTCTTTTCTTGTGGAATTTGCAAAGTGATATTTGTAAGCCCATAGAGGGCTTTGGTGAAAAAGGAAATATCTTCCGTTAAAAACTGGAAAGAAGCTGTCTAAGAAACTGCTATGAGTTCTGTTAATTCATCTCACAGAGTTACAGCATTACCCTCAAGAAGTCTTTCACAAAGACTGTTCTTGTGGAATTTGGAAAGTGATATTTGGAAGCTCATAGAGGGCTATGCTGAAAAAGGAAATATCTTCCGTTAAAAACAGGAAAGATGCTCTCTGAGAAATTGCTTTGTGTCCCGTTATTTCATCTCAGAGTTACAGCTTTCCCCTCAAGAAGTCTTTCGCTAAGACTGTTCTTGTGGAATATGAAAAGTGATATTTGGAAGACTTTAGAGGGCAAAGGTGAAAAAGGAAATATCTTCCGTAAAAAACTGGAGAGAAGCTTTCTGAGAAACTGCATTGTGTTCTGTTAATTCATCTCACAGAATTACAGCTTTCCCTTCAAGAAGCCCTTTGCTAAGGCTGTTCTTGTTGAACTTGGAAGGTGATATTTGGAAGCCCATAGAGGCCTATGGTGAAAAATGAAATATCTCCAGTTAAAAACTGGAATGAAGCTTTCTGAGAAACTGCTTTGTGTTCTGTTAGTCCATCTCACAGAGTTAGAACTTTCCCCTCAAGAAGCCTTTCTCTAAGACTGTTCTTGTTGAATTTGCAAAGTGATATTTGGAAGCCCCTAGAGGGCTATGGTGAAAAAGGAAATATCTTCAGTTAAAAACTGGAAAGAAACTTCTGAGAAACTGCTTTGTGTTCTGTTAATTCATCTCACAGCGTTACTGCTTTCCCCTCAAGAAGCCTTTCGGTAAGACTGTTCTTGTGGAATTTACAAACTGATATTTGGAAGCCCTTAGAGGGCTAGGGTGAAAAAGGAAATATCTTCCTTTAAAAACTGGAAAGAAGCTGTCTGAGAAACTGCTTTGTGTTCTGTTGATTCACCTAACAGAGTTACAGCTTTCCCTTCAAGAAGCCGTTCGCTAAGGCTGTTCTTGTGGAATTTACAAAGTGATATTTGGAAGCCCATAGAGGGCTATGGGGAAAAAGGAAATATCTTCAGCTAAATACTGAAAAGAAGCTTTCTGAGAAACTGCTTTGTGTCCTCTTAATTCATGTTACAGTGTTACAGCTTTCCCCTCAAGAAGCCTTTCGCTAAGACAGTTCTTGTGGATTTTGCAAAGTGATATTTGGAAGCCCATAGAGGGCTATGTTGAAAAAGGAAATATCTTCCGATAAAAACTGGAAAAAAGATTTCTGAGAAACTACTTTTTGTTCTGTTAATTCATCTCAGAGAGTTACAGCTTTCCCTTCAAGAAGTCTTTCGCTAAGTCTGTTACTGTGTAATTGGCAAAGTGATATTTGGAAGCCTTTAGAGGGCTATGGTGAAGAAGCAAATATCTTCCGTTAAAAACTGGAAAGAATCTTTCTGAGAAACTGCTTTGTGTTCTGTTAATTCATCTCACAGAGTTACAGCTTTACCTCAACAAGCCTTTCGCTACGGCTGTTTTTGTGGAGTTTGGAAAGTGATATTTGGAAGCCCATAGGGGGCTATGGTGAGAAAGGAAATATCTTCAGTTAAAAACTGGAAAGAAGCTCTCTGAGAAACTGCTTTGTGTTCTGTTAATTCATCTCACCGAGTTACAGCTTTCCCCTCAAGAAGCCTTTCGCTAAGACTCTTCTTGTGGAATTTGAAAAGTGATATTTTGAAACCCATAGAAGGCTATGGTGAAAAAGGAAATATCTTCCATTGAAAAGTGGAAAGAAGCTTTCTGAGAAACTGCATTGTGTTCTGTTAATTCATCTCACAGAATTACAGCTTTCCCTTCAAGAAGCCCTTCGCTAAGGCTGTTCTTGTTGAATTTGGAAGGTGATATTTGGAAGCCCATAGAGGCCTATGGTGAAAAATGAAATATCTCCAGTTAAAAACTGGAATGAAGCTTTCTGAGAAACTGCTTTGTGTTCTGTTAGTCCATCTCACAGAGTTAGAACTTTCCCCTCAAGAAGCCTTTCTCTAAGACTGTTCTTGTTGAATTTGCAAAGTGATATTTGGAAGCCCCTAGAGGGCTATGGTGAAAAAGGAAATATCTTCAGTTAAAAACTGGAAAGAAACTTCTGAGAAACTGCTTTGTGTTCTGTTAATTCATCTCCCAGCGTTACTGCTTTCCCCTCAAGAAGCCTTTCGGTAAGACTGTTCTTGTGGAATTTACAAACTGATATTTGGAAGCCCTTAGAGGGCTAGGGTGAAAAAGGAAATATCTTCCTTTAAAAACTGGAAAGAAGCTGTCTGAGAAACTGCTTTGTGTTCTGATTCATCTAACAGAGTTACAGCTTTCCCTTCAAGAAGCCGTTCGCTAAGGCTGTTCTTGTGGAATTTACAAAGTGATATTTGGAAGCCCATAGAGGGCTATGGGGAAAAAGGAAATATCTTCAGCTAAAAACTGAAAAGAAGCTTTCTGAGAAACTGCTTTGTGTCCTCTTAATTCATGTTACAGTGTTACAGCTTTCCCCTCAAGAAGCCTTTCGCTAAGACAGTTCTTGTGGATTTTGCAAAGTGATATTTGGAAGCCCATAGAGGGCTATGTTGAAAAAGGAAATATCTTCCGATAAAAACTGGAAAAAAGATTTCTGAGAAACTACTTTTTGTTCTGTTAATTCATCTCAGAGAGTTACAGCTTTCCCTTCAAGAAGTCTTTCGCTAAGTCTGTTACTGTGTAATTGGCAAAGTGATATTTGGAAGCCTTTAGAGGGCTATGGTGAAGAAGCAAATATCTTCCGTTAAAAACTGGAAAGAATCTTTCTGAGAAACTGCTTTGTGTTCTGTTAATTTATCTCACAGAGTTACAGCTTTACCTCAACAAGCCTTTCGCTACGGCTGTTTTTGTGGAGTTTGGAAAGTGATATTTGGAAGCCCATAGGGGGCTATGGTGAGAAAGGAAATATCTTCAGTTAAAAACTGGAAAGAAGCTCTCTGAGAAACTGCTTTGTGTTCTGTTAATTCATCTCACCGAGTTACAGCTTTCCCCTCAAGAAGCCTTTCGCTAAGACTCTTCTTGTGGAATTTGAAAAGTGATATTTTGAAACCCATAGAAGGCTATGGTGAAAAAGGAAATATCTTCCATTGAAAAGTGGAAAGAAGCTTTCTGAGAAACTGCATTGTGTTCTGTTAATTCATCTCACAGAATTACAGCTTTCCCTTCAAGAAGCCCTTCGCTAAGGCTGTTCTTGTTGAATTTGGAAGGTGATATTTGGAAGCCCATAGAGGCCTATGGTGAAAAATGAAATATCTCCAGTTAAAAACTGGAATGAAGCTTTCTGAGAAACTGCTTTGTGTTCTGTTAGTCCATCTCACAGAGTTAGAACTTTCCGCTCAAGAAGCCTTTCTCTAAGACTGTTCTTGTTGAATTTGCAAAGTGATATTTGGAAGCCCCTAGAGGGCTATGGTGAAAAAGGAAATATCTTCAGTTAAAAACTGGAAAGAAACTTCTGAGAAACTGCTTTGTGTTCTGTTAATTCATCTCACAGCGTTACTGCTTTCCCCTCAAGAAGCCTTTCGGTAAGACTGTTCTTGTGGAATTTACAAACTGATATTTGGAAGCCCTTAGAGGGCTAGGGTGAAAAAGGAAATATCTTCCTTTAAAAACTGGAAAGAAGCTGTCTGAGAAACTGCTTTGTGTTCTGTTGATTCCCCTAACAGAGTTACAGCTTTCCCTTCAAGAAGCCGTTCGCTAAGGCTGTTCTTGTGGAATTTACAAAGTGATATTTGGAAGCCCATAGAGCGCTATGGGGAAAAAGGAAATATCTTCAGCTAAAAACTGAAAAGAAGCTTTCTGAGAAACTGCTTTGTGTCCTCTTAATTCATGTTACAGTGTTACAGCTTTCCCCTCAAGAAGCCTTTCGCTAAGACTGTTCATGTGGAATTTGGAATGTGATAAATAGAACCCCTAGAGGGCTTTGGTGAAAAAGGGAATATCTTCCGTTAAAAACTGGAAAGAAGCATTCTGAGAAACTGCTTTGTGTTCTGTTAATTCATCTCACAGAGTTACAGCTTTCCCCTCAAGAAATCTTTCGCTAAGACTGTTCATGTGGATTTTGGAAAATGATATTTAGTAGCCAATAGAGGGCTACGGTGAAAAAGGAAATATCTTCCGTTAAAAAGTGGATAGAAGCTTTCTTAGAGACTGCTTTGTGTTCTGCTAATTCATCTCACAGAATTACAGCTTTCTACTCATGAAGTCTTTGGCTAAGACTGTTCCTGCGGGATTTGCAAAGTGATATTTGGAAGCCCATAGAGGGCTATGGTGAAAAAGGACATATCTTCCGTTAAAAACTGGATAGAAACTTTCTAAGAAACTGCTTTGTGTTCTGTTAATTCATCTCACAGAGTTACAGCTTTCCGCTAAATAAGAATTTCGCTAAGACTGTTATTGTGGAATTTGCAAAGTGATATTTGGAAGCCCATAGAGGGCTATGGTGAAAAAGGAAATAACTTCCGTTAAAAACTGGAAAGAGGCATTCTGAGAAACTCCTTTGTGTTCTCTTAATTCATCTCACAGAGTTACACCTTTCCTCTCAAGAAGCCTTTCCTTAAGACAGTTTTTGTGGAAATTGCAAAGGGATACTTAGAAGCCCATAGAGGGCTACGGTGAAAAAAGAAATATCCTAAGACAAAAACTGAAAAGAATCTGTCTTCGATACTACTTTGTGCTCTGTTAATTCATGTCACAGAGTTAGAGCTTTCCCCTGCAGAAGACTTTCGCTAAGACTGTTCTTGTGGAATTTCCAAAGTGATATTTGGAATCCCATAGAGTACTATGGTGAAAAAGGAAATATCTTCCGCTAAAAACTGGAAAGAAGCTTTCTGAGAAACTGGTTTGTGTTCTGTTAATTCATCTCACACAGTTACAGCTTTCCCCCAAGAAGCCTTTCCCTAAGACTGTTCTTGTGGAACTTGCAGAGTGATATTTGGAAGCCCATACAGGGCTATGGTGAAAAAGGAAATATCTTCAGTTAAAAACTGTATAGAAGTTTTCTGAGAAACTGTTTCGTGTACTGTTAATTCACCTCACAGAGTTGCAGCTTTTCCCTCAAGAAACCTTTCGCTAAGACTGTTCTTGTGGAATTTGCTAAGTGATATTTGGAAGCCCATAGAGGCCTATGGTGAAAAAGGAAATATCTTCCGTTAAAAACTGGAGGGAAGCTTTCTGAGAAACTGGTTTGTGTTCTGTTAATTCATCTCACACAGTTACAGCTTTCCCCTCAAGAAGCCTTTCCCTAAGACTGTTCTTGTGGAACTTGCAGAGTGATATTTGGAAGCCCATACAGGGCTATGGTGAAAAAGGAAATATCTTCAGTTAAAAACTGTATAGAAGTTTTCTGAGAAACTGTTTCGTGTACTGTTAATTCACCTCACAGAGTTGCAGCTTTTCCCTCAAGAAACCTTTCGCTAAGACTGTTCTTGTGGAATTTGCTAAGTGATATTTGGAAGCCCATAGAGGCCTATGGTGAAAAAGGAAATATCTTCCGTTAAAAACTGGAGGGAAGCTTTCTGAGAAACTGCTTTGTGTTCTGTTAATTCATCTCACAGAGTTACAGCTTTCCCCTCCAGAAGCCTTTCGCGAGACAGTTCTTGTGGAATGTGTGAAGTGATATTTGAAAGTCCATAGAGGGCTCTGGTGAAAAAGGAAATATCTTCAGTTAAAAACTGGAAAGAAGATTTCTGAGAAACTGCTTTGTGTTCTGTTATTTCATCTCACAGATTTACTGCTTTCCCCTCAGGAAGCCTTTCGTTAAGTCTTTTCTTGTGGAATTTGCAAAGTGATATTTGTAAGCCCATAGAGGGCTTTGGTGAAAAAGGAAATATCTTCCGTTAAAAACTGGAAAGAAGCTGTCTAAGAAACTGCTATGAGTTCTGTTAATTCATCTCACAGAGTTACAGCATTACCCTCAAGAAGTCTTTCACCAATACTGTTCTTGTGGAATTTGGAAAGTGATATTTGGAAGCTCATAGAGGTCTATGCTGAAAAAGGAAATATCTTCCGTTAAAAACAGGAAAGATGCTCTCTGAGAAATTGCTTTGTGTCCCGTTATTTCATCTCAGAGTTACAGCTTTCCCCTCAAGAAGTCTTTCGCTAAGACTGTTCTTGTGGAATATGAAAAGTGATATTTGGAAGACTTTAGAGGGCAAAGGTGAAAAAGGAAGTATCTTCCGTATAAAACTGGAAAGAAGCTTTCTGAGAAACTGCATTGTGTTCTGTTAATTCATCTCACAGAATTACAGCTTTCCCTTCAAGAAGCCCTTCGCTAAGGCTGTTCTTGTTGAACTTGGAAGGTGATATTTGGAAGCCCATAGAGGCCTATGGTGAAAAATGAAATATCTCCAGTTAAAAACTGGAATGAAGCTTTCTGAGAAACTGCTTTGTGTTCTGTTAGTCCATCTCACAGAGTTAGAACTTTCCCCTCAAGAAGCCTTTCTCTAAGACTGTTCTTGTTGAATTTGCAAAGTGATATTTGGAAGCCCCTAGAGGGCTATGGTGAAAAAGGAAATATCTTCAGTTAAAAACTGGAAAGAAACTTCTGAGAAACTGCTTTGTGTTCTGTTAATTCATCTCCCAGCGTTACTGCTTTCCCCTCAAGAAGCCTTTCGGTAAGACTGTTCTTGTGGAATTTACAAACTGATATTTGGAAGCCCTTAGAGGGCTAGGGTGAAAAAGGAAATATCTTCCTTTAAAAACTGGAAAGAAGCTGTCTGAGAAACTGCTTTGTGTTCTGTTGATTCACCTAACAGAGTTACAGCTTTCCCTTCAAGAAGCCGTTCGCTAAGGCTGTTCTTGTGGAATTTACAAAGTGATATTTGGAAGCCCATAGAGGGCTATGGGGAAAAAGGAAATATCTTCAGCTAAAAACTGAAAAGAAGCTTTCTGAGAAACTGCTTTGTGTCCTCTTAATTCATGTTACAGTGTTACAGCTTTCCCCTCAAGAAGCCTTTCGCTAAGACAGTTCTTGTGGATTTTGCAAAGTGATATTTGGAAGCCCATAGAGGGCTATGTTGAAAAAGGAAATATCTTCCGATAAAAACTGGAAAAAAGATTTCTGAGAAACTACTTTTTGTTCTGTTAATTCATCTCAGAGAGTTACAGCTTTCCCTTCAAGAAGTCTTTCGCTAAGTCTGTTACTGTGTAATTGGCAAAGTGATATTTGGAAGCCTTTAGAGGGCTATGGTGAAGAAGCAAATATCTTCCGTTAAAAACTGGAAAGAATCTTTCTGAGAAACTGCTTTGTGTTCTGTTAATTCATCTCACAGAGTTACAGCTTTACCTCAACAAGCCTTTCGCTACGGCTGTTTTTGTGGAGTTTGGAAAGTGATATTTGGAAGCCCATAGGGGGCTATGGTGAGAAAGGAAATATCTTCAGTTAAAAACTGGAAAGAAGCTCTCTGAGAAACTGCTTTGTGTTCTGTTAATTCATCTCACCGAGTTACAGCTTTCCCCTCAAGAAGCCTTTCGCTAAGACTCTTCTTGTGGAATTTGAAAAGTGATATTTTGAAACCCATAGAAGGCTATGGTGAAAAAGGAAATATCTTCCATTGAAAAGTGGAAAGAAGCTTTCTGAGAAACTGCATTGTGTTCTGTTAATTCATCTCACAGAATTACAGCTTTCCCTTCAAGAAGCCCTTCGCTAAGGCTGTTCTTGTTGAATTTGGAAGGTGATATTTGGAAGCCCATAGAGGCCTATGGTGAAAAATGAAATATCTCCAGTTAAAAACTGGAATGAAGCTTTCTGAGAAACTGCTTTGTGTTCTGTTAGTCCATCTCACAGAGTTAGAACTTTCCCCTCAAGAAGCCTTTCTCTAAGACTGTTCTTGTTGAATTTGCAAAGTGATATTTGGAAGCCCCTAGAGGGCTATGGTGAAAAAGGAAATATCTTCAGTTAAAAACTGGAAAGAAACTTCTGAGAAACTGCTTTGTGTTCTGTTAATTCATCTCACAGCGTTACTGCTTTCCCCTCAAGAAGCCTTTCGGTAAGACTGTTCTTGTGGAATTTACAAACTGATATTTGGAAGCCCTTAGAGGGCTAGGGTGAAAAAGGAAATATCTTCCTTTAAAAACTGGAAAGAAGCTGTCTGAGAAACTGCTTTGTGTTCTGTTGATTCACCTAACAGAGTTACAGCTTTCCCTTCAAGAAGCCGTTCGCTAAGGCTGTTCTTGTGGAATTTACAAAGTGATATTTGGAAGCCCATAGAGCGCTATGGGGATAAAGGAAATATCTTCAGCTAAAAACTGAAAAGAAGCTTTCTGAGAAACTGCTTTGTGTCCTCTTAATTCATGTTACAGTGTTACAGCTTTCCCCTCAAGAAGCCTTTCGCTAAGACTGTTCATGTGGAATTTGGAATGTGATAAATAGAACCCCTAGAGGGCTTTGGTGAAAAAGGGAATATCTTCCGTTAAAAACTGGAAAGAAGCATTCTGAGAAACTGCTTTGTGTTCTGTTAATTCATCTCACAGAGTTACAGCTTTCCCCTCAAGAAATCTTTCGCTAAGACTGTTCATGTGGATTTTGGAAAATGATATTTAGTAGCCAATAGACGGCTACGGTGAAAAAGGAAATATCTTCCGTGAAAAAGTGGATAGAAGCTTTCTTAGAGACTGCTTTGTGTTCTGCTAATTCATCTCACAGAATTACAGCTTTCTACTCATGAAGTCTTTGGCTAAGACTGTTCCTGCGGGATTTGCAAAGTGATATTTGGAAGCCCATAGAGGGCTATGGTGATAAAGGACATATCTTCCGTTAAAAACTGGATAGAAACTTTCTAAGAAACTGCTTTGTGTTCTGTTAATTCATCTCACAGAGTTACAGCTTTCCGCTAAATAAGAATTTCGCTAAGACTGTTATTGTGGAATTTGCAAAGTGATATTTGGAAGCCCATAGAGGGCTATGGTGAAAAAGGAAATAACTTCCGTTAAAAACTGGAAAGAGGCATTCTGAGAAACTCCTTTGTGTTCTCTTAATTCATCTCACAGAGTTACACCTTTCCTCTCAAGAAGCCTTTCCTTAAGACAGTTTTTGTGGAAATTGCAAAGGGATACTTAGAAGCCCATAGAGGGCTACGGTGAAAAAAGAAATATCCTAAGACAAAAACTGAAAAGAATCTGTCTTCGATACTACTTTGTGCTCTGTTAATTCATGTCACAGAGTTAGAGCTTTCCCCTGCAGAAGACTTTCGCTAAGACTGTTCTTGTGGAATTTCCAAAGTGATATTTGGAATCCCATAGAGTACTATGGTGAAAAAGGAAATATCTTCCGCTAAAAACTGGAAAGAAGCTTTCTGAGAAACTGGTTTGTGTTCTGTTAATTCATCTCACACAGTTACAGCTTTCCCCTCAAGAAGCCTTTCCCTAAGACTGTTCTTGTGGAACTTGCAGAGTGATATTTGGAAGCCCATACAGGGCTATGGTGAAAAAGGAAATATCTTCAGTTAAAAACTGTATAGAAGTTTTCTGAGAAACTGTTTCGTGTACTGTTAATTCACCTCACAGAGTTGCAGCTTTTCCCTCAAGAAACCTTTCGCTAAGACTGTTCTTGTGGAATTTGCTAAGTGATATTTGGAAGCCCATAAAGGCCTATGGTGAAAAAGGAAATATCTTCCGTTAAAAACTGGAGGGAAGCTTTCTGAGAAACTGCTTTGTGTTCTGTTAATTCATCTCACAGAGTTACAGCTTTCCCCTCCAGAAGCCTTTCGCTAGACAGTTCTTGTGGAATGTGCGAAGTGATATTTGAAAGTCCATAGAGGGCTCTGGTGAAAAAGGAAATATCTTCAGTTAAAAACTGGAAAGAAGATTTCTGAGAAACTGCTTTGTGTTCTGTTATTTCATCTCACAGATTTACTGCTTTCCATTCAAGAAGCCTTTCGTTAAGTCTTTTCTTGTGGAATTTACAAAGTGATATTTGTAAGCCCATAGAGGGCTTTGGTGAAAAAGGAAATATCTTCCGTTAAAAACTGGAAAGAAGCTGTCTAAGAAACTGCTATGAGTTCTGTTAATTCATCTCACAGAGTTACAGCATTACCCTCAAGAAGTCTTTCACAAAGACTGTTCTTGTGGAATTTGGAAAGTGATATTTGGAAGCTCATAGAGGGCTATGCTGAAAAAGGAAATATCTTCCGTTAAAAACAGGAAAGATGCTCTCTGAGAAATTGCTTTGTGTCCCGTTATTTCATCTCAGAGTTACAGCTTTCCCCTCAAGAAGTCTTTCGCTAAGACTGTTCTTGTGGAATATGAAAAGTGATATTTGGAAGACTTTAGAGGGCAAAGGTGAAAAAGGAAATATCTTCCGTAAAAAACTGGAAAGAAGCTTTCTGAGAAACTGCATTGTGTTCTGTTAATTCATCTCACAGAATTACAGCTTTCCCTTCAAGAAGCCCTTCGCTAAGGCTGTTCTTGTTGAACTTGGAAGGTGATATTTGGAAGCCCATAGAGGCCTATGGTGAAAAATGAAATATCTCCAGTTAAAAACTGGAATGAAGCTTTCTGAGAAACTGCTTTGTGTTCTGTTAGTCCATCTCACAGAGTTAGAACTTTCCCCTCAAGAAGCCTTTCTCTAAGACTGTTCTTGTTGAATTTGCAAAGTGATATTTGGAAGCCCCTAGAGGGCTATGGTGAAAAAGGAAATATCTTCAGTTAAAAACTGGAAAGAAACTTCTGAGAAACTGCTTTGTGTTCTGTTAATTCATCTCCCAGCGTTACTGCTTTCCCCTCAAGAAGCCTTTCGGTAAGACTGTTCTTGTGGAATTTACAAACTGATATTTGGAAGCCCTTAGAGGGCTAGGGTGAAAAAGGAAATATCTCCCTTTAAAAACTGGAAAGAAGCTGTCTGAGAAACTGCTTTGTGTTCTGTTGATTCACCTAACAGAGTTACAGCTTTCCCTTCAAGAAGCCGTTCGCTAAGGCTGTTCTTGTGGAATTTACAAAGTGATATTTGGAAGCCCATAGAGCGCTATGGGGAAAAAGGAAATATCTTCAGCTAAAAACTGAAAAGAAGCTTTCTGAGAAACTGCTTTGTGTCCTCTTAATTCATGTTACAGTGTTACAGCTTTCCCCTCAAGAAGCCTTTCGCTAAGACTGTTCATGTGGAATTTGGAATGTGATAAATAGAACCCCTAGAGGGCTTTGGTGAAAAAGGGAATATCTTCCGTTAAAAACTGGAAAGAAGCATTCTGAGAAACTGCTTTGTGTTCTGTTAATTCATCTCACAGAGTTACAGCTTTCCCCTCAAGAAATCTTTCGCTAAGACTGTTCATGTGGATTTTGGAAAATGATATTTAGTAGCCAATAGAGGGCTACGGTGAAAAAGGAAATATCTTCCGTTAAAAAGTGGATAGAAGCTTTCTTAGAGACTGCTTTGTGTTCTGCTAATTCATCTCACAGAATTACAGCTTTCTACTCATGAAGTCTTTGGCTAAGACTGTTCCTGCGGGATTTGCAAAGTGATATTTGGAAGCCCATAGAGGGCTATGGTGAAAAAGGACATATCTTCCGTTAAAAACTGGATAGAAACTTTCTAAGAAACTGCTTTGTGTTCTGTTAATTCATCTCACAGAGTTACAGCTTTCTGCTAAATAAGAATTTCGCTAAGACTGTTATTGTGGAATTTGCAAAGTGATATTTGGAAGCCCATAGAGGGCTATGGTGAAAAAGGAAATAACTTCCGTTAAAAACTGGAAAGAGGCATTCTGAGAAACTCCTTTGTGTTCTCTTAATTCATCTCACAGAGTTACACCTTTCCTCTCAAGAAGCCTTTCCTTAAGACAGTTTTTGTGGAAATTGCAAAGGGATACTTAGAAGCCCATAGAGGGCTACGGTGAAAAAAGAAATATCCTAAGACAAAAACTGAAAAGAATCTGTCTTCGATACTACTTTCTGCTCTGTTAATTCATGTCACAGAGTTAGAGCTTTCCCCTACAGAAGACTTTCGCTAAGACTGTTCTTGTGGAATTTCCAAAGTGATATTTGGAATCCCATAGAGTACTATGGTGAAAAAGGAAATATCTTCCGCTAAAAACTGGAAAGAAGCTTTCTGAGAAACTGGTTTGTGTTCTGTTAATTCATCTCACACAGTTACAGCTTTCCCCTCAAGAAGCCTTTCCCTAAGACTGTTCTTGTGGAACTTGCAGAGTGATATTTGGAAGCCCATACAGGGCTATGGTGAAAAAGGAAATATCTTCAGTTAAAAACTGTATAGAAGTTTTCTGAGAAACTGTTTCGTGTACTGTTAATTCACCTCACAGAGTTGCAGCTTTTCCCTCAAGAAACCTTTCGCTAAGACTGTTCTTGTGGAATTTGCTAAGTGATATTTGGAAGCCCATAGAGGCCTATGGTGAAAAAGGAAATATCTTCCGTTAAAAACTGGAGGGAAGCTTTCTGAGAAACTGGTTTGTGTTCTGTTAATTCATCTCACACAGTTACAGCTTTCCCCTCAAGAAGCCTTTCCCTAAGACTGTTCTTGTGGAACTTGCAGAGTGATATTTGGAAGCCCATACAGGGCTATGGTGAAAAAGGAAATATCTTCAGTTAAAAACTGTATAGAAGTTTTCTGAGAAACTGTTTCGTGTACTGTTAATTCACCTCACAGAGTTGCAGCTTTTCCCTCAAGAAACCTTTCGCTAAGACTGTTCTTGTGGAATTTGCTAAGTGATATTTGGAAGCCCATAGAGGCCTATGGTGAAAAAGGAAATATCTTCCGTTAAAAACTGGAGGGAAGCTTTCTGAGAAACTGCTTTGTGTTCTGTTAATTCATCTCACAGAGTTACAGCTTTCCCCTCCAGAAGCCTTTCGCTAGACAGTTCTTGTGGAATGTGCGAAGTGATATTTGAAAGTCCATAGAGGGCTCTGGTGAAAAAGGAAATATCTTCAGTTAAAAACTGGAAAGAAGATTTCTGAGAAACTGCTTTGTGTTCTGTTATTTCATCTCACAGATTTACTGCTTTCCCCTCAAGAAGCCTTTCGTTAAGTCTTTTCTTGTGGAATTTGCAAAGTGATATTTGTAAGCCCATAGAGGGCTTTGGTGAAAAAGGAAATATCTTCAGTTAAAAACTGGAAAGAAGCTGTCTAAGAAACTGCTATGAGTTCTGTTAATTCATCTCGCAGAGTTACAGCATTACCCTCAAGAAGTCTTTCACAAAGACTGTTCTTGTGGAATTTGGAAAGTGATATCTGGAAGCTCATAGAGGGCTATGCTGAAAAAGGAAATATCTTCCGTTAAAAACAGGAAAGATGCTCTCTGAGAAATTGCTTTGTGTCCCGTTATTTCATCTCAGAGTTACAGCTTTCCCCTCAAGAAGTCTTTCGCTAAGACTGTTCTTGTGGAATTTGAAAAGTGATATTTGGAAGACTTTAGAGGGCAAAGGTGAAAAAGGAAATATCTTCCGTAAAAAACTGGAAAGAAGCTTTCTGAGAAACTGCATTGTGTTCTGTTAATTCATCTCACAGAATTACAGCTTTCCCTTCAAGAAGCCCTTCGCTAAGGCTGTTCTTGTTGAATTTGGAAGGTGATATTTGGAAGCCCATAGAGGCCTATGGTGAAAAATGAAATATCTCCAGTTAAAAACTGGAATGAAGCTTTCTGAGAAACTGCTTTGTGTTCTGTTAGTCCATCTCACAGCGTTAGAACATTCCCCTCAAGAAGCCTTTCTCTAAGACTGTTCTTGTTGAATTTGCAAAGTGATATTTGGAAGCCCCTAGAGGGCTATGGTGAAAAAGGAAATATCTTCAGTTAAAAACTGGAAAGAAACTTCTGAGAAACTGCTTTGTGTTCTGTTAATTCATCTCACAGCGTTACTGCTTTCCCCTCAAGAAGCCTTTCGGTAAGACTGTTCTTGTGGAATTTACAAACTGATATTTGGAAGCCCTTAGAGGGCTAGGGTGAAAAAGGAAATATCTTCCTTTAAAAACTGGAAAGAAGCTGTCTGAGAAACTGCTTTGTGTTCTGTTGATTCACCTAACAGAGTTACAGCTTTTCCTTCAAGAAGCCGTTCGCTAAGGCTGTTCTTGTGGAATTTACAAAGTGATATTTGGAAGCCCATAGAGCGCTATGGGGAAAAAGGAAATATCTTCAGCTAAAAACTGAAAAGAAGCTTTCTGAGAAACTGCTTTGTGTCCTCTTAATTCATGTTACAGTGTTACAGCTTTCCCCTCAAGAAGCCTTTCGCTAAGACTGTTCATGTGGAATTTGGAATGTGATAAATAGAACCCCTAGAGGGCTTTGGTGAAAAAGGGAATATCTTCCGTTAAAAACTGGAAAGAAGCATTCTGAGAAACTGCTTTGTGTTCTGTTAATTCATCTCACAGAGTTACAGCTTTCCCCTCAAGAAATCTTTCGCTAAGACTGTTCATGTGGATTTTGGAAAATGATATTTAGTAGCCAATAGAGGGCTACGGTGAAAAAGGAAATATCTTCCGTGAAAAAGTGGATAGAAGCTTTCTTAGAGACTGCTTTGTGTTCTGCTAATTCATCTCACAGAATTACAGCTTTCTACTCATGAAGTCTTTGGCTAAGACTGTTCCTGCGGGATTTGCAAAGTGATATTTGGAAGCCCATAGAGGGCTATGGTGAAAAAGGACATATCTTCCGTTAAAAACTGGATAGAAACTTTCTAAGAAACTGCTTTGTGTTCTGTTAATTCATCTCACAGAGTTACAGCTTTCCGCTAAATAAGAATTTCGCTAAGACTGTTATTGTGGAATTTGCAAAGTGATATTTGGAAGCCCATAGAGGGCTATGGTGAAAAAGGAAATAACTTCCGTTAAAAACTGGAAAGAGGCATTCTGAGAAACTCCTTTGTGTTCTCTTAATTCATCTCACAGAGTTACACCTTTCCTCTCAAGAAGCCTTTCCTTAAGACAGTTTTTGTGGAAATTGCAAAGGGATACTTAGAAGCCCATAGAGGGCTACGGTGAAAAAAGAAATATCCTAAGACAAAAACTGAAAAGAATCTGTCTTCGATACTACTTTGTGCTCTGTTAATTCATGTCACAGAGTTAGAGCTTTCCCCTGCAGAAGACTTTCGCTAAGACTGTTCTTGTGGAATTTCCAAAGTGATATTTGGAATCCCATAGAGTACTATGGTGAAAAAGGAAATATCTTCCGCTAAAAACTGGAAAGAAGCTTTCTGAGAAACTGGTTTGTGTTCTGTTAATTCATCTCACACAGTTACAGCTTTCCCCTCAAGAAGCCTTTCCCTAAGACTGTTCTTGTGGAACTTGCAGAGTGATATTTGGAAGCCCATACAGGGCTATGGTGAAAAAGGAAATATCTTCAGTTAAAAACTGTATAGAAGTTTTCTGAGAAACTGTTTCGTGTACTGTTAATTCACCTCACAGAGTTGCAGCTTTTCCCTCAAGAAACCTTTCGCTAAGACTGTTCTTGTGGAATTTGCTAAGTGATATTTGGAAGCCCATAGAGGCCTATGGTGAAAAAGGAAATATCTTCCGTTAAAAACTGGAGGGAAGCTTTCTGAGAAACTGCTTTGTGTTCTGTTAATTCATCTCACAGAGTTACAGCTTTCCCCTCCAGAAGCCTTTCGCGAGACAGTTCTTGTGGAATGTGTGAAGTGATATTTGAAAGTCCATAGAGGGCTCTGGTGAAAAAGGAAATATCTTCAGTTAAAAACTGGAAAGAAGATTTCTGAGAAACTGCTTTGTGTTCTGTTATTTCATCTCACAGATTTACTGCTTTCCCCTCAGGAAGCCTTTCGTTAAGTCTTTTCTTGTGGAATTTGCAATGTGATATTTGTAAGCCCATAGAGGGCTTTGGTGAAAAAGGAAATATCTTCCGTTAAAAACTGGAAAGAAGCTGTCTAAGAAACTGCTATGAGTTCTGTTAATTCATCTCACAGAGTTACAGCATTACCCTCAAGAAGTCTTTCACAAAGACTGTTCTTGTGGAATTTGGAAAGTGATATTTGGAAGCTCATAGAGGGCTATGCTGAAAAAGGAAATATCTTCCGTTAAAAACAGGAAAGATGCTCTCTGAGAAATTGCTTTGTGTCCCGTTATTTCATCTCAGAGTTACAGCTTTCCCCTCAAGAAGTCTTTCGCTAAGACTGTTCTTGTGGAATATGAAAAGTGATATTTGGAAGACTTTAGAGGGCAAAGGTGAAAAAGGAAGTATCTTCCGTATAAAACTGGAAAGAAGCTTTCTGAGAAACTGCATTGTGTTCTGTTAATTCATCTCACAGAATTACAGCTTTCCCTTCAAGAAGCCCTTCGCTAAGGCTGTTCTTGTTGAACTTGGAAGGTGATATTTGGAAGCCCATAGAGGCCTATGGTGAAAAATGAAATATCTCCAGTTAAAAACTGGAATGAAGCTTTCTGAGAAACTGCTTTGTGTTCTGTTAGTCCATCTCACAGAGTTAGAACTTTCCCCTCAAGAAGCCTTTCTCTAAGACTGTTCTTGTTGAATTTGCAAAGTGATATTTGGAAGCCCCTAGAGGGCTATGGTGAAAAAGGAAATATCTTCAGTTAAAAACTGGAAAGAAACTTCTGAGAAACTGCTTTGTGTTCTGTTAATTCATCTCACAGCGTTACTGCTTTCCCCTCAAGAAGCCTTTCGGTAAGACTGTTCTTGTGGAATTTACAAACTGATATTTGGAAGCCCTTAGAGGGCTAGGGTGAAAAAGGAAATATCTTCCTTTAAAAACTGGAAAGAAGCTGTCTGAGAAACTGCTTTGTGTTCTGTTGATTCACCTAACAGAGTTACAGCTTTCCCTTCAAGAAGCCGTTCGCTAAGGCTGTTCTTGTGGAATTTACAAAGTGATATTTGGAAGCCCATAGAGGGCTATGGGGAAAAAGGAAATATCTTCAGCTAAAAACTGAAAAGAAGCTTTCTGAGAAACTGCTTTGTGTCCTCTTAATTCATGTTACAGTGTTACAGCTTTCCCCTCAAGAAGCCTTTCGCTAAGACAGTTCTTGTGGATTTTGCAAAGTGATATTTGGAAGCCCATAGAGGGCTATGTTGAAAAAGGAAATATCTTCCGATAAAAACTGGAAAAAAGATTTCTGAGAAACTACTTTTTGTTCTGTTAATTCATCTCAGAGAGTTACAGCTTTCCCTTCAAGAAGTCTTTCGCTAAGTCTGTTACTGTGTAATTGGCAAAGTGATATTTGGAAGCCTTTAGAGGGCTATGGTGAAGAAGCAAATATCTTCCGTTAAAAACTGGAAAGAATCTTTCTGAGAAACTGCTTTGTGTTCTGTTAATTCATCTCACAGAGTTACAGCTTTACCTCAACAAGACTTTCGCTACGGCTGTTTTTGTGGAGTTTGGAAAGTGATATTTGGAAGCCCATAGGGGGCTATGGTGAGAAAGGAAATATCTTCAGTTAAAAACTGGAAAGAAGCTCTCTGAGAAACTGCTTTGTGTTCTGTTAATTCATCTCACCGAGTTACAGCTTTCCCCTCAAGAAGCCTTTCGCTAAGACTCTTCTTGTGGAATTTGAAAAGTGATATTTTGAAACCCATAGAAGGCTATGGTGAAAAAGGAAATATCTTCCATTGAAAAGTGGAAAGAAGCTTTCTGAGAAACTGCATTGTTTTCTGTTAATTCATCTCACAGAATTACAGCTTTCCCTTCAAGAAGCCCTTCGCTAAGGCTGTTCTTGTTGAATTTGGAAGGTGATATTTGGAAGCCCATAGAGGCCTATGGTGAAAAATGAAATATCTCCAGTTAAAAACTGGAATGAAGCTTTCTGAGAAACTGCTTTGTGTTCTGTTAGTCCATCTCACAGAGTTAGAACTTTCCCCTCAAGAAGCCTTTCTCTAAGACTGTTCTTGTTGAATTTGCAAAGTGATATTTGGAAGCCCCTAGAGGGCTATGGTGAAAAAGGAAATATCTTCAGTTAAAAACTGGAAAGAAACTTCTGAGAAACTGCTTTGTGTTCTGTTAATTCATCTCACAGCGTTACTGCTTTCCCCTCAAGAAGCCTTTCGGTAAGACTGTTCTTGTGGAATTTACAAACTGATATTTGGAAGCCCTTAGAGGGCTAGGGTGAAAAAGGAAATATCTTCCTTTAAAAACTGGAAAGAAGCTGTCTGAGAAACTGCTTTGTGTTCTGTTGATTCACCTAACAGAGTTACAGCTTTCCCTTCAAGAAGCCGTTCGCTAAGGCTGTTCTTGTGGAATTTACAAAGTGATATTTGGAAGCCCATAGAGCGCTATGGGGATAAAGGAAATATCTTCAGCTAAAAACTGAAAAGAAGCTTTCTGAGAAACTGCTTTGTGTCCTCTTAATTCATGTTACAGTGTTACAGCTTTCCCCTCAAGAAGCCTTTCGCTAAGACTGTTCATGTGGAATTTGGAATGTGATAAATAGAACCCCTAGAGGGCTTTGGTGAAAAAGGGAATATCTTCCGTTAAAAACTGGAAAGAAACATTCTGAGAAACTGCTTTGTGTTCTGTTAATTCATCTCACAGAGTTACAGCTTTCCCCTCAAGAAATCTTTCGCTAAGACTGTTCATGTGGATTTTGGAAAATGATATTTAGTAGCCAATAGACGGCTACGGTGAAAAAGGAAATATCTTCCGTGAAAAAGTGGATAGAAGCTTTCTTAGAGACTGCTTTGTGTTCTGCTAATTCATCTCACAGAATTACAGCTTTCTACTCATGAAGTCTTTGGCTAAGACTGTTCCTGCGGGATTTGCAAAGTGATATTTGGAAGCCCATAGAGGGCTATGGTGATAAAGGACATATCTTCCGTTAAAAACTGGATAGAAACTTTCTAAGAAACTGCTTTGTGTTCTGTTAATTCATCTCACAGAGTTACAGCTTTCCGCTAAATAAGAATTTCGCTAAGACTGTTATTGTGGAATTTGCAAAGTGATATTTGGAAGCCCATAGAGGGCTATGGTGAAAAAGGAAATAACTTCCGTTAAAAACTGGAAAGAGGCATTCTGAGAAACTCCTTTGTGTTCTCTTAATTCATCTCACAGAGTTACACCTTTCCTCTCAAGAAGCCTTTCCTTAAGACAGTTTTTGTGGAAATTGCAAAGGGATACTTAGAAGCCCATAGAGGGCTACGGTGAAAAAAGAAATATCCTAAGACAAAAACTGAAAAGAATCTGTCTTCGATACTACTTTGTGCTCTGTTAATTCATGTCACAGAGTTAGAGCTTTCCCCTGCAGAAGACTTTCGCTAAGACTGTTCTTGTGGAATTTCCAAAGTGATATTTGGAATCCCATAGAGTACTATGGTGAAAAAGGAAATATCTTCCGCTAAAAACTGGAAAGAAGCTTTCTGAGAAACTGGTTTGTGTTCTGTTAATTCATCTCACACAGTTACAGCTTTCCCCTCAAGAAGCCTTTCCCTAAGACTGTTCTTGTGGAACTTGCAGAGTGATATTTGGAAGCCCATACAGGGCTATGGTGAAAAAGGAAATATCTTCAGTTAAAAACTGTATAGAAGTTTTCTGAGAAACTGTTTCGTGTACTGTTAATTCACCTCACAGAGTTGCAGCTTTTCCCTCAAGAAACCTTTCGCTAAGACTGTTCTTGTGGAATTTGCTAAGTGATATTTGGAAGCCCATAAAGGCCTATGGTGAAAAAGGAAATATCTTCCGTTAAAAACTGGAGGGAAGCTTTCTGAGAAACTGCTTTGTGTTCTGTTAATTCATCTCACAGAGTTACAGCTTTCCCCTCCAGAAGCCTTTCGCTAGACAGTTCTTGTGGAATGTGCGAAGTGATATTTGAAAGTCCATAGAGGGCTCTGGTGAAAAAGGAAATATCTTCAGTTAAAAACTGGAAAGAAGATTTCTGAGAAACTGCTTTGTGTTCTGTTATTTCATCTCACAGATTTACTGCTTTCCCCTCAAGAAGCCTTTCGTTAAGTCTTTTCTTGTGGAATTTACAAAGTGATATTTGTAAGCCCATAGAGGGCTTTGGTGAAAAAGGAAATATCTTCCGTTAAAAACTGGAAAGAAGCTGTCTAAGAAACTGCTATGAGTTCTGTTAATTCATCTCACAGAGTTACAGCATTACCCTCAAGAAGTCTTTCACAAAGACTGTTCTTGTGGAATTTGGAAAGTGATATTTGGAAGCTCATAGAGGGCTATGCTGAAAAAGGAAATATCTTCCGTTAAAAACAGGAAAGATGCTCTCTGAGAAATTGCTTTGTGTCCCGTTATTTCATCTCAGAGTTACAGCTTTCCCCTCAAGAAGTCTTTCGCTAAGACTGTTCTTGTGGAATATGAAAAGTGATATTTGGAAGACTTTAGAGGGCAAAGGTGAAAAAGGAAATATCTTCCGTAAAAAACTGGAAAGAAGCTTTCTGAGAAACTGCATTGTGTTCTGTTAATTCATCTCACAGAATTACAGCTTTCCCTTCAAGAAGCCCTTCGCTAAGGCTGTTCTTGTTGAACTTGGAAGGTGATATTTGGAAGCCCATAGAGGCCTATGGTGAAAAATGAAATATCTCCAGTTAAAAACTGGAATGAAGCTTTCTGAGAAACTGCTTTGTGTTCTGTTAGTCCATCTCACAGAGTTAGAACTTTCCCCTCAAGAAGCCTTTCTCTAAGACTGTTCTTGTTGAATTTGCAAAGTGATATTTGGAAGCCCCTAGAGGGCTATGGTGAAAAAGGAAATATCTTCAGTTAAAAACTGGAAAGAAACTTCTGAGAAACTGCTTTGTGTTCTGTTAATTCATCTCCCAGCGTTACTGCTTTCCCCTCAAGAAGCCTTTCGGTAAGACTGTTCTTGTGGAATTTACAAACTGATATTTGGAAGCCCTTAGAGGGCTAGGGTGAAAAAGGAAATATCTTCCTTTAAAAACTGGAAAGAAGCTGTCTGAGAAACTGCTTTGTGTTCTGTTGATTCACCTAACAGAGTTACAGCTTTCCCTTCAAGAAGCCGTTCGCTAAGGCTGTTCTTGTGGAATTTACAAAGTGATATTTGGAAGCCCATAGAGGGCTATGGGGAAAAAGGAAATATCTTCAGCTAAAAACTGAAAAGAAGCTTTCTGAGAAACTGCTTTGTGTCCTCTTAATTCATGTTACAGTGTTACAGCTTTCCCCTCAAGAAGCCTTTCGCTAAGACAGTTCTTGTGGATTTTGCAAAGTGATATTTGGAAGCCCATAGAGGGCTATGTTGAAAAAGGAAATATCTTCCGATAAAAACTGGAAAAAAGATTTCTGAGAAACTACTTTTTGTTCTGTTAATTCATCTCAGAGAGTTACAGCTTTCCCTTCAAGAAGTCTTTCGCTAAGTCTGTTACTGTGTAATTGGCAAAGTGATATTTGGAAGCCTTTAGAGGGCTATGGTGAAGAAGCAAATATCTTCCGTTAAAAACTGGAAAGAATCTTTCTGAGAAACTGCTTTGTGTTCTGTTAATTCATCTCACAGAGTTACAGCTTTACCTCAACAAGCCTTTCGCTACGGCTGTTTTTGTGGAGTTTGGAAAGTGATATTTGGAAGCCCATAGGGGGCTATGGTGAGAAAGGAAATATCTTCAGTTAAAAACTGGAAAGAAGCTCTCTGAGAAACTGCTTTGTGTTCTGTTAATTCATCTCACCGAGTTACAGCTTTCCCCTCAAGAAGCCTTTCGCTAAGACTCTTCTTGTGGAATTTGAAAAGTGATATTTTGAAACCCATAGAAGGCTATGGTGAAAAAGGAAATATCTTCCATTGAAAAGTGGAAAGAAGCTTTCTGAGAAACTGCATTGTGTTCTGTTAATTCATCTCACAGAATTACAGCTTTCCCTTCAAGAAGCCCTTCGCTAAGGCTGTTCTTGTTGAATTTGGAAGGTGATATTTGGAAGCCCATAGAGGCCTATGGTGAAAAAGGAAATATCTCCAGTTAAAAACTGGAATGAAGCTTTCTGAGAAACTGCTTTGTGTTCTGTTAGTCCATCTCACAGAGTTAGAACTTTCCCCTCAAGAAGCCTTTCTCTAAGACTGTTCTTGTTGAATTTGCAAAGTGATATTTGGAAGCCCCTAGAGGGCTATGGTGAAAAAGGAAATATCTTCAGTTAAAAACTGGAAAGAAACTTCTGAGAAACTGCTTTGTGTTCTGTTAATTCATCTCACAGCGTTACTGCTTTCCCCTCAAGAAGCCTTTCGGTAAGACTGTTCTTGTGGAATTTACAAACTGATATTTGGAAGCCCTTAGAGGGCTAGGGTGAAAAAGGAAATATCTTCCTTTAAAAACTGGAAAGAAGCTGTCTGAGAAACTGCTTTGTGTTCTGTTGATTCACCTAACAGAGTTACAGCTTTCCCTTCAAGAAGCCGTTCGCTAAGGCTGTTCTTGTGGAATTTACAAAGTGATATTTGGAAGCCCATAGAGCGCTATGGGGATAAAGGAAATATCTTCAGCTAAAAACTGAAAAGAAGCTTTCTGAGAAACTGCTTTGTGTCCTCTTAATTCATGTTACAGTGTTACAGCTTTCCCCTCAAGAAGCCTTTCGCTAAGACTGTTCATGTGGAATTTGGAATGTGATAAATAGAACCCCTAGAGGGCTTTGGTGAAAAAGGGAATATCTTCCGTTAAAAACTGGAAAGAAGCATTCTGAGAAACTGCTTTGTGTTCTGTTAATTCATCTCACAGAGTTACAGCTTTCCCCTCAAGAAATCTTTCGCTAAGACTGTTCATGTGGATTTTGGAAAATGATATTTAGTAGCCAATAGACGGCTACGGTGAAAAAGGAAATATCTTCCGTGAAAAAGTGGATAGAAGCTTTCTTAGAGACTGCTTTGTGTTCTGCTAATTCATCTCACAGAATTACAGCTTTCTACTCATGAAGTCTTTGGCTAAGACTGTTCCTGCGGGATTTGCAAAGTGATATTTGGAAGCCCATAGAGGGCTATGGTGATAAAGGACATATCTTCCGTTAAAAACTGGATAGAAACTTTCTAAGAAACTGCTTTGTGTTCTGTTAATTCATCTCACAGAGTTACAGCTTTCCGCTAAATAAGAATTTCGCTAAGACTGTTATTGTGGAATTTGCAAAGTGATATTTGGAAGCCCATAGAGGGCTATGGTGAAAAAGGAAATAACTTCCGTTAAAAACTGGAAAGAGGCATTCTGAGAAACTCCTTTGTGTTCTCTTAATTCATCTCACAGAGTTACACCTTTCCTCTCAAGAAGCCTTTCCTTAAGACAGTTTTTGTGGAAATTGCAAAGGGATACTTAGAAGCCCATAGAGGGCTACGGTGAAAAAAGAAATATCCTAAGACAAAAACTGAAAAGAATCTGTCTTCGATACTACTTTGTGCTCTGTTAATTCATGTCACAGAGTTAGAGCTTTCCCCTGCAGAAGACTTTCGCTAAGACTGTTCTTGTGGAATTTCCAAAGTGATATTTGGAATCCCATAGAGTACTATGGTGAAAAAGGAAATATCTTCCGCTAAAAACTGGAAAGAAGCTTTCTGAGAAACTGGTTTGTGTTCTGTTAATTCATCTCACACAGTTACAGCTTTCCCCTCAAGAAGCCTTTCCCTAAGACTGTTCTTGTGGAACTTGCAGAGTGATATTTGGAAGCCCATACAGGGCTATGGTGAAAAAGGAAATATCTTCAGTTAAAAACTGTATAGAAGTTTTCTGAGAAACTGTTTCGTGTACTGTTAATTCACCTCACAGAGTTGCAGCTTTTCCCTCAAGAAACCTTTCGCTAAGACTGTTCTTGTGGAATTTGCTAAGTGATATTTGGAAGCCCATAAAGGCCTATGGTGAAAAAGGAAATATCTTCCGTTAAAAACTGGAGGGAAGCTTTCTGAGAAACTGCTTTGTGTTCTGTTAATTCATCTCACAGAGTTACAGCTTTCCCCTCCAGAAGCCTTTCGCTAGACAGTTCTTGTGGAATGTGCGAAGTGATATTTGAAAGTCCATAGAGGGCTCTGGTGAAAAAGGAAATATCTTCAGTTAAAAACTGGAAAGAAGATTTCTGAGAAACTGCTTTGTGTTCTGTTATTTCATCTCACAGATTTACTGCTTTCCCCTCAAGAAGCCTTTCGTTAAGTCTTTTCTTGTGGAATTTACAAAGTGATATTTGTAAGCCCATAGAGGGCTTTGGTGAAAAAGGAAATATCTTCCGTTAAAAACTGGAAAGAAGCTGTCTAAGAAACTGCTATGAGTTCTGTTAATTCATCTCACAGAGTTACAGCATTACCCTCAAGAAGTCTTTCACAAAGACTGTTCTTGTGGAATTTGGAAAGTGATATTTGGAAGCTCATAGAGGGCTATGCTGAAAAAGGAAATATCTTCCGTTAAAAACAGGAAAGATGCTCTCTGAGAAATTGCTTTGTGTCCCGTTATTTCATCTCAGAGTTACAGCTTTCCCCTCAAGAAGTCTTTCGCTAAGACTGTTCTTGTGGAATATGAAAAGTGATATTTGGAAGACTTTAGAGGGCAAAGGTGAAAAAGGAAATATCTTCCGTAAAAAACTGGAAAGAAGCTTTCTGAGAAACTGCATTGTGTTCTGTTAATTCATCTCACAGAATTACAGCTTTCCCTTCAAGAAGCCCTTCGCTAAGGCTGTTCTTGTTGAACTTGGAAGGTGATATTTGGAAGCCCATAGAGGCCTATGGTGAAAAATGAAATATCTCCAGTTAAAAACTGGAATGAAGCTTTCTGAGAAACTGCTTTGTGTTCTGTTAGTCCATCTCACAGAGTTAGAACTTTCCCCTCAAGAAGCCTTTCTCTAAGACTGTTCTTGTTGAATTTGCAAAGTGATATTTGGAAGCCCCTAGAGGGCTATGGTGAAAAAGGAAATATCTTCAGTTAAAAACTGGAAAGAAACTTCTGAGAAACTGCTTTGTGTTCTGTTAATTCATCTCACAGCGTTACTGCTTTCCCCTCAAGAAGCCTTTCGGTAAGACTGTTCTTGTGGAATTTACAAACTGATATTTGGAAGCCCTTAGAGGGCTAGGGTGAAAAAGGAAATATCTCCCTTTAAAAACTGGAAAGAAGCTGTCTGAGAAACTGCTTTGTGTTCTGTTGATTCACCTAACAGAGTTACAGCTTTCCCTTCAAGAAGCCGTTCGCTAAGGCTGTTCTTGTGGAATTTACAAAGTGATATTTGGAAGCCCATAGAGCGCTATGGGGAAAAAGGAAATATCTTCAGCTAAAAACTGAAAAGAAGCTTTCTGAGAAACTGCTTTGTGTCCTCTTAATTCATGTTACAGTGTTACAGCTTTCCCCTCAAGAAGCCTTTCGCTAAGACTGTTCATGTGGAATTTGGAATGTGATAAATAGAACCCCTAGAGGGCTTTGGTGAAAAAGGGAATATCTTCCGTTAAAAACTGGAAAGAAGCATTCTGAGAAACTGCTTTGTGTTCTGTTAATTCATCTCACAGAGTTACAGCTTTCCCCTCAAGAAATCTTTCGCTAAGACTGTTCATGTGGATTTTGGAAAATGATATTTAGTAGCCAATAGAGGGCTACGGTGAAAAAGGAAATATCTTCCGTTAAAAAGTGGATAGAAGCTTTCTTAGAGACTGCTTTGTGTTCTGCTAATTCATCTCACAGAATTACAGCTTTCTACTCATGAAGTCTTTGGCTAAGACTGTTCTTGCGGGATTTGCAAAGTGATATTTGGAAGCCCATAGAGGGCTATGGTGAAAAAGGACATATCTTCCGTTAAAAACTGGATAGAAACTTTCTAAGAAACTGCTTTGTGTTCTGTTAATTCATCTCACAGAGTTACAGCTTTCCGCTAAATAAGAATTTCGCTAAGACTGTTATTGTGGAATTTGCAAAGTGATATTTGGAAGCCCATAGAGGGCTATGGTGAAAAAGGAAATAACTTCCGTTAAAAACTGGAAAGAGGCATTCTGAGAAACTCCTTTGTGTTCTCTTAATTCATCTCACAGAGTTACACCTTTCCTCTCAAGAAGCCTTTCCTTAAGACAGTTTTTGTGGAAATTGCAAAGGGATACTTAGAAGCCCATAGAGGGCTACGGTGAAAAAAGAAATATCCTAAGACAAAAACTGAAAAGAATCTGTCTTCGATACTACTTTGTGCTCTGTTAATTCATGTCACAGAGTTAGAGCTTTCCCCTACAGAAGACTTTCGCTAAGACTGTTCTTGTGGAATTTCCAAAGTGATATTTGGAATCCCATAGAGTACTATGGTGAAAAAGGAAATATCTTCCGCTAAAAACTGGAAAGAAGCTTTCTGAGAAACTGGTTTGTGTTCTGTTAATTCATCTCACACAGTTACAGCTTTCCCCTCAAGAAGCCTTTCCCTAAGACTGTTCTTGTGGAACTTGCAGAGTGATATTTGGAAGCCCATACAGGGCTATGGTGAAAAAGGAAATATCTTCAGTTAAAAACTGTATAGAAGTTTTCTGAGAAACTGTTTCGTGTACTGTTAATTCACCTCACAGAGTTGCAGCTTTTCCCTCAAGAAACCTTTCGCTAAGACTGTTCTTGTGGAATTTGCTAAGTGATATTTGGAAGCCCATAGAGGCCTATGGTGAAAAAGGAAATATCTTCCGTTAAAAACTGGAGGGAAGCTTTCTGAGAAACTGCTTTGTGTTCTGTTAATTCATCTCACAGAGTTACAGCTTTCCCCTCCAGAAGCCTTTCGCGAGACAGTTCTTGTGGAATGTGTGAAGTGATATTTGAAAGTCCATAGAGGGCTCTGGTGAAAAAGGAAATATCTTCAGTTAAAAACTGGAAAGAAGATTTCTGAGAAACTGCTTTGTGTTCTGTTATTTCATCTCACAGATTTACTGCTTTCCCCTCAGGAAGCCTTTCGTTAAGTCTTTTCTTGTGGAATTTGCAAAGTGATATTTGTAAGCCCATAGAGGGCTTTGGTGAAAAAGGAAATATCTTCCGTTAAAAACTGGAAAGAAGCTGTCTAAGAAACTGCTATGAGTTCTGTTAATTCATCTCACAGAGTTACAGCATTACCCTCAAGAAGTCTTTCACAATGACTGTTCTTGTGGAATTTGGAAAGTGATATTTGGAAGCTCATAGAGGGCTATGCTGAAAAAGGAAATATCTTCCGTTAAAAACAGGAAAGATGCTCTCTGAGAAATTGCTTTGTGTCCCGTTATTTCATCTCAGAGTTACAGCTTTCCCCTCAAGAAGTCTTTCGCTAAGACTGTTCTTGTGGAATATGAAAAGTGATATTTGGAAGACTTTAGAGGGCAAAGGTGAAAAAGGAAGTATCTTCCGTATAAAACTGGAAAGAAGCTTTCTGAGAAACTGCATTGTGTTCTGTTAATTCATCTCACAGAATTACAGCTTTCCCTTCAAGAAGCCCTTCGCTAAGGCTGTTCTTGTTGAACTTGGAAGGTGATATTTGGAAGCCCATAGAGGCCTATGGTGAAAAATGAAATATCTCCAGTTAAAAACTGGAATGAAGCTTTCTGAGAAACTGCTTTGTGTTCTGTTAGTCCATCTCACAGAGTTAGAACTTTCCCCTCAAGAAGCCTTTCTCTAAGACTGTTCTTGTTGAATTTGCAAAGTGATATTTGGAAGCCCCTAGAGGGCTATGGTGAAAAAGGAAATATCTTCAGTTAAAAACTGGAAAGAAACTTCTGAGAAACTGCTTTGTGTTCTGTTAATTCATCTCCCAGCGTTACTGCTTTCCCCTCAAGAAGCCTTTCGGTAAGACTGTTCTTGTGGAATTTACAAACTGATATTTGGAAGCCCTTAGATGGCTAGGGTGAAAAAGGAAATATCTTCCTTTAAAAACTGGAAAGAAGCTGTCTGAGAAACTGCTTTGTGTTCTGTTGATTCACCTAACAGAGTTACAGCTTTCCCTTCAAGAAGCCGTTCGCTAAGGCTGTTCTTGTGGAATTTACAAAGTGATATTTGGAAGCCCATAGAGGGCTATGGGGAAAAAGGAAATATCTTCAGCTAAAAACTGAAAAGAAGCTTTCTGAGAAACTGCTTTGTGTCCTCTTAATTCATGTTACAGTGTTACAGCTTTCCCCTCAAGAAGCCTTTCGCTAAGACAGTTCTTGTGGATTTTGCAAAGTGATATTTGGAAGCCCATAGAGGGCTATGTTGAAAAAGGAAATATCTTCCGATAAAAACTGGAAAAAAGATTTCTGAGAAACTACTTTTTGTTCTGTTAATTCATCTCAGAGAGTTACAGCTTTCCCTTCAAGAAGTCTTTCGCTAAGTCTGTTACTGTGTAATTGGCAAAGTGATATTTGGAAGCCTTTAGAGGGCTATGGTGAAGAAGCAAATATCTTCCGTTAAAAACTGGAAAGAATCTTTCTGAGAAACTGCTTTGTGTTCTGTTAATTCATCTCACAGAGTTACAGCTTTACCTCAACAAGCCTTTCGCTACGGCTGTTTTTGTGGAGTTTGGAAAGTGATATTTGGAAGCCCATAGGGGGCTATGGTGAGAAAGGAAATATCTTCAGTTAAAAACTGGAAAGAAGCTCTCTGAGAAACTGCTTTGTGTTCTGTTAATTCATCTCACCGAGTTACAGCTTTCCCCTCAAGAAGCCTTTCGCTAAGACTCTTCTTGTGGAATTTGAAAAGTGATATTTTGAAACCCATAGAAGGCTATGGTGAAAAAGGAAATATCTTCCATTGAAAAGTGGAAAGAAGCTTTCTGAGAAACTGCATTGTGTTCTGTTAATTCATCTCACAGAATTACAGCTTTCCCTTCAAGAAGCCCTTCGCTAAGGCTGTTCTTGTTGAATTTGGAAGGTGATATTTGGAAGCCCATAGAGGCCTATGGTGAAAAATGAAATATCTCCAGTTAAAAACTGGAATGAAGCTTTCTGAGAAACTGCTTTGTGTTCTGTTAGTCCATCTCACAGAGTTAGAACTTTCCCCTCAAGAAGCCTTTCTCTAAGACTGTTCTTGTTGAATTTGCAAAGTGATATTTGGAAGCCCCTAGAGGGCTATGGTGAAAAAGGAAATATCTTCAGTTAAAAACTGGAAAGAAACTTCTGAGAAACTGCTTTGTGTTCTGTTAATTCATCTCACAGCGTTACTGCTTTCCCCTCAAGAAGCCTTTCGGTAAGACTGTTCTTGTGGAATTTACAAACTGATATTTGGAAGCCCTTAGAGGGCTAGGGTGAAAAAGGAAATATCTTCCTTTAAAAACTGGAAAGAAGCTGTCTGAGAAACTGCTTTGTGTTCTGTTGATTCACCTAACAGAGTTACAGCTTTCCCTTCAAGAAGCCGTTCGCTAAGGCTGTTCTTGAGGAATTTACAAAGTGATATTTGGAAGCCCATAGAGGGCTATGGGGAAAAAGGAAATACCTTCAGCTAAAAGCTGAAAAGAAGCTTTCTGAGAAACTGCTTTGTGTCCTCTTAATTCATGTTACAGTGTTACAGCTTTCCCCTCAAGAAGCCTTTCGCTAAGACTGTTCATGTGGAATTTGGAATGTGATAAATAGAACCCCTAGAGGGCTTTGGTGAAAAAGGGAATATCTTCCGTTAAAAACTGGAAAGAAGCATTCTGAGAAACTGCTTTGTGTTCTGTTAATTCATCTCACAGAGTTACAGCTTTCCCCTCAAGAAATCTTTCGCTAAGACTGTTCATGTGGATTTTGGAAAATGATATTTAGTAGCCAATAGAGGGCTACGGTGAAAAAGGAAATATCTTCCGATAAAAAGTGGATGGAAGCTTTCTTAGAGACTGCTTTGTGTTCTGCTAATTCATCTCACAGAATTACAGCTTTCTACTCATGAAGTCTTTGGCTAAGACTGTTCCTGCGGGATTTGCAAAGTGATATTTGGAAGCCCATAGAGGGCTATGGTGAAAAAGGACATATCTTCCGTTAAAAACTGGATAGAAACTTTCCAAGAAACTGCTTTGTGTTCTGTTAATTCATCTCACAGAGTTACAGCTTTCCGCTAAATAAGAATTTCGCTAAGACTGTTATTGTGGAATTTGCAAAGTGATATTTGGAAGCCCATAGAGGGCTATGGTGAAAAAGGAAATAACTTCCGTTAAAAACTGGAAAGAGGCATTCTGAGAAACTCCTTTGTGTTCTCTTAATTCATCTCACAGAGTTACACCTTTCCTCTCAAGAAGCCTTTCCTTAAGACAGTTTTTGTGGAAATTGCAAAGGGATAATTAGAAGCCCATAGAAGGCTACGGTGAAAAAAGAAATATCCTAAGACAAAAACTGAAAAGAATCTGTCTTCGATACTACTTTGTGCTCTGTTAATTCATGTCACAGAGTTAGAGCTTTCCCCTACAGAAGACTTTCGCTAAGACTGTTCTTGTGGAATTTCCAAAGTGATATTTGGAATCCCATAGAGTACTATGTTGAAAAAGGAAATATCTTCCGCTAAAAACTGGAAAGAAGCTTTCTGAGAAACTGGTTTGTGTTCTGTTAATTCATCTCACACAGTTACAGCTTTCCCCTCAAGAAGCCTTTCCCTAAGACTGTTCTTGTGGAACTTGCAGAGTGATATTTGGAAGCCCATACAGGGCTATGGTGAAAAAGGAAATATCTTCAGTTAAAAACTGTATAGAAGTTTTCTGAGAAACTGTTTCGTGTACTGTTAATTCACCTCACAGATTTGCAGCTTTTCCCTCAAGAAACCTTTCGCTAAGACTGTTCTTGTGGAATTTGCTAAGTGATATTTGGAAGCCCATAGATGCCTATGGTGAAAAAGGAAATATCTTCCGTTAAAAACTGGAGGGAAGCTTTCTGAGAAACTGCTTTGTGTTCTGTTAATTCATCTCACAGAGTTACAGCTTTCCCCTCCAGAAGCCTTTCGCTAGACAGTTCTTGTGGAATGTGCGAAGTGATATTTGAAAGTCCATAGAGGGCTCTGGTGAAAAAGGAAATATCTTCAGTTAAAAACTGGAAAGAAGATTTCTGAGAAACTGCTTTGTGTTCTGTTATTTCATCTCACAGATTTACTGCTTTCCCCTCAAGAAGCCTTTCGTTAAGTCTTTTCTTGTGGAATTTGCAAAGTGATATTTGTAAGCCCATAGAGGGCTTTGGTGAAAAAGGAAATATCTTCCGTTAAAAACTGGAAAGAAGCTGTCTAAGAAACTGCTATGAGTTCTGTTAATTCATCTCACAGAGTTACAGCATTACCCTCAAGAAGTCTTTCACAAAGACTGTTCTTGTGGAATTTGGAAAGTGATATTTGGAAGCTCATAGAGGGCTATGCTGAAAAAGGAAATATCTTCCGTTAAAAACAGGAAAGATGCTCTCTGAGAAATTGCTTTGTGTCCCGTTATTTCATCTCAGAGTTACAGCTTTCCCCTCAAGAAGTCTTTCGCTAAGACTGTTCTTGTGGAATTTGAAAAGTGATATTTCTAAGACTTTAGAGGGCAAAGGTGAAAAAGGAAATATCTTCCGTAAAAAACTGGAAAGAAGCTTTCTGAGAAACTGCATTGTGTTCTGTGAATTCATCTCACAGAATTACAGCTTTCCCTTCAAGAAGCCCTTCGCTAAGGCTGTTCTTGTTGAATTTGGAAGGTGATATTTGGAAGCCCATAGAGGCCTATGGTGAAAAATGAAATATCTCCAGTTAAAAACTGGAATGAAGCTTTCTGAGAAACTGCTTTGTGTTCTGTTAGTCCATCTCACAGAGTTAGAACTTTCCCCTCAAGAAGCCTTTCTCTAAGACTGTTCTTGTTGAATTTGCAAAGTGATATTTGGAAGCCCTTAGAGGGCTATGGTGAAAAAGGAAATATCTTCAGTTAAAAACTGGAAAGAAACTTCTGAGAAACTGCTTTGTGTTCTGTTAATTCATCTCACAGCGTTACTGCTTTCCCCTCAAGAAGCCTTTCGGTAAGACTGTTCTTGTGGAATTTACAAACTGATATTTGGAAGCCCTTAGAGGGCTAGGGTGAAAAAGGAAATATCTCCCTTTAAAAACTGGAAAGAAGCTGTCTGAGAAACTGCTTTGTGTTCTGTTGATTCACCTAACAGAGTTACAGCTTTTCCTTCAAGAAGCCGTTCGCTAAGGCTGTTCTTGTGGAATTTACAAAGTGATATTTGGAAGCCCATAGAGCGCTATGGGGAAAAAGGAAATATCTTCAGCTAAAAACTGAAAAGAAGCTTTCTGAGAAACTGCTTTGTGTCCTCTTAATTCATGTTACAGTGTTACAGCTTTCCCCTCAAGAAGCCTTTCGCTAAGACTGTTCATGTGGAATTTGGAATGTGATAAATAGAACCCCTAGAGGGCTTTGGTGAAAAAGGGAATATCTTCCGTTAAAAACTGGAAAGAAGCATTCTGAGAAACTGCTTTGTGTTCTGTTAATTCATCTCACAGAGTTACAGCTTTCCCCTCAAGAAATCTTTCGCTAAGACTGTTCATGTGGATTTTGGAAAATGATATTTAGTAGCCAATAGAGGGCTACGGTGAAAAAGGAAATATCTTCCGTTAAAAAGTGGATAGAAGCTTTCTTAGAGACTGCTTTGTGTTCTGCTAATTCATCTCACAGAATTACAGCTTTCTACTCATGAAGTCTTTGGCTAAGACTGTTCCTGCGGGATTTGCAAAGTGATATTTGGAAGCCCATAGAGGGCTATGGTGAAAAAGGACATATCTTCCGTTAAAAACTGGATAGAAACTTTCTAAGAAACTGCTTTGTGTTCTGTTAATTCATCTCACAGAGTTACAGCTTTCCGCTAAATAAGAATTTCGCTAAGACTGTTATTGTGGAATTTGCAAAGTGATATTTGGAAGCCCATAGAGGGCTATGGTGAAAAAGGAAATAACTTCCGTTAAAAACTGGAAAGAGGCATTCTGAGAAACTCCTTTGTGTTCTCTTAATTCATCTCACAGAGTTACACCTTTCCTCTCAAGAAGCCTTTCCTTAAGACAGTTTTTGTGGAAATTGCAAAGGGATACTTAGAAGCCCATAGAGGGCTACGGTGAAAAAAGAAATATCCTAAGACAAAAACTGAAAAGAATCTGTCTTCGATACTACTTTGTGCTCTGTTAATTCATGTCACAGAGTTAGAGCTTTCCCCTACAGAAGACTTTCGCTAAGACTGTTCTTGTGGAATTTCCAAAGTGATATTTGGAATCCCATAGAGTACTATGGTGAAAAAGGAAATATCTTCCGCTAAAAACTGGAAAGAAGCTTTCTGAGAAACTGGTTTGTGTTCTGTAAATTCATCTCACACAGTTACAGCTTTCCCCTCAAGAAGCCTTTCCCTAAGACTGTTCTTGTGGAACTTGCAGAGTGATATTTGGAAGCCCATACAGGGCTATGGTGAAAAAGGAAATATCTTCAGTTAAAAACTGTATAGAAGTTTTCTGAGAAACTGTTTCGTGTACTGTTAATTCACCTCACAGAGTTGCAGCTTTTCCCTCAAGAAACCTTTCGCTAAGACTGTTCTTGTGGAATTTGCTAAGTGATATTTGGAAGCCCATAGAGGCCTATGGTGAAAAAGGAAATATCTTCCGTTAAAAACTGGAGGGAAGCTTTCTGAGAAACTGGTTTGTGTTCTGTTAATTCATCTCACACAGTTACAGCTTTCCCCTCAAGAAGCCTTTCCCTAAGACTGTTCTTGTGGAACTTGCAGAGTGATATTTGGAAGCCCATACAGGGCTATGGTGAAAAAGGAAATATCTTCAGTTAAAAACTGTATAGAAGTTTTCTGAGAAACTGTTTCGTGTACTGTTAATTCACCTCACAGAGTTGCAGCTTTTCCCTCAAGAAACCTTTCGCTAAGACAGTTCTTGTGGAATTTGCTAAGTGATATTTGGAAGCCCACAGAGGCCTATGGTGAAAAAGGAAATATCTTCCGTTAAAAACTGGAGGGAAGCTTTCTGAGAAACTGCTTTGTGTTCTGTTAATTCATCTCACAGAGTTACAGCTTTCCCCTCCAGAAGCCTTTCGCGAGACAGTTCTTGTGGAATGTGCGAAGTGATATTTGAAAGTCCATAGAGGGCTCTGGTGAAAAAGGAAATATCTTCAGTTAAAAACTGGAAAGAAGATTTCTGAGAAACTGCTTTGTGTTCTGTTATTTCATCTCACAGATTTACTGCTTTCCCCTCAGGAAGCCTTTCGTTAAGTCTTTTCTTGTGGAATTTGCAAAGTGATATTTGTAAGCCCATAGAGGGCTTTGGTGAAAAAGGAAATATCTTCCGTTAAAAACTGGAAAGAAGCTGTCTAAGAAACTGCTATGAGTTCTGTTAATTCATCTCACAGAGTTACAGCATTACCCTCAAGAAGTCTTTCACAAAGACTGTTCTTGTGGAATTTGGAAAGTGATATTTGGAAGCTCATAGAGGGCTATGCTGAAAAAGGAAATATCTTCCGTTAAAAACAGGAAAGATGCTCTCTGAGAAATTGCTTTGTGTCCCGTTATTTCATCTCAGAGTTACAGCTTTCCCCTCAAGAAGTCTTTCGCTAAGACTGTTCTTGTGGAATATGAAAAGTGATATTTGGAAGACTTTAGAGGGCAAAGGTGAAAAAGGAAATATCTTCCGTATAAAACTGGAAAGAAGCTTTCTGAGAAACTGCATTGTGTTCTGTTAATTCATCTCACAGAATTACAGCTTTCCCTTCAAGAAGCCCTTCGCTAAGGCTGTTCTTGTTGAACTTGGAAGGTGATATTTGGAAGCCCATAGAGGCCTATGGTGAAAAATGAAATATCTCCAGTTAAAAACTGGAATGAAGCTTTCTGAGAAACTGCTTTGTGTTCTGTTAGTCCATCTCACAGAGTTAGAACTTTCCCCTCAAGAAGCCTTTCTCTAAGACTGTTCTTGTTGAATTTGCAAAGTGATATTTGGAAGCCCCTAGAGGGCTATGGTGAAAAAGGAAATATCTTCAGTTAAAAACTGGAAAGAAACTTCTGAGAAACTGCTTTGTGTTCTGTTAATTCATCTCACAGCGTTACTGCTTTCCCCTCAAGATGCCTTTTGGTAAGACTGTTCTTGTGGAATTTACAAACTGATATTTGGAAGCCCTTAGAGGGCTAGGGTGAAAAAGGAAATATCTTCCTTTAAAAACTGGAAAGAAGCTGTCTGAGAAACTGCTTTGTGTTCTGTTGATTCACCTAACAGAGTTACAGCTTTCCCTTCAAGAAGCCGTTCACTAAGGCTGTTCTTGTGGAATTTACAAAGTGATATTTGGAAGCCCATAGAGGGCTATGGGGAAAAAGGAAATATCTTCAGCTAAAAACTGAAAAGAAGCTTTCTGAGAAACTGCTTTGTGTCCTCTTAATTCATGTTACAGTGTTACAGCTTTCTCCTCAAGAAGCCTTTCGCTAAGACAGTTCTTGGGGATTTTGCAAAGTGATATTTGGAAGCCCATAGAGGGCTATGTTGAAAAAGGAAATATCTTCCGATAAAAACTGGAAAAAAGATTTCTGAGAAACTACTTTTTGTTCTGTTAATTCATCTCAGAGAGTTACAGCTTTCCCTTCAAGAAGTCTTTCGCTAAGTCTGTTACTGTGTAATTGGCAAAGTGATATTTGGAAGCCTTTAGAGGGCTATGGTGAAGAAGCAAATATCTTCCGTTAAAAACTGGAAAGAATCTTTCTGAGAAACTGCTTTGTGTTCTGTTAATTCATCTCACAGAGTTACAGCTTTACCTCAACAAGCCTTTCGCTACGGCTGTTTTTGTGGAGTTTGGAAAGTGATATTTGGAAGCCCATAGGGGGCTATGGTGAGAAAGGAAATATCTTCAGTTAAAAACTGGAAAGAAGCTCTCTGAGAAACTGCTTTGTGTTCTGTTAATTCATCTCACCGAGTTACAGCTTTCCCCTCAAGAAGCCTTTCGCTAAGACTCTTCTTGTGGAATTTGAAAAGTGATATTTTGAAACCCATAGAAGGCTATGGTGAAAAAGGAAATATCTTCCATTGAAAAGTGGAAAGAAGCTTTCTGAGAAACTGCATTGTGTTCTGTGAATTCATCTCACAGAATTACAGCTTTCCCTTCAAGAAGCCCTTCGCTAAGGCTGTTCTTGTTGAATTTGGAAGGTGATATTTGGAAGCCCATAGAGGCCTATGGTGAAAAATGAAATATCTCCAGTTAAAAACTGGAATGAAGCTTTCTGAGAAACTGCTTTGTGTTCTGTTAGTCCATCTCACAGAGTTAGAACTTTCCCCTCAAGAAGCCTTTCTCTAAGACTGTTCTTGTTGAATTTGCAAAGTGATATTTGGAAGCCCCTAGAGGGCTATGGTGAAAAAGGAAATATCTTCAGTTAAAAACTGGAAAGAAACTTCTGAGAAACTGCTTTGTGTTCTGTTAATTCATCTCACAGCGTTACTGCTTTCCCCTCAAGAAGCCTTTCGGTAAGACTGTTCTTGTGGAATTTACAAACTGATATTTGGAAGCCCTTAGAGGGCTAGGGTGAAAAAGGAAATATCTTCCTTTAAAAACTGGAAAGAAGCTGTCTGAGAAACTGCTTTGTGTTCTGATTCATCTAACAGAGTTACAGCTTTCCCTTCAAGAAGCCGTTCGCTAAGGCTGTTCTTGTGGAATTTACAAAGTGATATTTGGAAGCCCATAGAGGGCTATGGGGAAAAAGGAAATATCTTCAGCTAAAAACTGAAAAGAAGCTTTCTGAGAAACTGCTTTGTGTCCTCTTGATTCATGTTACAGTGTTACAGCTTTCCCCTCAAGAAGCCTTTCGCTAAGACAGTTCTTGTGGATTTTGCAAAGTGATATTTGGAAGCCCATAGAGGGCTATGTTGAAAAAGGAAATATCTTCCGATAAAAACTGGAAAAAAGATTTCTGAGAAACTACTTTTTGTTCTGTTAATTCATCTCAGAGAGTTACAGCTTTCCCTTCAAGAAGTCTTTCGCTAAGTCTGTTACTGTGTAATTGGCAAAGTGATATTTGGAAGCCTTTAGAGGGCTATGGTGAAGAAGCAAATATCTTCCGTTAAAAACTGGAAAGAATCTTTCTGAGAAACTGCTTTGTGTTCTGTTAATTCATCTCACAGAGTTACAGCTTTACCTCAACAAGCCTTTCGCTACGGCTGTTTTTGTGGAGTTTGGAAAGTGATATTTGGAAGCCCATAGGGGGCTATGGTGAGAAAGGAAATATCTTCAGTTAAAAACTGGAAAGAAGCTCTCTGAGAAACTGCTTTGTGTTCTGTTAATTCATCTCACCGAGTTACAGCTTTCCCCTCAAGAAGCCTTTCGCTAAGACTCTTCTTGTGGAATTTGAAAAGTGATATTTTGAAACCCATAGAAGGCTATGGTGAAAAAGGAAATATCTTCCATTGAAAAGTGGAAAGAAGCTTTCTGAGAAACTGCATTGTGTTCTGTGAATTCATCTCACAGAATTACAGCTTTCCCTTCAAGAAGCCCTTCGCTAAGGCTGTTCTTGTTGAATTTGGAAGGTGATATTTGGAAGCCCATAGAGGCCTATGGTGAAAAATGAAATATCTCCAGTTAAAAACTGGAATGAAGCTTTCTGAGAAACTGCTTTGTGTTCTGTTAGTCCATCTCACAGAGTTAGAACTTTCCCCTCAAGAAGCCTTTCTCTAAGACTGTTCTTGTTGAATTTGCAAAGTGATATTTGGAAGCCCCTAGAGGGCTATGGTGAAAAAGGAAATATCTTCAGTTAAAAACTGGAAAGAAACTTCTGAGAAACTGCTTTGTGTTCTGTTAATTCATCTCACAGCGTTACTGCTTTCCCCTCAAGAAGCCTTTCGGTAAGACTGTTCTTGTGGAATTTACAAACTGATATTTGGAAGCCCTTAGAGGGCTAGGGTGAAAAAGGAAATATCTTCCTTTAAAAACTGGAAAGAAGCTGTCTGAGAAACTGCTTTGTGTTCTGTTGATTCACCTAACAGAGTTACAGCTTTCCCTTCAAGAAGCCGTTCGCTAAGGCTGTTCTTGTGGAATTTACAAAGTGATATTTGGAAGCCCATAGAGCGCTATGGGGAAAAAGGAAATATCTTCAGCTAAAAACTGAAAAGAAGCTTTCTGAGAAACTGCTTTGTGTCCTCTTAATTCATGTTACAGTGTTACAGCTTTCCCCTCAAGAAGCCTTTCGCTAAGACTGTTCATGTGGAATTTGGAATGTGATAAATAGAACCCCTAGAGGGCTTTGGTGAAAAAGGGAATATCTTCCGTTAAAAACTGGAAAGAAGCATTCTGAGAAACTGCTTTGTGTTCTGTTAATTCATCTCACAGAGTTACAGCTTTCCCCTCAAGAAATCTTTCGCTAAGACTGTTCATGTGGATTTTGGAAAATGATATTTAGTAGCCAATAGAGGGCTACGGTGAAAAAGGAAATATCTTCCGTGAAAAAGTGGATAGAAGCTTTCTTAGAGACTGCTTTGTGTTCTGCTAATTCATCTCACAGAATTACAGCTTTCTACTCATGAAGTCTTTGGCTAAGACTGTTCCTGCGGGATTTGCAAAGTGATATTTGGAAGCCCATAGAGGGCTATGGTGAAAAAGGACATATCTTCCGTTAAAAACTGGATAGAAACTTTCTAAGAAACTGCTTTGTGTTCTGTTAATTCATCTCACAGAGTTACAGCTTTCCGCTAAATAAGAATTTCGCTAAGACTGTTATTGTGGAATTTGCAAAGTGATATTTGGAAGCCCATAGAGGGCTATGGTGAAAAAGGAAATAACTTCCGTTAAAAACTGGAAAGAGGCATTCTGAGAAACTCCTTTGTGTTCTCTTAATTCATCTCACAGAGTTACACCTTTCCTCTCAAGAAGCCTTTCCTTAAGACAGTTTTTGTGGAAATTGCAAAGGGATACTTAGAAGCCCATAGAGGGCTACGGTGAAAAAAGAAATATCCTAAGACAAAAACTGAAAAGAATCTGTCTTCGATACTACTTTGTGCTCTGTTAATTCATGTCACAGAGTTAGAGCTTTCCCCTACAGAAGACTTTCGCTAAGACTGTTCTTGTGGAATTTCCAAAGTGATATTTGGAATCCCATAGAGTACTATGGTGAAAAAGGAAATATCTTCCGCTAAAAACTGGAAAGAAGCTTTCTGAGAAACTGGTTTGTGTTCTGTTAATTCATCTCACACAGTTACAGCTTTCCCCTCAAGAAGCCTTTCCCTAAGACTGTTCTTGTGGAACTTGCAGAGTGATATTTGGAAGCCCATACAGGGCTATGGTGAAAAAGGAAATATCTTCAGTTAAAAACTGTATAGAAGTTTTCTGAGAAACTGTTTCGTGTACTGTTAATTCACCTCACAGAGTTGCAGCTTTTCCCTCAAGAAACCTTTCGCTAAGACTGTTCTTGTGGAATTTGCTAAGTGATATTTGGAAGCCCATAGAGGCCTATGGTGAAAAAGGAAATATCTTCCGTTAAAAACTGGAGGGAAGCTTTCTGAGAAACTGCTTTGTGTTCTGTTAGTCCATCTCACAGAGTTAGAACTTTCCCCTCAAGAAGCCTTTCTCTAAGACTGTTCTTGTTGAATTTGCAAAGTGATATTTGGAAGCCCCTAGAGGGCTATGGTGAAAAAGGAAATATCTTCAGTTAAAAACTGGAAAGAAACTTCTGAGAAACTGCTTTGTGTTCTGTTAATTCATCTCACAGCGTTACTGCTTTCCCCTCAAGATGCCTTTTGGTAAGACTGTTCTTGTGGAATTTACAAACTGATATTTGGAAGCCCTTAGAGGGCTAGGGTGAAAAAGGAAATATCTTCCTTTAAAAACTGGAAAGAAGCTGTCTGAGAAACTGCTTTGTGTTCTGTTGATTCACCTAACAGAGTTACAGCTTTCCCTTCAAGAAGCCGTTCACTAAGGCTGTTCTTGTGGAATTTACAAAGTGATATTTGGAAGCCCATAGAGGGCTATGGGGAAAAAGGAAATATCTTCAGCTAAAAACTGAAAAGAAGCTTTCTGAGAAACTGCTTTGTGTCCTCTTAATTCATGTTACAGTGTTACAGCTTTCTCCTCAAGAAGCCTTTCGCTAAGACAGTTCTTGGGGATTTTGCAAAGTGATATTTGGAAGCCCATAGAGGGCTATGTTGAAAAAGGAAATATCTTCCGATAAAAACTGGAAAAAAGATTTCTGAGAAACTACTTTTTGTTCTGTTAATTCATCTCAGAGAGTTACAGCTTTCCCTTCAAGAAGTCTTTCGCTAAGTCTGTTACTGTGTAATTGGCAAAGTGATATTTGGAAGCCTTTAGAGGGCTATGGTGAAGAAGCAAATATCTTCCGTTAAAAACTGGAAAGAATCTTTCTGAGAAACTGCTTTGTGTTCTGTTAATTCATCTCACAGAGTTACAGCTTTACCTCAACAAGCCTTTCGCTACGGCTGTTTTTGTGGAGTTTGGAAAGTGATATTTGGAAGCCCATAGGGGGCTATGGTGAGAAAGGAAATATCTTCAGTTAAAAACTGGAAAGAAGCTCTCTGAGAAACTGCTTTGTGTTCTGTTAATTCATCTCACCGAGTTACAGCTTTCCCCTCAAGAAGCCTTTCGCTAAGACTCTTCTTGTGGAATTTGAAAAGTGATATTTTGAAACCCATAGAAGGCTATGGTGAAAAAGGAAATATCTTCCATTGAAAAGTGGAAAGAAGCTTTCTGAGAAACTGCATTGTGTTCTGTGAATTCATCTCACAGAATTACAGCTTTCCCTTCAAGAAGCCCTTCGCTAAGGCTGTTCTTGTTGAATTTGGAAGGTGATATTTGGAAGCCCATAGAGGCCTATGGTGAAAAATGAAATATCTCCAGTTAAAAACTGGAATGAAGCTTTCTGAGAAACTGCTTTGTGTTCTGTTAGTCCATCTCACAGAGTTAGAACTTTCCCCTCAAGAAGCCTTTCTCTAAGACTGTTCTTGTTGAATTTGCAAAGTGATATTTGGAAGCCCCTAGAGGGCTATGGTGAAAAAGGAAATATCTTCAGTTAAAAACTGGAAAGAAACTTCTGAGAAACTGCTTTGTGTTCTGTTAATTCATCTCACAGGGTTACTGCTTTCCCCTCAAGAAGCCTTTCGGTAAGACTGTTCTTGTGGAATTTACAAACTGATATTTGGAAGCCCTTAGAGGGCTAGGGTGAAAAAGGAAATATCTTCCTTTAAAAACTGGAAAGAAGCTGTCTGAGAAACTGCTTTGTGTTCTGATTCATCTAACAGAGTTACAGCTTTCCCTTCAAGAAGCCGTTCGCTAAGGCTGTTCTTGTGGAATTTACAAAGTGATATTTGGAAGCCCATAGAGGGCTATGGGGAAAAAGGAAATATCTTCAGCTAAAAACTGAAAAGAAGCTTTCTGAGAAACTGCTTTGTGTCCTCTTGATTCATGTTACAGTGTTACAGCTTTCCCCTCAAGAAGCCTTTCGCTAAGACAGTTCTTGTGGATTTTGCAAAGTGATATTTGGAAGCCCATAGAGGGCTATGTTGAAAAAGGAAATATCTTCCGATAAAAACTGGAAAAAAGATTTCTGAGAAACTACTTTTTGTTCTGTTAATTCATCTCAGAGAGTTACAGCTTTCCCTTCAAGAAGTCTTTCGCTAAGTCTGTTACTGTGTAATTGGCAAAGCGATATTTGGAAGCCTTTAGAGGGCTATGGTGAAGAAGCAAATATCTTCCGTTAAAAACTGGAAAGAATCTTTCTGAGAAACTGCTTTGTGTTCTGTTAATTCATCTCACAGAGTTACAGCTTTACCTCAACAAGCCTTTCGCTACGGCTGTTTTTGTGGAGTTTGGAAAGTGATATTTGGAAGCCCATAGGGGGCTATGGTGAGAAAGGAAATATCTTCAGTTAAAAACTGGAAAGAAGCTCTCTGAGAAACTGCTTTGTGTTCTGTTAATTCATCTCACCGAGTTACAGCTTTCCCCTCAAGAAGCCTTTCGCTAAGACTCTTCTTGTGGAATTTGAAAAGTGATATTTTGAAACCCATAGAAGGCTATGGTGAAAAAGGAAATATCTTCCATTGAAAAGTGGAAAGAAGCTTTCTGAGAAACTGCATTGTGTTCTGTTAATTCATCTCACAGAATTACAGCTTTCCCTTCAAGAAGCCCTTCGCTAAGGCTGTTCTTGTTGAATTTGGAAGGTGATATTTGGAAGCCCATAGAGGCCTATGGTGAAAAATGAAATATCTCCAGTTAAAAACTGGAATGAAGCTTTCTGAGAAACTGCTTTGTGTTCTGTTAGTCCATCTCACAGAGTTAGAACTTTCCCCTCAAGAAGCCTTTCTCTAAGACTGTTCTTGTTGAATTTGCAAAGTGATATTTGGAAGCCCCTAGAAGGCTATGGTGAAAAAGGAAATATCTTCAGTTAAAAACTGGAAAGAAACTTCTGAGAAACTGCTTTGTGTTCTGTTAATTCATCTCACAGCGTTACTGCTTTCCCCTCAAGAAGCCTTTCGGTAAGACTGTTCTTGTGGAATTTACAAACTGATATTTGGAAGCCCTTAGAGGGCTAGGGTGAAAAAGGAAATATCTTCCTTTAAAAACTGGAAAGAAGCTGTCTGAGAAACTGCTTTGTGTTCTGTTGATTCACCTAACAGAGTTACAGCTTTCCCTTCAAGAAGCCGTTCGCTAAGGCTGTTCTTGTGGAATTTACAAAGTGATATTTGGAAGCCCATAGAGCGCTATGGGGAAAAAGGAAATATCTTCAGCTAAAAACTGAAAAGAAGCTTTCTGAGAAACTGCTTTGTGTCCTCTTAATTCATGTTACAGTGTTACAGCTTTCCCCTCAAGAAGCCTTTCGCTAAGACTGTTCATGTGGAATTTGGAATGTGATAAATAGAACCCCTAGAGGGCTTTGGTGAAAAAGGGAATATCTTCCGTTAAAAACTGGAAAGAAGCATTCTGAGAAACTGCTTTGTGTTCTGTTAATTCATCTCACAGAGTTACAGCTTTCCCCTCAAGAAATCTTTCGCTAAGACTGTTCATGTGGATTTTGGAAAATGATATTTAGTAGCCAATAGAGGGCTACGGTGAAAAAGGAAATATCTTCCGTGAAAAAGTGGATAGAAGCTTTCTTAGAGACTGCTTTGTGTTCTGCTAATTCATCTCACAGAATTACAGCTTTCTACTCATGAAGTCTTTGGCTAAGACTGTTCCTGCGGGATTTGCAAAGTGATATTTGGAAGCCCATAGAGGGCTATGGTGAAAAAGGACATATCTTCCGTTAAAAACTGGATAGAAACTTTCTAAGAAACTGCTTTGTGTTCTGTTAATTCATCTCACAGAGTTACAGCTTTCCGCTAAATAAGAATTTCGCTAAGACT
Source organism: Chlorocebus sabaeus (assembly GCF_047675955.1). Lineage (NCBI taxonomy): Eukaryota > Metazoa > Chordata > Mammalia > Primates > Cercopithecidae > Chlorocebus > Chlorocebus sabaeus. The sequence goes on along the minus strand of NW_027327792.1, from coordinate 959,733 downwards.
GTTATTGTGGAATTTGCAAAGTGATATTTGGAAGCCCATAGAGGGCTATGGTGAAAAAGGAAATAACTTCCGTTAAAAACTGGAAAGAGGCATTCTGAGAAACTCCTTTGTGTTCTCTTAATTCATCTCACAGAGTTACACCTTTCCTCTCAAGAAGCCTTTCCTTAAGACAGTTTTTGTGGAAATTGCAAAGGGATACTTAGAAGCCCATAGAGGGCTACGGTGAAAAAAGAAATATCCTAAGACAAAAACTGAAAAGAATCTGTCTTCGATACTACTTTGTGCTCTGTTAATTCATGTCACAGAGTTAGAGCTTTCCCCTACAGAAGACTTTCGCTAAGACTGTTCTTGTGGAATTTCCAAAGTGATATTTGGAATCCCATAGAGTACTATGGTGAAAAAGGAAATATCTTCCGCTAAAAACTGGAAAGAAGCTTTCTGAGAAACTGGTTTGTGTTCTGTTAATTCATCTCACACAGTTACAGCTTTCCCCTCAAGAAGCCTTTCCCTAAGACTGTTCTTGTGGAACTTGCAGAGTGATATTTGGAAGCCCATACAGGGCTATGGTGAAAAAGGAAATATCTTCAGTTAAAAACTGTATAGAAGTTTTCTGAGAAACTGTTTCGTGTACTGTTATTTCACCTCACAGAGTTGCAGCTTTTCCCTCAAGAAACCTTTCGCTAAGACTGTTCTTGTGGAATTTGCTAAGTGATATTTGGAAGCCCATAGAGTACTATGGTGAAAAAGGAAATATCTTCCATTAAAAACTGGAGGGAAGCTTTGTGAGAAACTGCTTTGTGTTCTGTTAATTCATCTCACACAGTTACAGCTTTCCCCTCAAGAAGCCTTTCCCTAAGACTGTTCTTGTGGAACTTGCAGAGTGATATTTGGAAGCCCATACAGGGCTATGGTGAAAAAGGAAATATCTTCAGTTAAAAACTGTATAGAAGTTTTCTGAGAAACTGTTTCGTGTACTGTTAATTCACCTCACAGAGTTGCAGCTTTTCCCTCAAGAAACCTTTCGCTAAGACTGTTCTTGTGGAATTTGCTAAGTGATATTTGGAAGCCCATAGAGTACTATGGTGAAAAAGGAAATATCTTCCGTTAAAAACTGGAGGGAAGCTTTCTGAGAAACTGCTTTGTGTTCTGTTAATTCATCTCACACAGTTACAGCTTTCCCCTCAAGAAGCCTTTCCCTAAGACTGTTCTTGTGGAACTTGCAGAGTGATATTTGGAAGCCCATACAGGGCTATGGTGAAAAAGGAAATATCTTCAGTTAAAAACTGTATAGAAGTTTTCTGAGAAACTGTTTCGTGTACTGTTAATTCACCTCACAGAGTTGCAGCTTTTCCCTCAAGAAACCTTTCGCTAAGACTGTTCTTGTGGAATTTGCTAAGTGATATTTGGAAGCCCATAGAGGCCTATGGTGAAAAAGGAAATATCTTCCGTTAAAAACTGGAGGGAAGCTTTCTGAGAAACTGCTTTGTGTTCTGTTAATTCATCTCACAGAGTTACAGCTTTCCCCTCCAGAAGCCTTTCGCTAGACAGTTCTTGTGGAATGTGCGAAGTGATATTTGAAAGTCCATAGAGGGCTCTGGTGAAAAAGGAAATATCTTCAGTTAAAAACTGGAAAGAAGATTGCTGAGAAACTGCTTTGTGTTCTGTTATTTCATCTCACAGATTTACTGCTTTCCCCTCAAGAAGCCTTTCGTTAAGTCTTTTCTTGTGGAATTTGCAAAGTGATATTTGTAAGCCCATAGAGGGCTTTGGTGAAAAAGGAAATATCTTCCGTTAAAAACTGGAAAGAAGCTGTCTAAGAAACTGCTATGAGTTCTGTTAATTCATCTCACAGAGTTACAGCATTACCCTCAAGAAGTCTTTCACAAAGACTGTTCTTGTGGAATTTGGAAAGTGATATCTGGAAGCTCATAGAGGGCTATGCTGAAAAAGGAAATATCTTCCGTTAAAAACAGGAAAGATGCTCTCTGAGAAATTGCTTTGTGTCCCGTTATTTCATCTCAGAGTTACAGCTTTCCCCTCAAGAAGTCTTTCGCTAAGACTGTTCTTGTGGAATATGAAAAGTGATATTTGGAAGACTTTAGAGGGCAAAGGTGAAAAAGGAAATATCTTCCGTAAAAAACTGGAAAGAAGCTTTCTGAGAAACTGCATTGTGTTCTGTGAATTCATCTCACAGAATTACAGCTTTCCCTTCAAGAAGCCCTTCGCTAAGGCTGTTCTTGTTGAATTTGGAAGGTGATATTTGGAAGCCCATAGAGGCCTATGGTGAAAAATGAAATATCTCCAGTTAAAAACTGGAATGAAGCTTTCTGAGAAACTGCTTTGTGTTCTGTTAGTCCATCTCACAGAGTTAGAACTTTCCCCTCAAGAAGCCTTTCTCTAAGACTGTTCTTGTTGAATTTGCAAAGTGATATTTGGAAGCCCCTAGAGGGCTATGGTGAAAAAGGAAATATCTTCAGTTAAAAAGTGGAAAGAAACTTCTGAGAAACTGCTTTGTGTTCTGTTAATTCATCTCACAGCGTTACTGCTTTCCCCTCAAGAAGCCTTTCGGTAAGACTGTTCTTGTGGAATTTGAAAAGTGATATTTGGAAGACTTTAGAGGGCAAAGTGAAAAAGGAAATATCTTCCGTAAAAAACTGGAAAGAAGCTTTCTGAGAAACTGCATTGTGTTCTGTTAATTCATCTCACAGATTTACAGCTTTCCCTTCAAGAAGCCCTTCGCTAAGGCTGTTCTTGTTGAATTTGGAAGGTGATATTTGGAAGCCCATAGAGGCCTATGGTGAAAAATGAAATATCTCCAGTTAAAAACTGGAATGAAGCTTTCTGAGAAACTGCTTTGTGTTCTGTTAGTCCATCTCACAGAGTTAGAACTTTCCCCTCAAGAAGCCTTTCTCTAAGACTGTTCTTGTTGAATTTGCAAAGTGATATTTGGAAGCCCCTAGAGGGCTATGGTGAAAAAGGAAATATCTTCAGTTAAAAACTGGAAAGAAACTTCTGAGAAACTGCTTTGTGTTCTGTTAATTCATCTCACAGCGTTACTGCTTTCCCCTCAAGAAGCCTTTCGGTAAGACTGTTCTTGTGGAATTTACAAACTGATATTTGGAAGCCCTTAGAGGGCTAGGGTGAAAAAGGAAATATCTTCCTTTAAAAACTGGAAAGAAGCTATCTGAGAAACTGCTTTGTGTTCTGTTGATTCACCTAACAGAGTTACAGCTTTCCCTTCAAGAAGCCGTTCGCTAAGGCTGTTCTTGTGGAATTTACAAAGTGATATTTGGAAGCCCATAGAGGGCTATGGGGAAAAAGGAAATATCTTCAGCTAAAAACTGAAAAGAAGCTTTCTGAGAAACTGCTTTGTGTCCTCTTAATTCATGTTACAGTGTTACAGCTTTCCCCTCAAGAAGCCTTTCGCTAAGACAGTTCTTGTGGATTTTGCAAAGTGATATTTCGAAGCCCATAGAGGGCTATGTTGAAAAAGGAAATATCTTCCGATAAAAACTGGAAAAAAGATTTCTGAGAAACTACTTTTTGTTCTGTTAATTCATCTCAGAGAGTTACAGCTTTCCCTTCAAGAAGTCTTTCGCTAAGTCTGGTACTGTGTAATTGGCAAAGTGATATTTGGAAGCCTTTAGAGGGCTATGGTGAAGAAGCAAATATCTTCCGTTAAAAACTGGAAAGAATCTTTCTGAGAAACTGCTTTGTGTTCTGTTAATTCATCTCACAGAGTTACAGCTTTACCTCAACAAGCCTTTCGCTACGGCTGTTTTTGTGGAGTTTGGAAAGTGATATTTGGAAGCCCATAGGGGGCTATGGTGAGAAAGGAAATATCTTCAGTTAAAAACTGGAAAGAAGCTCTCTGAGAAACTGCTTTGTGTTCTGTTAATTCATCTCACCGAGTTACAGCTTTCCCCTCAAGAAGCCTTTCGCTAAGACTCTTCTTGTGGAATTTGAAAAGTGATATTTTGAAACCCATAGAAGGCTATGGTGAAAAAGGAAATATCTTCCATTGAAAAGTGGAAAGAAGCTTTCTGAGAAACTGCATTGTGTTCTGTGAATTCATCTCACAGAATTACAGCTTTCCCTTCAAGAAGCCCTTCGCTAAGGCTGTTCTTGTTGAATTTGGAAGGTGATATTTGGAAGCCCATAGAGGCCTATGGTGAAAAATGAAATATCTCCAGTTAAAAACTGGAATGAAGCTTTCTGAGAAACTGCTTTGTGTTCTGTTAGTCCATCTCACAGAGTTAGAACTTTCCCCTCAAGAAGCCTTTCTCTAAGACTGTTCTTGTTGAATTTGCAAAGTGATATTTGGAAGCCCCTAGAGGGCTATGGTGAAAAAGGAAATATCTTCAGTTAAAAACTGGAAAGAAACTTCTGAGAAACTGCTTTGTGTTCTGTTAATTCATCTCCCAGCGTTACTGCTTTCCCCTCAAGAAGCCTTTCGGTAAGACTGTTCTTGTGGAATTTACAAACTGATATTTGGAAGCCCTTAGAGGGCTAGGGTGAAAAAGGAAATATCTTCCTTTAAAAACTGGAAAGAAGCTGTCTGAGAAACTGCTTTGTGTTCTGTTGATTCACCTAACAGAGTTACAGCTTTCCCTTCAAGAAACCGTTCGCTAAGGCTGTTCTTGTGGAATTTACAAAGTGATATTTGGAAGCCCATAGAGGGCTATGGTGAAAAAGGAAATATCTTCCGTTAAAAACTGGAGGGAAGCTTTCTGAGAAACTGCTTTGTGTTCTGTTAATTCATCTCACAGAGTTACAGCTTTCCCCTCCAGAAGCCTTTCGCTAGACAGTTCTTGTGGAATGTGCGAAGTGATATTTGAAAGTCCATAGAGGGCTCTGGTGAAAAAGGAAATATCTTCAGTTAAAAACTGGAAAGAAGATTTCTGAGAAACTGCTTTGTGTTCTGTTATTTCATCTCACAGATTTACTGCTTTCCCCTCAAGAAGCCTTTCGTTAAGTCTTTTCTTGTGGAATTTGCAAAGTGATATTTGTAAGCCCATAGAGGGCTTTGGTGAAAAAGGAAATATCTTCAGTTAAAAACTGGAAAGAAGCTGTCTAAGAAACTGCTATGAGTTCTGTTAATTCATCTCACAGAGTTACAGCATTACCCTCAAGAAGTCTTTCACAAAGACTGTTCTTGTGGAATTTGGAAAGTGATATTTGGAAGCTCATAGAGGGCTATGCTGAAAAAGGAAATATCTTCCGTTAAAAACAGGAAAGATGCTCTCTGAGAAATTGCTTTGTGTCCCGTTATTTCATCTCAGAGTTACAGCTTTCCCCTCAAGAAGTCTTTCGCTAAGACTGTTCTTGTGGAATATGAAAAGTGATATTTGGAAGACTTTAGAGGGCAAAGGTGAAAAAGGAAATATCTTCCGTAAAAAACTGGAGAGAAGCTTTCTGAGAAACTGCATTGTGTTCTGTTAATTCATCTCACAGAATTACAGCTTTCCCTTCAAGAAGCCCTTTGCTAAGGCTGTTCTTGTTGAACTTGGAAGGTGATATTTGGAAGCCCATAGAGGCCTATGGTGAAAAATGAAATATCTCCAGTTAAAAACTGGAATGAAGCTTTCTGAGAAACTGCTTTGTGTTCTGTTAGTCCATCTCACAGAGTTAGAACTTTCCCCTCAAGAAGCCTTTCTCTAAGACTGTTCTTGTTGAATTTGCAAAGTGATATTTGGAAGCCCCTAGAGGGCTATGGTGAAAAAGGAAATATCTTCAGTTAAAAACTGGAAAGAAACTTCTGAGAAACTGCTTTGTGTTCTGTTAATTCATCTCACAGCGTTACTGCTTTCCCCTCAAGAAGCCTTTCGGTAAGACTGTTCTTGTGGAATTTACAAACTGATATTTGGAAGCCCTTAGAGGGCTAGGGTGAAAAAGGAAATATCTTCCTTTAAAAACTGGAAAGAAGCTGTCTGAGAAACTGCTTTGTGTTCTGTTGATTCACCTAACAGAGTTACAGCTTTCCCTTCAAGAAACCGTTCGCTAAGGCTGTTCTTGTGGAATTTACAAAGTGATATTTGGAAGCCCATAGAGGGCTATGGGGAAAAAGGAAATATCTTCAGCTAAAAACTGAAAAGAAGCTTTCTGAGAAACTGCTTTGTGTCCTCTTAATTCATGTTACAGTGTTACAGCTTTCCCCTCAAGAAGCCTTTCGCTAAGACTGTTCATGTGGAATTTGGAATGTGATAAATAGAACCCCTAGAGGGCTTTGGTGAAAAAGTTAATATCTTCCGTTAAAAACTGGAAAGAAGCATTCTGAGAAACTGCTTTGTGTTCTGTTAATTCATCTCACAGAGTTACAGCTTTCCCCTCAAGAAATCTTTCGCTAAGACTGTTCATGTGGATTTTGGAAAATGATATTTAGTAGCCAATAGAGGGCTATGGTGAAGAAGGAAATATCTTCCGTGAAAAAGTGGATAGAAGCTTTCTTAGAGACTGCTTTGTGTTCTGCTAATTCATCTCACAGAATTACAGCTTTCTACTCATGAAGTCTTTGGCTAAGACTGTTCCTGCGGGATTTGCAAAGTGATATTTGGAAGCCCATAGAGGGCTATGGTGATAAAGGACATATCTTCCGTTAAAAACTGGATAGAAACTTTCTAAGAAACTGCTTTGTGTTCTGTTAATTCATCTCACACAGTTACAGCTTTCCGCTAAATAAGAATTTCGCTAAGACTGTTATTGTGGAATTTGCAAAGTGATATTTGGAAGCCCATAGAGGGCTATGGTGAAAAAGGAAATAACTTCCGTTAAAAACTGGAAAGAGGCATTCTGAGAAACTCCTTTGTGTTCTCTTAATTCATCTCACAGAGTTACACCTTTCCTCTCAAGAAGCCTTTCCTTAAGACAGTTTTTGTGGAAATTGCAAAGGGATACTTAGAAGCCCATAGAGGGCTACGGTGAAAAAAGAAATATCCTAAGACAAAAACTGAAAAGAATCTGTCTTCGATACTACTTTGTGCTCTGTTAATTCATGTCACAGAGTTAGAGCTTTCCCCTACAGAAGACTTTCGCTAAGACTGTTCTTGTGGAATTTCCAAAGTGATATTTGGAATCCCATAGAGTACTATGGTGAAAAAGGAAATATCTTCCGCTAAAAACTGGAAAGAAGCTTTCTGAGAAACTGGTTTGTGTTCTGTTAATTCATCTCACACAGTTACAGCTTTCCCCTCAAGAAGCCTTTCCCTAAGACTGTTCTTGTGGAACTTGCAGAGTGATATTTGGAAGCCCATACAGGGCTATGGTGAAAAAGGAAATATCTTCAGTTAAAAACTGTATAGAAGTTTTCTGAGAAACTGTTTCGTGTACTGTTAATTCACCTCACAGAGTTGCAGCTTTTCCCTCAAGAAACCTTTCGCTAAGACTGTTCTTGTGGAATTTGCTAAGTGATATTTGGAAGCCCATAGAGTACTATGGTGAAAAAGGAAATATCTTCCGTTAAAAACTGGAGGGAAGCTTTCTGAGAAACTGCTTTGTGTTCTGTTAATTCATCTCACACAGTTACAGCTTTCCCCTCAAGAAGTATTTCCCTAAGACTGTTCTTGTGGAACTTGCAGAGTGATATTTGGAAGCCCATACAGGGCTATGGTGAAAAAGGAAATATCTTCAGTTAAAAACTGTATAGAAGTTTTCTGAGAAACTGTTTCGTGTACTGTTAATTCACCTCACAGAGTTGCAGCTTTTCCCTCAAGAAACCTTTCGCTAAGACTGTTCTTGTGGAATTTGCTAAGTGATATTTGGAAGCCCACAGAGGCCTATGGTGAAAAAGGAAATATCTTCCGTTAAAAACTGGAGGGAAGCTTTCTGAGAAACTGCTTTGTGTTCTGTTAATTCATCTCACACAGTTACAGCTTTCCCCTCCAGAAGCCTTTCGCTAGACAGTTCTTGTGGAATGTGCGAAGTGATATTTGAAAGTCCATAGAGGGCTCTGGTGAAAAAGGAAATATCTTCAGTTAAAAACTGGAAAGAAGATTTCTGAGAAACTGCTTTGTGTTCTGTTATTTCATCTCACAGATTTACTGCTTTCCCCTCAAGAAGCCTTTCGTTAAGTCTTTTCTTGTGGAATTTGCAAAGTGATATTTGTAAGCCCATAGAGGGCTTTGGTGAAAAAGGAAATATCTTCCGTTAAAAACTGGAAAGAAGCTGTCTAAGAAACTGCTATGAGTTCTGTTAATTCATCTCACAGAGTTAGAGCATTATCCTCAAGAAGTCTTTCACAAAGACTGTTCTTGTGGAATTTGGAAAGTGATATTTGGAAGCTCATAGAGGGCTATGCTGAAAAAGGAAATATCTTCCGTTAAAAACAGGAAAGATGCTCTCTGAGAAATTGCTTTGTGTCCCGTTATTTCATCTCAGAGTAACAGCTTTCCCCTCAAGAAGTCTTTCGCTAAGACTGTTCTTGTGGAATATGAAAAGTGATATTTGGAAGACTTTAGAGGGCAAAGGTGAAAAAGGAAATATCTTCCGTAAAAAACTGGAAAGAAGCTTTCTGAGAAACTGCATTGTGTTCTGTTAATTCATCTCACAGAATTACAGCTTTCCCTTCAAGAAGCCCTTCGCTAAGGCTGTTCTTGTTGAACTTGGAAGGTGATATTTGGAAGCCCATAGAGGCCTATGGTGAAAAATGAAATATCTCCAGTTAAAAACTGGAATGAAGCTTTCTGAGAAACTGCTTTGTGTTCTGTTAGTCCATCTCACAGAGTTAGAACTTTCCCCTCAAGAAGCCTTTCTCTAAGACTGTTCTTGTTGAATTTGCAAAGTGATATTTGGAAGCCCCTAGAGGGCTATGGTGAAAAAGGAAATATCTTCAGTTAAAAACTGGAAAGAAACTTCTGAGAAACTGCTTTGTGTTCTGTTAATTCATCTCACAGCGTTACTGCTTTCCCCTCAAGAAGCCTTTCGGTAAGACTGTTCTTGTGGAATTTACAAACTGATATTTGGAAGCCCTTAGAGGGCTAGGGTGAAAAAGGAAATATCTTCCTTTAAAAACTGGAAAGAAGCTGTCTGAGAAACTGCTTTGTGTTCTGTTGATTCACCTAACAGAGTTACAGCTTTCCCTTCAAGAAACCGTTCGCTAAGGCTGTTCTTGTGGAATTTACAAAGTGATATTTGGAAGCCCATAGAGGGCTATGGGGAAAAAGGAAATATCTTCAGCTAAAAACTGAAAAGAAGCTTTCTGAGAAACTGCTTTGTGTCCTCTTAATTCATGTTACAGTGTTACAGCTTTCCCCTCAAGAAGCCTTTCGCTAAGACTGTTCATGTGGAATTTGGAATGTGATAAATAGAACCCCTAGAGGGCTTTGGTGAAAAAGGGAATATCTTCCGTTAAAAACTGGAAAGAAGCATTCTGAGAAACTGCTTTGTGTTCTGTTAATTCATCTCACAGAGTTACAGCTTTCCCCTCAAGAAATCTTTCGCTAAGACTGTTCATGTGGATTTTGGAAAATGATATTTAGTAGCCAATAGAGGGCTACGGTGAAAAAGGAAATATCTTCCGTGAAAAAGTGGATAGAAGCTTTCTTAGAGACTGCTTTGTGTTCTGCTAATTCATCTCACAGAATTACAGCTTTCTACTCATGAAGTCTTTGGCTAAGACTGTTCCTGCGGGATTTGCAAAGTGATATTTGGAAGCCCATAGAGGGCTATGGTGATAAAGGACATATCTTCCGTTAAAAACTGGATAGAAACTTTCTAAGAAACTGCTTTGTGTTCTGTTAATTCATCTCACACAGTTACAGCTTTCCGCTAAATAAGAATTTCGCTAAGACTGTTATTGTGGAATTTGCAAAGTGATATTTGGAAGCCCATAGAGGGCTATGGTGAAAAAGGAAATAACTTCCGTTAAAAACTGGAAAGAGGCATTCTGAGAAACTCCTTTGTGTTCTCTTAATTCATCTCACAGAGTTACACCTTTCCTCTCAAGAAGCCTTTCCTTAAGACAGTTTTTGTGGAAATTGCAAAGGGATACTTAGAAGCCCATAGAGGGCTACGGTGAAAAAAGAAATATCCTAAGACAAAAACTGAAAAGAATCTGTCTTCGATACTACTTTGTGCTCTGTTAATTCATGTCACAGAGTTAGAGCTTTCCCCTACAGAAGACTTTCGCTAAGACTGTTCTTGTGGAATTTCCAAAGTGATATTTGGAATCCCATAGAGTACTATGGTGAAAAAGGAAATATCTTCCGCTAAAAACTGGAAAGAAGCTTTCTGAGAAACTGGTTTGTGTTCTGTTAATTCATCTCACACAGTTACAGCTTTCCCCTCAAGAAGCCTTTCCCTAAGACTGTTCTTGTGGAACTTGCAGAGTGATATTTGGAAGCCCATACAGGGCTATGGTGAAAAAGGAAATATCTTCAGTTAAAAACTGTATAGAAGTTTTCTGAGAAACTGTTTCGTGTACTGTTAATTCACCTCACAGAGTTGCAGCTTTTCCCTCAAGAAACCTTTCGCTAAGACTGTTCTTGTGGAATTTGCTAAGTGATATTTGGAAGCCCATAGAGGCCTATGGTGAAAAAGGAAATATCTTCCGTTAAAAACTGGAGGGAAGCTTTCTGAGAAACTGCTTTGTGTTCTGTTAGTCCATCTCACAGAGTTAGAACTTTCCCCTCAAGAAGCCTTTCTCTAAGACTGTTCTTGTTGAATTTGCAAAGTGATATTTGGAAGCCCCTAGAGGGCTATGGTGAAAAAGGAAATATCTTCAGTTAAAAACTGGAAAGAAACTTCTGAGAAACTGCTTTGTGTTCTGTTAATTCATCTCACAGCGTTACTGCTTTCCCCTCAAGATGCCTTTTGGTAAGACTGTTCTTGTGGAATTTACAAACTGATATTTGGAAGCCCTTAGAGGGCTAGGGTGAAAAAGGAAATATCTTCCTTTAAAAACTGGAAAGAAGCTGTCTGAGAAACTGCTTTGTGTTCTGTTGATTCACCTAACAGAGTTACAGCTTTCCCTTCAAGAAGCCGTTCACTAAGGCTGTTCTTGTGGAATTTACAAAGTGATATTTGGAAGCCCATAGAGGGCTATGGGGAAAAAGGAAATATCTTCAGCTAAAAACTGAAAAGAAGCTTTCTGAGAAACTGCTTTGTGTCCTCTTAATTCATGTTACAGTGTTACAGCTTTCTCCTCAAGAAGCCTTTCGCTAAGACAGTTCTTGGGGATTTTGCAAAGTGATATTTGGAAGCCCATAGAGGGCTATGTTGAAAAAGGAAATATCTTCCGATAAAAACTGGAAAAAAGATTTCTGAGAAACTACTTTTTGTTCTGTTAATTCATCTCAGAGAGTTACAGCTTTCCCTTCAAGAAGTCTTTCGCTAAGTCTGTTACTGTGTAATTGGCAAAGTGATATTTGGAAGCCTTTAGAGGGCTATGGTGAAGAAGCAAATATCTTCCGTTAAAAACTGGAAAGAATCTTTCTGAGAAACTGCTTTGTGTTCTGTTAATTCATCTCACAGAGTTACAGCTTTACCTCAACAAGCCTTTCGCTACGGCTGTTTTTGTGGAGTTTGGAAAGTGATATTTGGAAGCCCATAGGGGGCTATGGTGAGAAAGGAAATATCTTCAGTTAAAAACTGGAAAGAAGCTCTCTGAGAAACTGCTTTGTGTTCTGTTAATTCATCTCACCGAGTTACAGCTTTCCCCTCAAGAAGCCTTTCGCTAAGACTCTTCTTGTGGAATTTGAAAAGTGATATTTTGAAACCCATAGAAGGCTATGGTGAAAAAGGAAATATCTTCCATTGAAAAGTGGAAAGAAGCTTTCTGAGAAACTGCATTGTGTTCTGTGAATTCATCTCACAGAATTACAGCTTTCCCTTCAAGAAGCCCTTCGCTAAGGCTGTTCTTGTTGAATTTGGAAGGTGATATTTGGAAGCCCATAGAGGCCTATGGTGAAAAATGAAATATCTCCAGTTAAAAACTGGAATGAAGCTTTCTGAGAAACTGCTTTGTGTTCTGTTAGTCCATCTCACAGAGTTAGAACTTTCCCCTCAAGAAGCCTTTCTCTAAGACTGTTCTTGTTGAATTTGCAAAGTGATATTTGGAAGCCCCTAGAGGGCTATGGTGAAAAAGGAAATATCTTCAGTTAAAAACTGGAAAGAAACTTCTGAGAAACTGCTTTGTGTTCTGTTAATTCATCTCACAGGGTTACTGCTTTCCCCTCAAGAAGCCTTTCGGTAAGACTGTTCTTGTGGAATTTACAAACTGATATTTGGAAGCCCTTAGAGGGCTAGGGTGAAAAAGGAAATATCTTCCTTTAAAAACTGGAAAGAAGCTGTCTGAGAAACTGCTTTGTGTTCTGATTCATCTAACAGAGTTACAGCTTTCCCTTCAAGAAGCCGTTCGCTAAGGCTGTTCTTGTGGAATTTACAAAGTGATATTTGGAAGCCCATAGAGGGCTATGGGGAAAAAGGAAATATCTTCAGCTAAAAACTGAAAAGAAGCTTTCTGAGAAACTGCTTTGTGTCCTCTTGATTCATGTTACAGTGTTACAGCTTTCCCCTCAAGAAGCCTTTCGCTAAGACAGTTCTTGTGGATTTTGCAAAGTGATATTTGGAAGCCCATAGAGGGCTATGTTGAAAAAGGAAATATCTTCCGATAAAAACTGGAAAAAAGATTTCTGAGAAACTACTTTTTGTTCTGTTAATTCATCTCAGAGAGTTACAGCTTTCCCTTCAAGAAGTCTTTCGCTAAGTCTGTTACTGTGTAATTGGCAAAGTGATATTTGGAAGCCTTTAGAGGGCTATGGTGAAGAAGCAAATATCTTCCGTTAAAAACTGGAAAGAATCTTTCTGAGAAACTGCTTTGTGTTCTGTTAATTCATCTCACAGAGTTACAGCTTTACCTCAACAAGCCTTTCGCTACGGCTGTTTTTGTGGAGTTTGGAAAGTGATATTTGGAAGCCCATAGGGGGCTATGGTGAGAAAGGAAATATCTTCAGTTAAAAACTGGAAAGAAGCTCTCTGAGAAACTGCTTTGTGTTCTGTTAATTCATCTCACCGAGTTACAGCTTTCCCCTCAAGAAGCCTTTCGCTAAGACTCTTCTTGTGGAATTTGAAAAGTGATATTTTGAAACCCATAGAAGGCTATGGTGAAAAAGGAAATATCTTCCATTGAAAAGTGGAAAGAAGCTTTCTGAGAAACTGCATTGTGTTCTGTTAATTCATCTCACAGAATTACAGCTTTCCCTTCAAGAAGCCCTTCGCTAAGGCTGTTCTTGTTGAATTTGGAAGGTGATATTTGGAAGCCCATAGAGGCCTATGGTGAAAAATGAAATATCTCCAGTTAAAAACTGGAATGAAGCTTTCTGAGAAACTGCTTTGTGTTCTGTTAGTCCATCTCACAGAGTTAGAACTTTCCCCTCAAGAAGCCTTTCTCTAAGACTGTTCTTGTTGAATTTGCAAAGTGATATTTGGAAGCCCCTAGAAGGCTATGGTGAAAAAGGAAATATCTTCAGTTAAAAACTGGAAAGAAACTTCTGAGAAACTGCTTTGTGTTCTGTTAATTCATCTCACAGCGTTACTGCTTTCCCCTCAAGAAGCCTTTCGGTAAGACTGTTCTTGTGGAATTTACAAACTGATATTTGGAAGCCCTTAGAGGGCTAGGGTGAAAAAGGAAATATCTTCCTTTAAAAACTGGAAAGAAGCTGTCTGAGAAACTGCTTTGTGTTCTGTTGATTCACCTAACAGAGTTACAGCTTTCCCTTCAAGAAGCCGTTCGCTAAGGCTGTTCTTGTGGAATTTACAAAGTGATATTTGGAAGCCCATAGAGCGCTATGGGGAAAAAGGAAATATCTTCAGCTAAAAACTGAAAAGAAGCTTTCTGAGAAACTGCTTTGTGTCCTCTTAATTCATGTTACAGTGTTACAGCTTTCCCCTCAAGAAGCCTTTCGCTAAGACTGTTCATGTGGAATTTGGAATGTGATAAATAGAACCCCTAGAGGGCTTTGGTGAAAAAGGGAATATCTTCCGTTAAAAACTGGAAAGAAGCATTCTGAGAAACTGCTTTGTGTTCTGTTAATTCATCTCACAGAGTTACAGCTTTCCCCTCAAGAAATCTTTCGCTAAGACTGTTCATGTGGATTTTGGAAAATGATATTTAGTAGCCAATAGAGGGCTACGGTGAAAAAGGAAATATCTTCCGTGAAAAAGTGGATAGAAGCTTTCTTAGAGACTGCTTTGTGTTCTGCTAATTCATCTCACAGAATTACAGCTTTCTACTCATGAAGTCTTTGGCTAAGACTGTTCCTGCGGGATTTGCAAAGTGATATTTGGAAGCCCATAGAGGGCTATGGTGAAAAAGGACATATCTTCCGTTAAAAACTGGATAGAAACTTTCTAAGAAACTGCTTTGTGTTCTGTTAATTCATCTCACAGAGTTACAGCTTTCCGCTAAATAAGAATTTCGCTAAGACTGTTATTGTGGAATTTGCAAAGTGATATTTGGAAGCCCATAGAGGGCTATGGTGAAAAAGGAAATAACTTCCGTTAAAAACTGGAAAGAGGCATTCTGAGAAACTCCTTTGTGTTCTCTTAATTCATCTCACAGAGTTACACCTTTCCTCTCAAGAAGCCTTTCCTTAAGACAGTTTTTGTGGAAATTGCAAAGGGATACTTAGAAGCCCATAGAGGGCTACGGTGAAAAAAGAAATATCCTAAGACAAAAACTGAAAAGAATCTGTCTTCGATACTACTTTGTGCTCTGTTAATTCATGTCACAGAGTTAGAGCTTTCCCCTACAGAAGACTTTCGCTAAGACTGTTCTTGTGGAATTTCCAAAGTGATATTTGGAATCCCATAGAGTACTATGGTGAAAAAGGAAATATCTTCCGCTAAAAACTGGAAAGAAGCTTTCTGAGAAACTGGTTTGTGTTCTGTTAATTCATCTCACACAGTTACAGCTTTCCCCTCAAGAAGCCTTTCCCTAAGACTGTTCTTGTGGAACTTGCAGAGTGATATTTGGAAGCCCATACAGGGCTATGGTGAAAAAGGAAATATCTTCAGTTAAAAACTGTATAGAAGTTTTCTGAGAAACTGTTTCGTGTACTGTTATTTCACCTCACAGAGTTGCAGCTTTTCCCTCAAGAAACCTTTCGCTAAGACTGTTCTTGTGGAATTTGCTAAGTGATATTTGGAAGCCCATAGAGTACTATGGTGAAAAAGGAAATATCTTCCATTAAAAACTGGAGGGAAGCTTTGTGAGAAACTGCTTTGTGTTCTGTTAATTCATCTCACACAGTTACAGCTTTCCCCTCAAGAAGCCTTTCCCTAAGACTGTTCTTGTGGAACTTGCAGAGTGATATTTGGAAGCCCATACAGGGCTATGGTGAAAAAGGAAATATCTTCAGTTAAAAACTGTATAGAAGTTTTCTGAGAAACTGTTTCGTGTACTGTTAATTCACCTCACAGAGTTGCAGCTTTTCCCTCAAGAAACCTTTCGCTAAGACTGTTCTTGTGGAATTTGCTAAGTGATATTTGGAAGCCCATAGAGTACTATGGTGAAAAAGGAAATATCTTCCGTTAAAAACTGGAGGGAAGCTTTCTGAGAAACTGCTTTGTGTTCTGTTAATTCATCTCACACAGTTACAGCTTTCCCCTCAAGAAGCCTTTCCCTAAGACTGTTCTTGTGGAACTTGCAGAGTGATATTTGGAAGCCCATACAGGGCTATGGTGAAAAAGGAAATATCTTCAGTTAAAAACTGTATAGAAGTTTTCTGAGAAACTGTTTCGTGTACTGTTAATTCACCTCACAGAGTTGCAGCTTTTCCCTCAAGAAACCTTTCGCTAAGACTGTTCTTGTGGAATTTGCTAAGTGATATTTGGAAGCCCATAGAGGCCTATGGTGAAAAAGGAAATATCTTCCGTTAAAAACTGGAGGGAAGCTTTCTGAGAAACTGCTTTGTGTTCTGTTAATTCATCTCACAGAGTTACAGCTTTCCCCTCCAGAAGCCTTTCGCTAGACAGTTCTTGTGGAATGTGCGAAGTGATATTTGAAAGTCCATAGAGGGCTCTGGTGAAAAAGGAAATATCTTCAGTTAAAAACTGGAAAGAAGATTGCTGAGAAACTGCTTTGTGTTCTGTTATTTCATCTCACAGATTTACTGCTTTCCCCTCAAGAAGCCTTTCGTTAAGTCTTTTCTTGTGGAATTTGCAAAGTGATATTTGTAAGCCCATAGAGGGCTTTGGTGAAAAAGGAAATATCTTCCGTTAAAAACTGGAAAGAAGCTGTCTAAGAAACTGCTATGAGTTCTGTTAATTCATCTCACAGAGTTACAGCATTACCCTCAAGAAGTCTTTCACAAAGACTGTTCTTGTGGAATTTGGAAAGTGATATCTGGAAGCTCATAGAGGGCTATGCTGAAAAAGGAAATATCTTCCGTTAAAAACAGGAAAGATGCTCTCTGAGAAATTGCTTTGTGTCCCGTTATTTCATCTCAGAGTTACAGCTTTCCCCTCAAGAAGTCTTTCGCTAAGACTGTTCTTGTGGAATATGAAAAGTGATATTTGGAAGACTTTAGAGGGCAAAGGTGAAAAAGGAAATATCTTCCGTAAAAAACTGGAAAGAAGCTTTCTGAGAAACTGCATTGTGTTCTGTGAATTCATCTCACAGAATTACAGCTTTCCCTTCAAGAAGCCCTTCGCTAAGGCTGTTCTTGTTGAATTTGGAAGGTGATATTTGGAAGCCCATAGAGGCCTATGGTGAAAAATGAAATATCTCCAGTTAAAAACTGGAATGAAGCTTTCTGAGAAACTGCTTTGTGTTCTGTTAGTCCATCTCACAGAGTTAGAACTTTCCCCTCAAGAAGCCTTTCTCTAAGACTGTTCTTGTTGAATTTGCAAAGTGATATTTGGAAGCCCCTAGAGGGCTATGGTGAAAAAGGAAATATCTTCAGTTAAAAAGTGGAAAGAAACTTCTGAGAAACTGCTTTGTGTTCTGTTAATTCATCTCACAGCGTTACTGCTTTCCCCTCAAGAAGCCTTTCGGTAAGACTGTTCTTGTGGTATTTGAAAAGTGATATTTGGAAGACTTTAGAGGGCAAAGTGAAAAAGGAAATATCTTCCGTAAAAAACTGGAAAGAAGCTTTCTGAGAAACTGCATTGTGTTCTGTTAATTCATCTCACAGATTTACAGCTTTCCCTTCAAGAAGCCCTTCGCTAAGGCTGTTCTTGTTGAATTTGGAAGGTGATATTTGGAAGCCCATAGAGGCCTATGGTGAAAAATGAAATATCTCCAGTTAAAAACTGGAATGAAGCTTTCTGAGAAACTGCTTGTTCTGTTAGTCCATCTCACAGAGTTAGAACTTTCCCCTCAAGAAGCCTTTCTCTAAGACTGTTCTTGTTGAATTTGCAAAGTGATATTTGGAAGCCCCTAGAGGGCTATGGTGAAAAAGGAAATATCTTCAGTTAAAAACTGGAAAGAAACTTCTGAGAAACTGCTTTGTGTTCTGTTAATTCATCTCACAGCGTTACTGCTTTCCCCTCAAGAAGCCTTTCAGTAAGACTGTTCTTGTGGAATTTACAAACTGATATTTGGAAGCCCTTAGAGGGCTAGGGTGAAACAGGAAATATCTTCCTTTAAAAACTGGAAAGAAGCTGTCTGAGAAACTGCTTTGTGTTCTGTTGATTCACCTAACAGAGTTACAGCTTTCCCTTCAAGAAGCCGTTCGCTAAGGCTGTTCTTGTGGAATTTACAAAGTGATATTTGGAAGCCCATAGAGGGCTATGGGGAAAAAGGAAATATCTTCAGCTAAAAACTGAAAAGAAGCTTTCTGAGAAACTGCTTTGTGTCCTCTTAATTCATGTTACAGTGTTACAGCTTTCCCCTCAAGAAGCCTTTCGCTAAGACAGTTCTTGTGGATTTTGCAAAGTGATATTTCGAAGCCCATAGAGGGCTATGTTGAAAAAGGAAATATCTTCCGATAAAAACTGGAAAAAAGATTTCTGAGAAACTACTTTTTGTTCTGTTAATTCATCTCAGAGAGTTACAGCTTTCCCTTCAAGAAGTCTTTCGCTAAGTCTGGTACTGTGTAATTGGCAAAGTGATATTTGGAAGCCTTTAGAGGGCTATGGTGAAGAAGCAAATATCTTCCGTTAAAAACTGGAAAGAATCTTTCTGAGAAACTGCTTTGTGTTCTGTTAATTCATCTCACAGAGTTACAGCTTTACCTCAACAAGCCTTTCGCTACGGCTGTTTTTGTGGAGTTTGGAAAGTGATATTTGGAAGCCCATATGGGGCTATGGTGAGAAAGGAAATATCTTCAGTTAAAAACTGGAAAGAAGCTCTCTGAGAAACTGCTTTGTGTTCTGTTAATTCATCTCACCGAGTTACAGCTTTCCCCTCAAGAAGCCTTTCGCTAAGACTCTTCTTGTGGAATTTGAAAAGTGATATTTTGAAACCCATAGAAGGCTATGGTGAAAAAGGAAATATCTTCCATTGAAAAGTGGAAAGAAGCTTTCTGAGAAACTGCATTGTGTTCTGTGAATTCATCTCACAGAATTACAGCTTTCCCTTCAAGAAGCCCTTCGCTAAGGCTGTTCTTGTTGAATTTGGAAGGTGATATTTGGAAGCCCATAGAGGCCTATGGTGAAAAATGAAATATCTCCAGTTAAAAACTGGAATGAAGCTTTCTGAGAAACTGCTTTGTGTTCTGTTAGTCCATCTCACAGAGTTAGAACTTTCCCCTCAAGAAGCCTTTCTCTAAGACTGTTCTTGTTGAATTTGCAAAGTGATATTTGGAAGCCCCTAGAGGGCTATGGTGAAAAAGGAAATATCTTCAGTTAAAAACTGGAAAGAAACTTCTGAGAAACTGCTTTGTGTTATGTTAATTCATCTCACAGCGTTACTGCTTTCCCCTCAAGAAGCCTTTCGGTAAGACTGTTCTTGTGGAATTTACAAACTGATATTTGGAAGCCCTTAGAGGGCTAGGGTGAAAAAGGAAATATCTTCCTTTAAAAACTGGAAAGAAGCTGTCTGAGAAACTGCTTTGTGTTCTGTTGATTCACCTAACAGAGTTACAGCTTTCCCTTCAAGAAACCGTTCGCTAAGGCTGTTCTTGTGGAATTTACAAAGTGATATTTGGAAGCCCATAGAGGGCTATGGGGAAAAAGGAAATATCTTCAGCTAAAAACTGAAAAGAAGCTTTCTGAGAAACTGTTTGTGTCCTCTTAATTCATGTTACAGTGTTACAGCTTTCCCCTCAAGAAGCCTTTCGCTAAGACTGTTCATGTGGAATTTGGAATGTGATAAATAGAACCCCTAGAGGGCTTTGGTGAAAAAGGGAATATCTTCCGTTAAAAACTGGAAAGAAGCATTCTGAGAAACTGCTTTGTGTTCTGTTAATTCATCTCACAGAGTTACAGCTTTCCCCTCAAGAAATCTTTCGCTAAGACTGTTCATGTGGATTTTGGAAAATGATATTTAGTAGCCAATAGAGGGCTACGGTGAAAAAGGAAATATCTTCCGTTAAAAAGTGGATAGAAGCTTTCTTAGAGACTGCTTTGTGTTCTGCTAATTCATCTCACAGAATTACAGCTTTCTACTCATGAAGTCTTTGGCTAAGACTGTTCCTGCGGGATTTGCAAAGTGATATTTGGAAGCCCATAGAGGGCTATGGTGATAAAGGACATATCTTCCGTTAAAAACTGGATAGAAACTTTCTAAGAAACTGCTTTGTGTTCTGTTAATTCATCTCACACAGTTACAGCCTTCCGCTAAATAAGAATTTCGCTAAGACTGTTATTGTGGAATTTGCAAAGTGATATTTGGAAGCCCATAGAGGGCTATGGTGAAAAAGGAAATAACTTCCGTTAAAAACTGGAAAGAGGCATTCTGAGAAACTCCTTTGTGTTCTCTTAATTCATCTCACAGAGATACACCTTTCCTCTCAAGAAGCCTTTCCTTAAGACAGTTTTTGTGGAAATTGCAAAGGGATACTTAGAAGCCCATAGAGGGCTACGGTGAAAAAAGAAATATCCTAAGACAAAAACTGAAAAGAATCTGTCTTCGATACTACTTTGTGCTCTGTTAATTCATGTCACAGAGTT
Organism: Chlorocebus sabaeus; assembly: GCF_047675955.1. NCBI lineage: Eukaryota > Metazoa > Chordata > Mammalia > Primates > Cercopithecidae > Chlorocebus > Chlorocebus sabaeus. The sequence continues at coordinate 939,684 of NW_027327792.1, read as the reverse complement.
AGAGCTTTCCCCTACAGAAGACTTTCGCTAAGACTGTTCTTGTGGAATTTCCAAAGTGATATTTGGAATCCCATAGAGTACTATGGTGAAAAAGGAAATATCTTCCGCTAAAAACTGGAAAGAAGCTTTCTGAGAAACTGGTTTGTGTTCTGTTAATTCATCTCACACAGTTACAGCTTTCCCCTCAAGAAGCCTTTCCCTAAGACTGTTCTTGTGGAACTTGCAGAGTGATATTTGGAAGCCCATACAGGGCTATGGTGAAAAAGGAAATATCTTCAGTTAAAAACTGTATAGAAGTTTTCTGAGAAACTGTTTCGTGTACTGTTAATTCACCTCACAGAGTTGCAGCTTTTCCCTCAAGAAACCTTTCGCTAAGACTGTTCTTGTGGAATTTGCTAAGTGATATTTGGAAGCCCATAGAGTACTATGGTGAAAAAGGAAATATCTTCCGTTAAAAACTGGAGGGAAGCTTTCTGAGAAACTGCTTTGTGTTCTGTTAATTCATCTCACACAGTTACAGCTTTCCCCTCAAGAAGTATTTCCCTAAGACTGTTCTTGTGGAACTTGCAGAGTGATATTTGGAAGCCCATACAGGGCTATGGTGAAAAAGGAAATATCTTCAGTTAAAAACTGTATAGAAGTTTTCTGAGAAACTGTTTCGTGTACTGTTAATTCACCTCACAGAGTTGCAGCTTTTCCCTCAAGAAACCTTTCGCTAAGACTGTTCTTGTGGAATTTGCTAAGTGATATTTGGAAGCCCACAGAGGCCTATGGTGAAAAAGGAAATATCTTCCGTTAAAAACTGGAGGGAAGCTTTCTGAGAAACTGCTTTGTGTTCTGTTAATTCATCTCACAGAGTTACAGCTTTCCCCTCCAGAAGCCTTTCGCTAGACAGTTCTTGTGGAATGTGCGAAGTGATATTTGAAAGTCCATAGAGGGCTCTGGTGAAAAAGGAAATATCTTCAGTTAAAAACTGGAAAGAAGATTTCTGAGAAACTGCTTTGTGTTCTGTTATTTCATCTCACAGATTTACTGCTTTCCCCTCAAGAAGCCTTTCGTTAAGTCTTTTCTTGTGGAATTTGCAAAGTGATATTTGTAAGCCCATAGAGGGCTTTGGTGAAAAAGGAAATATCTTCCGTTAAAAACTGGAAAGAAGCTGTCTAAGAAACTGCTATGAGTTCTGTTAATTCATCTCACAGAGTTACAGCATTATCCTCAAGAAGTCTTTCACAAAGACTGTTCTTGTGGAATTTGGAAAGTGATATTTGGAAGCTCATAGAGGGCTATGCTGAAAAAGGAAATATCTTCCGTTAAAAACAGGAAAGATGCTCTCTGAGAAATTGCTTTGTGTCCCGTTATTTCATCTCAGAGTTACAGCTTTCCCCTCAAGAAGTCTTTCGCTAAGACTGTTCTTGTGGAATATGAAAAGTGATATTTGGAAGACTTTAGAGGGCAAAGGTGAAAAAGGAAATATCTTCCGTAAAAAACTGGAAAGAAGCTTTCTGAGAAACTGCATTGTGTTCTGTTAATTCATCTCACAGAATTACAGCTTTCCCTTCAAGAAGCCCTTCGCTAAGGCTGTTCTTGTTGAACTTGGAAGGTGATATTTGGAAGCCCATAGAGGCCTATGGTGAAAAATGAAATATCTCCAGTTAAAAACTGGAATGAAGCTTTCTGAGAAACTGCTTTGTGTTCTGTTAGTCCATCTCACAGAGTTAGAACTTTCCCCTCAAGAAGCCTTTCTCTAAGACTGTTCTTGTTGAATTTGCAAAGTGATATTTGGAAGCCCCTAGAGGGCTATGGTGAAAAAGGAAATATCTTCAGTTAAAAACTGGAAAGAAACTTCTGAGAAACTGCTTTGTGTTCTGTTAATTCATCTCACAGCGTTACTGCTTTCCCCTCAAGAAGCCTTTCGGTAAGACTGTTCTTGTGGAATTTACAAACTGATATTTGGAAGCCCTTAGAAGGCTAGGGTGAAAAAGGAAATATCTCCCTTTAAAAACTGGAAAGAAGCTGTCTGAGAAACTGCTTTGTGTTCTGTTGATTCACCTAACAGAGTTACAGCTTTCCCTTCAAGAAGCCGTTCGCTAAGGCTGTTCTTGTGGAATTTACAAAGTGATATTTGGAAGCCCATAGAGCGCTATGGGGAAAAAGGAAATATCTTCAGCTAAAAACTGAAAAGAAGCTTTCTGAGAAACTGCTTTGTGTCCTCTTAATTCATGTTACAGTGTTACAGCTTTCCCCTCAAGAAGCCTTTCGCTAAGACTGTTCATGTGGAATTTGGAATGTGATAAATAGAACCCCTAGAGGGCTTTGGTGAAAAAGGGAATATCTTCCGTTAAAAACTGGAAAGAAGCATTCTGAGAAACTGCTTTGTGTTCTGTTAATTCATCTCACAGAGTTACAGCTTTCCCCTCAAGAGATCTTTCGCTAAGACTGTTCATGTGGATTTTGGAAAATGATATTTAGTAGCCAATAGAGGGCTACGGTGAAAAAGGAAATATCTTCCGTGAAAAAGTGGATAGAAGCTTTCTTAGAGACTGCTTTGTGTTCTGCTAATTCATCTCACAGAATTACAGCTTTCTACTCATGAAGTCTTTGGCTAAGACTGTTCCTGCGGGATTTGCAAAGTGATATTTGGAAGCCCATAGAGGGCTATGGTGAAAAAGGACATATCTTCCGTTAAAAACTGGATAGAAACTTTCTAAGAAACTGCTTTGTGTTCTGTTAATTCATCTCACAGAGTTACAGCTTTCCGCTAAATAAGAATTTCGCTAAGACTGTTATTGTGGAATTTGCAAAGTGATATTTGGAAGCCCATAGAGGGCTATGGTGAAAAAGGAAATAACTTCCGTTAAAAACTGGAAAGAGGCATTCTGAGAAACTCCTTTGTGTTCTCTTAATTCATCTCACAGAGTTACACCTTTCCTCTCAAGAAGCCTTTCCTTAAGACAGTTTTTGTGGAAATTGCAAAGGGATACTTAGAAGCCCATAGAGGGCTACGGTGAAAAAAGAAATATCCTAAGACAAAAACTGAAAAGAATCTGTCTTCGATACTACTTTGTGCTCTGTTAATTCATGTCACAGAGTTAGAGCTTTCCCCTACAGAAGACTTTCGCTAAGACTGTTCTTGTGGAATTTCCAAAGTGATATTTGGAATCCCATAGAGTACTATGGTGAAAAAGGAAATATCTTCCGCTAAAAACTGGAAAGAAGCTTTCTGAGAAACTGGTTTGTGTTCTGTTAATTCATCTCACACAGTTACAGCTTTCCCCTCAAGAAGCCTTTCCCTAAGACTGTTCTTGTGGAACTTGCAGAGTGATATTTGGAAGCCCATACAGGGCTATGGTGAAAAAGGAAATATCTTCAGTTAAAAACTGTATAGAAGTTTTCTGAGAAACTGTTTCGTGTACTGTTAATTCACCTCACAGAGTTGCAGCTTTTCCCTCAAGAAACCTTTCGCTAAGACTGTTCTTGTGGAATTTGCTAAGTGATATTTGGAAGCCCATAGAGTACTATGGTGAAAAAGGAAATATCTTCCGTTAAAAACTGGAGGGAAGCTTTCTGAGAAACTGCTTTGTGTTCTGTTAATTCATCTCACACAGTTACAGCTTTCCCCTCAAGAAGTATTTCCCTAAGACTGTTCTTGTGGAACTTGCAGAGTGATATTTGGAAGCCCATACAGGGCTATGGTGAAAAAGGAAATATCTTCAGTTAAAAACTGTATAGAAGTTTTCTGAGAAACTGTTTCGTGTACTGTTAATTCACCTCACAGAGTTGCAGCTTTTCCCTCAAGAAACCTTTCGCTAAGACTGTTCTTGTGGAATTTGCTAAGTGATATTTGGAAGCCCACAGAGGCCTATGGTGAAAAAGGAAATATCTTCCGTTAAAAACTGGAGGGAAGCTTTCTGAGAAACTGCTTTGTGTTCTGTTAATTCATCTCACAGAGTTACAGCTTTCCCCTCCAGAAGCCTTTCGCTAGACAGTTCTTGTGGAATGTGCGAAGTGATATTTGAAAGTCCATAGAGGGCTCTGGTGAAAAAGGAAATATCTTCAGTTAAAAACTGGAAAGAAGATTTCTGAGAAACTGCTTTGTGTTCTGTTATTTCATCTCACAGATTTACTGCTTTCCCCTCAAGAAGCCTTTCGTTAAGTCTTTTCTTGTGGAATTTGCAAAGTGATATTTGTAAGCCCATAGAGGGCTTTGGTGAAAAAGGAAATATCTTCCGTTAAAAACTGGAAAGAAGCTGTCTAAGAAACTGCTATGAGTTCTGTTAATTCATCTCACAGAGTTAGAGCATTACCCTCAAGAAGTCTTTCACAAAGACTGTTCTTGTGGAATTTGGAAAGTGATATTTGGAAGCTCATAGAGGGCTATGCTGAAAAAGGAAATATCTTCCGTTAAAAACAGGAAAGATGCTCTCTGAGAAATTGCTTTGTGTCCCGTTATTTCATCTCAGAGTTACAGCTTTCCCCTCAAGAAGTCTTTCGCTAAGACTGTTCTTGTGGAATATGAAAAGTGATATTTGGAAGACTTTAGAGGGCAAAGGTGAAAAAGGAAATATCTTCCGTAAAAAACTGGAAAGAAGCTTTCTGAGAAACTGCATTGTGTTCTGTTAATTCATCTCACAGAATAACAGCTTTCCCTTCAAGAAGCCCTTCGCTAAGGCTGTTCTTGTTGAACTTGGAAGGTGATATTTGGAAGCCCATAGAGGCCTATGGTGAAAAATGAAATATCTCCAGTTAAAAACTGGAATGAAGCTTTCTGAGAAACTGCTTTGTGTTCTGTTAGTCCATCTCACAGAGTTAGAACTTTCCCCTCAAGAAGCCTTTCTCTAAGACTGTTCTTGTTGAATTTGCAAAGTGATATTTGGAAGCCCCTAGAGGGCTATGGTGAAAAAGGAAATATCTTCAGTTAAAAACTGGAAAGAAACTTCTGAGAAACTGCTTTGTGTTCTGTTAATTCATCTCACAGCGTTACTGCTTTCCCCTCAAGAAGCCTTTCGGTAAGACTGTTCTTGTGGAATTTACAAACTGATATTTGGAAGCCCTTAGAGGGCTAGGGTGAAAAAGGAAATATCTTCCTTTAAAAACTGGAAAGAAGCTGTCTGAGAAACTGCTTTGTGTTCTGTTGATTCACCTAACAGAGTTACAGCTTTCCCTTCAAGAAACCGTTCGCTAAGGCTGTTCTTGTGGAATTTACAAAGTGATATTTGGAAGCCCATAGAGGGCTATGGGGAAAAAGGAAATATCTTCAGCTAAAAACTGAAAAGAAGCTTTCTGAGAAACTGCTTTGTGTCCTCTTAATTCATGTTACAGTGTTACAGCTTTCCCCTCAAGAAGCCTTTCGCTAAGACTGTTCATGTGGAATTTGGAATGTGATAAATAGAACCCCTAGAGGGCTTTGGTGAAAAAGGGAATATCTTCCGTTAAAAACTGGAAAGAAGCATTCTGAGAAACTGCTTTGTGTTCTGTTAATTCATCTCACAGAGTTACAGCTTTCCCCTCAAGAAATCTTTCGCTAAGACTGTTCATGTGGATTTTGGAAAATGATATTTAGTAGCCAATAGAGGGCTACGGTGAAAAAGGAAATATCTTCCGTGAAAAAGTGGATAGAAGCTTTCTTAGAGACTGCTTTGTGTTCTGCTAATTCATCTCACAGAATTACAGCTTTCTACTCATGAAGTCTTTGGCTAAGACTGTTCCTGCGGGATTTGCAAAGTGATATTTGGAAGCCCATAGAGGGCTATGGTGATAAAGGACATATCTTCCGTTATAAACTGGATAGAAACTTTCTAAGAAACTGCTTTGTGTTCTGTTAATTCATCTCACACAGTTACAGCTTTCCGCTAAATAAGAATTTCGCTAAGACTGTTATTGTGGAATTTGCAAAGTGATATTTGGAAGCCCATAGAGGGCTATGGTGAAAAAGGAAATAACTTCCGTTAAAAACTGGAAAGAGGCATTCTGAGAAACTCCTTTGTGTTCTCTTAATTCATCTCACAGAGATACACCTTTCCTCTCAAGAAGCCTTTCCTTAAGACAGTTTTTGTGGAAATTGCAAAGGGATACTTAGAAGCCCATAGAGGGCTACGGTGAAAAAAGAAATATCCTAAGACAAAAACTGAAAAGAATCTGTCTTCGATACTACTTTGTGCTCTGTTAATTCATGTCACAGAGTTAGAGCTTTCCCCTACAGAAGACTTTCGCTAAGACTGTTCTTGTGGAATTTCCAAAGTGATATTTGGAATCCCATAGAGTACTATGGTGAAAAAGGAAATATCTTCCGCTAAAAACTGGAAAGAAGCTTTCTGAGAAACTGGTTTGTGTTCTGTTAATTCATCTCACACAGTTACAGCTTTCCCCTCAAGAAGCCTTTCCCTAAGACTGTTCTTGTGGAACTTGCAGAGTGATATTTGGAAGCCCATACAGGGCTATGGTGAAAAAGGAAATATCTTCAGTTAAAAACTGTATAGAAGTTTTCTGAGAAACTGTTTCGTGTACTGTTAATTCACCTCACAGAGTTGCAGCTTTTCCCTCAAGAAACCTTTCGCTAAGACTGTTCTTGTGGAATTTGCTAAGTGATATTTGGAAGCCCATAGAGTACTATGGTGAAAAAGGAAATATCTTCCGTTAAAAACTGGAGGGAAGCTTTCTGAGAAACTGCTTTGTGTTCTGTTAATTCATCTCACACAGTTACAGCTTTCCCCTCAAGAAGTATTTCCCTAAGACTGTTCTTGTGGAACTTGCAGAGTGATATTTGGAAGCCCATACAGGGCTATGGTGAAAAAGGAAATATCTTCAGTTAAAAACTGTATAGAAGTTTTCTGAGAAACTGTTTCGTGTACTGTTAATTCACCTCACAGAGTTGCAGCTTTTCCCTCAAGAAACCTTTCGCTAAGACTGTTCTTGTGGAATTTGCTAAGTGATATTTGGAAGCCCACAGAGGCCTATGGTGAAAAAGGAAATATCTTCCGTTAAAAACTGGAGGGAAGCTTTCTGAGAAACTGCTTTGTGTTCTGTTAATTCATCTCACAGAGTTACAGCTTTCCCCTCCAGAAGCCTTTCGCTAGACAGTTCTTGTGGAATGTGCGAAGTGATATTTGAAAGTCCATAGAGGGCTCTGGTGAAAAAGGAAATATCTTCAGTTAAAAACTGGAAAGAAGATTTCTGAGAAACTGCTTTGTGTTCTGTTATTTCATCTCACAGATTTACTGCTTTCCCCTCAAGAAGCCTTTCGTTAAGTCTTTTCTTGTGGAATTTGCAAAGTGATATTTGTAAGCCCATAGAGGGCTTTGGTGAAAAAGGAAATATCTTCCGTTAAAAACTGGAAAGAAGCTGTCTAAGAAACTGCTATGAGTTCTGTTAATTCATCTCACAGAGTTAGAGCATTACCCTCAAGAAGTCTTTCACAAAGACTGTTCTTGTGGAATTTGGAAAGTGATATTTGGAAGCTCATAGAGGGCTATGCTGAAAAAGGAAATATCTTCCGTTAAAAACAGGAAAGATGCTCTCTGAGAAATTGCTTTGTGTCCCGTTATTTCATCTCAGAGTTACAGCTTTCCCCTCAAGAAGTCTTTCGCTAAGACTGTTCTTGTGGAATATGAAAAGTGATATTTGGAAGACTTTAGAGGGCAAAGGTGAAAAAGGAAATATCTTCCGTAAAAAACTGGAAAGAAGCTTTCTGAGAAACTGCATTGTGTTCTGTTAATTCATCTCACAGAATTACAGCTTTCCCTTCAAGAAGCCCTTCGCTAAGGCTGTTCTTGTTGAACTTGGAAGGTGATATTTGGAAGCCCATAGAGGCCTATGGTGAAAAATGAAATATCTCCAGTTAAAAACTGGAATGAAGCTTTCTGAGAAACTGCTTTGTGTTCTGTTAGTCCATCTCACAGAGTTAGAACTTTCCCCTCAAGAAGCCTTTCTCTAAGACTGTTCTTGTTGAATTTGCAAAGTGATATTTGGAAGCCCCTAGAGGGCTATGGTGAAAAAGGAAATATCTTCAGTTAAAAACTGGAAAGAAACTTCTGAGAAACTGCTTTGTGTTCTGTTAATTCATCTCACAGCGTTACTGCTTTCCCCTCAAGAAGCCTTTCGGTAAGACTGTTCTTGTGGAATTTACAAACTGATATTTGGAAGCCCTTAGAGGGCTAGGGTGAAAAAGGAAATATCTCCCTTTAAAAACTGGAAAGAAGCTGTCTGAGAAACTGCTTTGTGTTCTGTTGATTCACCTAACAGAGTTACAGCTTTCCCTTCAAGAAGCCGTTCGCTAAGGCTGTTCTTGTGGAATTTACAAAGTGATATTTGGAAGCCCATAGAGCGCTATGGGGAAAAAGGAAATATCTTCAGCTAAAAACTGAAAAGAAGCTTTCTGAGAAACTGCTTTGTGTCCTCTTAATTCATGTTACAGTGTTACAGCTTTCCCCTCAAGAAGCCTTTCGCTAAGACTGTTCATGTGGAATTTGGAATGTGATAAATAGAACCCCTAGAGGGCTTTGGTGAAAAAGGGAATATCTTCCATTAAAAACTGGAAAGAAGCATTCTGAGAAACTGCTTTGTGTTCTGTTAATTCATCTCACAGAGTTACAGCTTTCCCCTCAAGAAATCTTTCGCTAAGACTGTTCATGTGGATTTTGGAAAATGATATTTAGTAGCCAATAGAGGGCTACGGTGAAAAAGGAAATATCTTCCGTGAAAAAGTGGATAGAAGCTTTCTTAGAGACTGCTTTGTGTTCTGCTAATTCATCTCACAGAATTACAGCTTTCTACTCATGAAGTCTTTGGCTAAGACTGTTCCTGCGGGATTTGCAAAGTGATATTTGGAAGCCCATAGAGGGCTATGGTGAAAAAGGACATATCTTCCGTTAAAAACTGGATAGAAACTTTCTAAGAAACTGCTTTGTGTTCTGTTAATTCATCTCACAGAGTTACAGCTTTCCGCTAAATAAGAATTTCGCTAAGACTGTTATTGTGGAATTTGCAAAGTGATATTTGGAAGCCCATAGAGGGCTATGGTGAAAAAGGAAATAACTTCCGTTAAAAACTGGAAAGAGGCATTCTGAGAAACTCCTTTGTGTTCTCTTAATTCATCTCACAGAGTTACACCTTTCCTCTCAAGAAGCCTTTCCTTAAGACAGTTTTTGTGGAAATTGCAAAGGGATACTTAGAAGCCCATAGAGGGCTACGGTGAAAAAAGAAATATCCTAAGACAAAAACTGAAAAGAATCTGTCTTCGATACTACTTTGTGCTCTGTTAATTCATGTCACAGAGTTAGAGCTTTCCCCTACAGAAGACTTTCGCTAAGACTGTTCTTGTGGAATTTCCAAAGTGATATTTGGAATCCCATAGAGTACTATGGTGAAAAAGGAAATATCTTCCGCTAAAAACTGGAAAGAAGCTTTCTGAGAAACTGGTTTGTGTTCTGTTAATTCATCTCACACAGTTACAGCTTTCCCCTCAAGAAGCCTTTCCCTAAGACTGTTCTTGTGGAACTTGCAGAGTGATATTTGGAAGCCCATACAGGGCTATGGTGAAAAAGGAAATATCTTCAGTTAAAAACTGTATAGAAGTTTTCTGAGAAACTGTTTCGTGTACTGTTAATTCACCTCACAGAGTTGCAGCTTTTCCCTCAAGAAACCTTTCGCTAAGACTGTTCTTGTGGAATTTGCTAAGTGATATTTGGAAGCCCATAGAGTACTATGGTGAAAAAGGAAATATCTTCCGTTAAAAACTGGAGGGAAGCTTTCTGAGAAACTGCTTTGTGTTCTGTTAATTCATCTCACACAGTTACAGCTTTCCCCTCAAGAAGTATTTCCCTAAGACTGTTCTTGTGGAACTTGCAGAGTGATATTTGGAAGCCCATACAGGGCTATGGTGAAAAAGGAAATATCTTCAGTTAAAAACTGTATAGAAGTTTTCTGAGAAACTGTTTCGTGTACTGTTAATTCACCTCACAGAGTTGCAGCTTTTCCCTCAAGAAACCTTTCGCTAAGACTGTTCTTGTGGAATTTGCTAAGTGATATTTGGAAGCCCACAGAGGCCTATGGTGAAAAAGGAAATATCTTCCGTTAAAAACTGGAGGGAAGCTTTCTGAGAAACTGCTTTGTGTTCTGTTAATTCATCTCACAGAGTTACAGCTTTCCCCTCCAGAAGCCTTTCGCTAGACAGTTCTTGTGGAATGTGCGAAGTGATATTTGAAAGTCCATAGAGGGCTCTGGTGAAAAAGGAAATATCTTCAGTTAAAAACTGGAAAGAAGATTTCTGAGAAACTGCTTTGTGTTCTGTTATTTCATCTCACAGATTTACTGCTTTCCCCTCAAGAAGCCTTTCGTTAAGTCTTTTCTTGTGGAATTTGCAAAGTGATATTTGTAAGCCCATAGAGGGCTTTGGTGAAAAAGGAAATATCTTCCGTTAAAAACTGGAAAGAAGCTGTCTAAGAAACTGCTATGAGTTCTGTTAATTCATCTCACAGAGTTAGAGCATTACCCTCAAGAAGTCTTTCACAAAGACTGTTCTTGTGGAATTTGGAAAGTGATATTTGGAAGCTCATAGAGGGCTATGCTGAAAAAGGAAATATCTTCCGTTAAAAACAGGAAAGATGCTCTCTGAGAAATTGCTTTGTGTCCCGTTATTTCATCTCAGAGTTACAGCTTTCCCCTCAAGAAGTCTTTCGCTAAGACTGTTCTTGTGGAATATGAAAAGTGATATTTGGAAGACTTTAGAGGGCAAAGGTGAAAAAGGAAATATCTTCCGTAAAAAACTGGAAAGAAGCTTTCTGAGAAACTGCATTGTGTTCTGTTAATTCATCTCACAGAATTACAGCTTTCCCTTCAAGAAGCCCTTCGCTAAGGCTGTTCTTGTTGAACTTGGAAGGTGATATTTGGAAGCCCATAGAGGCCTATGGTGAAAAATGAAATATCTCCAGTTAAAAACTGGAATGAAGCTTTCTGAGAAACTGCTTTGTGTTCTGTTAGTCCATCTCACAGAGTTAGAACTTTCCCCTCAAGAAGCCTTTCTCTAAGACTGTTCTTGTTGAATTTGCAAAGTGATATTTGGAAGCCCCTAGAGGGCTATGGTGAAAAAGGAAATATCTTCAGTTAAAAACTGGAAAGAAACTTCTGAGAAACTGCTTTGTGTTCTGTTAATTCATCTCACAGCGTTACTGCTTTCCCCTCAAGAAGCCTTTCGGTAAGACTGTTCTTGTGGAATTTACAAACTGATATTTGGAAGCCCTTAGAGGGCTAGGGTGAAAAAGGAAATATCTTCCTTTAAAAACTGGAAAGAAGCTGTCTGAGAAACTGCTTTGTGTTCTGTTGATTCACCTAACAGAGTTACAGCTTTCCCTTCAAGAAACCGTTCGCTAAGGCTGTTCTTGTGGAATTTACAAAGTGATATTTGGAAGCCCATAGAGGGCTATGGGGAAAAAGGAAATATCTTCAGCTAAAAACTGAAAAGAAGCTTTCTGAGAAACTGCTTTGTGTCCTCTTAATTCATGTTACAGTGTTACAGCTTTCCCCTCAAGAAGCCTTTCGCTAAGACTGTTCATGTGGAATTTGGAATGTGATAAATAGAACCCCTAGAGGGCTTTGGTGAAAAAGGGAATATCTTCCGTTAAAAACTGGAAAGAAGCATTCTGAGAAACTGCTTTGTGTTCTGTTAATTCATCTCACAGAGTTACAGCTTTCCCCTCAAGAAATCTTTCGCTAAGACTGTTCATGTGGATTTTGGAAAATGATATTTAGTAGCCAATAGAGGGCTACGGTGAAAAAGGAAATATCTTCCGTGAAAAAGTGGATAGAAGCTTTCTTAGAGACTGCTTTGTGTTCTGCTAATTCATCTCACAGAATTACAGCTTTCTACTCATGAAGTCTTTGGCTAAGACTGTTCCTGCGGGATTTGCAAAGTGATATTTGGAAGCCCATAGAGGGCTATGGTGATAAAGGACATATCTTCCGTTAAAAACTGGATAGAAACTTTCTAAGAAACTGCTTTGTGTTCTGTTAATTCATCTCACACAGTTACAGCCTTCCGCTAAATAAGAATTTCGCTAAGACTGTTATTGTGGAATTTGCAAAGTGATATTTGGAAGCCCATAGAGGGCTATGGTGAAAAAGGAAATAACTTCCGTTAAAAACTGGAAAGAGGCATTCTGAGAAACTCCTTTGTGTTCTCTTAATTCATCTCACAGAGATACACCTTTCCTCTCAAGAAGCCTTTCCTTAAGACAGTTTTTGTGGAAATTGCAAAGGGATACTTAGAAGCCCATAGAGGGCTACGGTGAAAAAAGAAATATCCTAAGACAAAAACTGAAAAGAATCTGTCTTCGATACTACTTTGTGCTCTGTTAATTCATGTCACAGAGTTAGAGCTTTCCCCTACAGAAGACTTTCGCTAAGACTGTTCTTGTGGAATTTCCAAAGTGATATTTGGAATCCCATAGAGTACTATGGTGAAAAAGGAAATATCTTCCGCTAAAAACTGGAAAGAAGCTTTCTGAGAAACTGGTTTGTGTTCTGTTAATTCATCTCACACAGTTACAGCTTTCCCCTCAAGAAGCCTTTCCCTAAGACTGTTCTTGTGGAACTTGCAGAGTGATATTTGGAAGCCCATACAGGGCTATGGTGAAAAAGGAAATATCTTCAGTTAAAAACTGTATAGAAGTTTTCTGAGAAACTGTTTCGTGTACTGTTAATTCACCTCACAGAGTTGCAGCTTTTCCCTCAAGAAACCTTTCGCTAAGACTGTTCTTGTGGAATTTGCTAAGTGATATTTGGAAGCCCATAGAGTACTATGGTGAAAAAGGAAATATCTTCCGTTAAAAACTGGAGGGAAGCTTTCTGAGAAACTGCTTTGTGTTCTGTTAATTCATCTCACACAGTTACAGCTTTCCCCTCAAGAAGTATTTCCCTAAGACTGTTCTTGTGGAACTTGCAGAGTGATATTTGGAAGCCCATACAGGGCTATGGTGAAAAAGGAAATATCTTCAGTTAAAAACTGTATAGAAGTTTTCTGAGAAACTGTTTCGTGTACTGTTAATTCACCTCACAGAGTTGCAGCTTTTCCCTCAAGAAACCTTTCGCTAAGACTGTTCTTGTGGAATTTGCTAAGTGATATTTGGAAGCCCACAGAGGCCTATGGTGAAAAAGGAAATATCTTCCGTTAAAAACTGGAGGGAAGCTTTCTGAGAAACTGCTTTGTGTTCTGTTAATTCATCTCACAGAGTTACAGCTTTCCCCTCCAGAAGCCTTTCGCTAGACAGTTCTTGTGGAATGTGCGAAGTGATATTTGAAAGTCCATAGAGGGCTCTGGTGAAAAAGGAAATATCTTCAGTTAAAAACTGGAAAGAAGATTTCTGAGAAACTGCTTTGTGTTCTGTTATTTCATCTCACAGATTTACTGCTTTCCCCTCAAGAAGCCTTTCGTTAAGTCTTTTCTTGTGGAATTTGCAAAGTGATATTTGTAAGCTCATAGAGGGCTTTGGTGAAAAAGGAAATATCTTCCGTTAAAAACTGGAAAGAAGCTGTCTAAGAAACTGCTATGAGTTCTGTTAATTCATCTCACAGAGTTACAGCATTATCCTCAAGAAGTCTTTCACAAAGACTGTTCTTGTGGAATTTGGAAAGTGATATTTGGAAGCTCATAGAGGGCTATGCTGAAAAAGGAAATATCTTCCGTTAAAAACAGGAAAGATGCTCTCTGAGAAATTGCTTTGTGTCCCGTTATTTCATCTCAGAGTTACAGCTTTCCCCTCAAGAAGTCTTTCGCTAAGACTGTTCTTGTGGAATATGAAAAGTGATATTTGGAAGACTTTAGAGGGCAAAGGTGAAAAAGGAAATATCTTCCGTAAAAAACTGGAAAGAAGCTTTCTGAGAAACTGCATTGTGTTCTGTTAATTCATCTCACAGAATTACAGCTTTCCCTTCAAGAAGCCCTTCGCTAAGGCTGTTCTTGTTGAACTTGGAAGGTGATATTTGGAAGCCCATAGAGGCCTATGGTGAAAAATGAAATATCTCCAGTTAAAAACTGGAATGAAGCTTTCTGAGAAACTGCTTTGTGTTCTGTTAGTCCATCTCACAGAGTTAGAACTTTCCCCTCAAGAAGCCTTTCTCTAAGACTGTTCTTGTTGAATTTGCAAAGTGATATTTGGAAGCCCCTAGAGGGCTATGGTGAAAAAGGAAATATCTTCAGTTAAAAACTGGAAAGAAACTTCTGAGAAACTGCTTTGTGTTCTGTTAATTCATCTCACAGCGTTACTGCTTTCCCCTCAAGAAGCCTTTCGGTAAGACTGTTCTTGTGGAATTTACAAACTGATATTTGGAAGCCCTTAGAAGGCTAGGGTGAAAAAGGAAATATCTCCCTTTAAAAACTGGAAAGAAGCTGTCTGAGAAACTGCTTTGTGTTCTGTTGATTCACCTAACAGAGTTACAGCTTTCCCTTCAAGAAGCCGTTCGCTAAGGCTGTTCTTGTGGAATTTACAAAGTGATATTTGGAAGCCCATAGAGCGCTATGGGGAAAAAGGAAATATCTTCAGCTAAAAACTGAAAAGAAGCTTTCTGAGAAACTGCTTTGTGTCCTCTTAATTCATGTTACAGTGTTACAGCTTTCCCCTCAAGAAGCCTTTCGCTAAGACTGTTCATGTGGAATTTGGAATGTGATAAATAGAACCCCTAGAGGGCTTTGGTGAAAAAGGGAATATCTTCCGTTAAAAACTGGAAAGAAGCATTCTGAGAAACTGCTTTGTGTTCTGTTAATTCATCTCACAGAGTTACAGCTTTCCCCTCAAGAAATCTTTCGCTAAGACTGTTCATGTGGATTTTGGAAAATGATATTTAGTAGCCAATAGAGGGCTACGGTGAAAAAGGAAATATCTTCCGTGAAAAAGTGGATAGAAGCTTTCTTAGAGACTGCTTTGTGTTCTGCTAATTCATCTCACAGAATTACAGCTTTCTACTCATGAAGTCTTTGGCTAAGACTGTTCCTGCGGGATTTGCAAAGTGATATTTGGAAGCCCATAGAGGGCTATGGTGAAAAAGGACATATCTTCCGTTAAAAACTGGATAGAAACTTTCTAAGAAACTGCTTTGTGTTCTGTTAATTCATCTCACAGAGTTACAGCTTTCCGCTAAATAAGAATTTCGCTAAGACTGTTATTGTGGAATTTGCAAAGTGATATTTGGAAGCCCATAGAGGGCTATGGTGAAAAAGGAAATAACTTCCGTTAAAAACTGGAAAGAGGCATTCTGAGAAACTCCTTTGTGTTCTCTTAATTCATCTCACAGAGTTACACCTTTCCTCTCAAGAAGCCTTTCCTTAAGACAGTTTTTGTGGAAATTGCAAAGGGATACTTAGAAGCCCATAGAGGGCTACGGTGAAAAAAGAAATATCCTAAGACAAAAACTGAAAAGAATCTGTCTTCGATACTACTTTGTGCTCTGTTAATTCATGTCACAGAGTTAGAGCTTTCCCCTACAGAAGACTTTCGCTAAGACTGTTCTTGTGGAATTTCCAAAGTGATATTTGGAATCCCATAGAGTACTATGGTGAAAAAGGAAATATCTTCCGCTAAAAACTGGAAAGAAGCTTTCTGAGAAACTGGTTTGTGTTCTGTTAATTCATCTCACACAGTTACAGCTTTCCCCTCAAGAAGCCTTTCCCTAAGACTGTTCTTGTGGAACTTGCAGAGTGATATTTGGAAGCCCATACAGGGCTATGGTGAAAAAGGAAATATCTTCAGTTAAAAACTGTATAGAAGTTTTCTGAGAAACTGTTTCGTGTACTGTTAATTCACCTCACAGAGTTGCAGCTTTTCCCTCAAGAAACCTTTCGCTAAGACTGTTCTTGTGGAATTTGCTAAGTGATATTTGGAAGCCCATAGAGTACTATGGTGAAAAAGGAAATATCTTCCGTTAAAAACTGGAGGGAAGCTTTCTGAGAAACTGCTTTGTGTTCTGTTAATTCATCTCACACAGTTACAGCTTTCCCCTCAAGAAGTATTTCCCTAAGACTGTTCTTGTGGAACTTGCAGAGTGATATTTGGAAGCCCATACAGGGCTATGGTGAAAAAGGAAATATCTTCAGTTAAAAACTGTATAGAAGTTTTCTGAGAAACTGTTTCGTGTACTGTTAATTCACCTCACAGAGTTGCAGCTTTTCCCTCAAGAAACCTTTCGCTAAGACTGTTCTTGTGGAATTTGCTAAGTGATATTTGGAAGCCCACAGAGGCCTATGGTGAAAAAGGAAATATCTTCCGTTAAAAACTGGAGGGAAGCTTTCTGAGAAACTGCTTTGTGTTCTGTTAATTCATCTCACAGAGTTACAGCTTTCCCCTCCAGAAGCCTTTCGCTAGACAGTTCTTGTGGAATGTGCGAAGTGATATTTGAAAGTCCATAGAGGGCTCTGGTGAAAAAGGAAATATCTTCAGTTAAAAACTGGAAAGAAGATTTCTGAGAAACTGCTTTGTGTTCTGTTATTTCATCTCACAGATTTACTGCTTTCCCCTCAAGAAGCCTTTCGTTAAGTCTTTTCTTGTGGAATTTGCAAAGTGATATTTGTAAGCCCATAGAGGGCTTTGGTGAAAAAGGAAATATCTTCCGTTAAAAACTGGAAAGAAGCTGTCTAAGAAACTGCTATGAGTTCTGTTAATTCATCTCACAGAGTTACAGCATTACCCTCAAGAAGTCTTTCACAAAGACTGTTCTTGTGGAATTTGGAAAGTGATATTTGGAAGCTCATAGAGGGCTATGCTGAAAAAGGAAATATCTTCCGTTAAAAACAGGAAAGATGCTCTCTGAGAAATTGCTTTGTGTCCCGTTATTTCATCTCAGAGTTACAGCTTTCCCCTCAAGAAGTCTTTCGCTAAGACTGTTCTTGTGGAATATGAAAAGTGATATTTGGAAGACTTTAGAGGGCAAAGGTGAAAAAGGAAATATCTTCCGTAAAAAACTGGAAAGAAGCTTTCTGAGAAACTGCATTGTGTTCTGTTAATTCATCTCACAGAATTACAGCTTTCCCTTCAAGAAGCCCTTCGCTAAGGCTGTTCTTGTTGAACTTGGAAGGTGATATTTGGAAGCCCATAGAGGCCTATGGTGAAAAATGAAATATCTCCAGTTAAAAACTGGAATGAAGCTTTCTGAGAAACTGCTTTGTGTTCTGTTAGTCCATCTCACAGAGTTAGAACTTTCCCCTCAAGAAGCCTTTCTCTAAGACTGTTCTTGTTGAATTTGCAAAGTGATATTTGGAAGCCCCTAGAGGGCTATGGTGAAAAAGGAAATATCTTCAGTTAAAAACTGGAAAGAAACTTCTGAGAAACTGCTTTGTGTTCTGTTAATTCATCTCACAGCGTTACTGCTTTCCCCTCAAGAAGCCTTTCGGTAAGACTGTTCTTGTGGAATTTACAAACTGATATTTGGAAGCCCTTAGAGGGCTAGGGTGAAAAAGGAAATATCTTCCTTTAAAAACTGGAAAGAAGCTGTCTGAGAAACTGCTTTGTGTTCTGTTGATTCACCTAACAGAGTTACAGCTTTCCCTTCAAGAAACCGTTCGCTAAGGCTGTTCTTGTGGAATTTACAAAGTGATATTTGGAAGCCCATAGAGGGCTATGGGGAAAAAGGAAATATCTTCAGCTAAAAACTGAAAAGAAGCTTTCTGAGAAACTGCTTTGTGTCCTCTTAATTCATGTTACAGTGTTACAGCTTTCCCCTCAAGAAGCCTTTCGCTAAGACTGTTCATGTGGAATTTGGAATGTGATAAATAGAACCCCTAGAGGGCTTTGGTGAAAAAGGGAATATCTTCCGTTAAAAACTGGAAAGAAGCATTCTGAGAAACTGCTTTGTGTTCTGTTAATTCATCTCACAGAGTTACAGCTTTCCCCTCAAGAAATCTTTCGCTAAGACTGTTCATGTGGATTTTGGAAAATGATATTTAGTAGCCAATAGAGGGCTACGGTGAAAAAGGAAATATCTTCCGTGAAAAAGTGGATAGAAGCTTTCTTAGAGACTGCTTTGTGTTCTGCTAATTCATCTCACAGAATTACAGCTTTCTACTCATGAAGTCTTTGGCTAAGACTGTTCCTGCGGGATTTGCAAAGTGATATTTGGAAGCCCATAGAGGGCTATGGTGATAAAGGACATATCTTCCGTTAAAAACTGGATAGAAACTTTCTAAGAAACTGCTTTGTGTTCTGTTAATTCATCTCACAGAGTTACAGCTTTCCGCTAAATAAGAATTTCGCTAAGACTGTTATTGTGGAATTTGCAAAGTGATATTTGGAAGCCCATAGAGGGCTATGGTGAAAAAGGAAATAACTTCCGTTAAAAACTGGAAAGAGGCATTCTGAGAAACTCCTTTGTGTTCTCTTAATTCATCTCACAGAGTTACACCTTTCCTCTCAAGAAGCCTTTCCTTAAGACAGTTTTTGTGGAAATTGCAAAGGGATACTTAGAAGCCCATAGAGGGCTACGGTGAAAAAAGAAATATCCTAAGACAAAAACTGAAAAGAATCTGTCTTCGATACTACTTTGTGCTCTGTTAATTCATGTCACAGAGTTAGAGCTTTCCCCTACAGAAGACTTTCGCTAAGACTGTTCTTGTGGAATTTCCAAAGTGATATTTGGAATCCCATAGAGTACTATGGTGAAAAAGGAAATATCTTCCGCTAAAAACTGGAAAGAAGCTTTCTGAGAAACTGGTTTGTGTTCTGTTAATTCATCTCACACAGTTACAGCTTTCCCCTCAAGAAGCCTTTCCCTAAGACTGTTCTTGTGGAACTTGCAGAGTGATATTTGGAAGCCCATACAGGGCTATGGTGAAAAAGGAAATATCTTCAGTTAAAAACTGTATAGAAGTTTTCTGAGAAACTGTTTCGTGTACTGTTAATTCACCTCACAGAGTTGCAGCTTTTCCCTCAAGAAACCTTTCGCTAAGACTGTTCTTGTGGAATTTGCTAAGTGATATTTGGAAGCCCATAGAGTACTATGGTGAAAAAGGAAATATCTTCCGTTAAAAACTGGAGGGAAGCTTTCTGAGAAACTGCTTTGTGTTCTGTTAATTCATCTCACACAGTTACAGCTTTCCCCTCAAGAAGTATTTCCCTAAGACTGTTCTTGTGGAACTTGCAGAGTGATATTTGGAAGCCCATACAGGGCTATGGTGAAAAAGGAAATATCTTCAGTTAAAAACTGTATAGAAGTTTTCTGAGAAACTGTTTCGTGTACTGTTAATTCACCTCACAGAGTTGCAGCTTTTCCCTCAAGAAACCTTTCGCTAAGACTGTTCTTGTGGAATTTGCTAAGTGATATTTGGAAGCCCACAGAGGCCTATGGTGAAAAAGGAAATATCTTCCGTTAAAAACTGGAGGGAAGCTTTCTGAGAAACTGCTTTGTGTTCTGTTAATTCATCTCACAGAGTTACAGCTTTCCCCTCCAGAAGCCTTTCGCTAGACAGTTCTTGTGGAATGTGCGAAGTGATATTTGAAAGTCCAT
The DNA here is from genome assembly GCF_047675955.1 of Chlorocebus sabaeus. NCBI lineage: Eukaryota > Metazoa > Chordata > Mammalia > Primates > Cercopithecidae > Chlorocebus > Chlorocebus sabaeus. The sequence continues at coordinate 920,205 of NW_027327792.1, read as the reverse complement.
AGAGGGCTCTGGTGAAAAAGGAAATATCTTCAGTTAAAAACTGGAAAGAAGATTTCTGAGAAACTGCTTTGTGTTCTGTTATTTCATCTCACAGATTTACTGCTTTCCCCTCAAGAAGCCTTTCGTTAAGTCTTTTCTTGTGGAATTTGCAAAGTGATATTTGTAAGCCCATAGAGGGCTTTGGTGAAAAAGGAAATATCTTCCGTTAAAAACTGGAAAGAAGCTGTCTAAGAAACTGCTATGAGTTCTGTTAATTCATCTCACAGAGTTAGAGCATTACCCTCAAGAAGTCTTTCACAAAGACTGTTCTTGTGGAATTTGGAAAGTGATATTTGGAAGCTCATAGAGGGCTATGCTGAAAAAGGAAATATCTTCCGTTAAAAACAGGAAAGATGCTCTCTGAGAAATTGCTTTGTGTCCCGTTATTTCATCTCAGAGTTACAGCTTTCCCCTCAAGAAGTCTTTCGCTAAGACTGTTCTTGTGGAATATGAAAAGTGATATTTGGAAGACTTTAGAGGGCAAAGGTGAAAAAGGAAATATCTTCCGTAAAAAACTGGAGAGAAGCTTTCTGAGAAACTGCATTGTGTTCTGTTAATTCATCTCACAGAATTACAGCTTTCCCTTCAAGAAGCCCTTTGCTAAGGCTGTTCTTGTTGAACTTGGAAGGTGATATTTGGAAGCCCATAGAGGCCTATGGTGAAAAATGAAATATCTCCAGTTAAAAACTGGAATGAAGCTTTCTGAGAAACTGCTTTGTGTTCTGTTAGTCCATCTCACAGAGTTAGAACTTTCCCCTCAAGAAGCCTTTCTCTAAGACTGTTCTTGTTGAATTTGCAAAGTGATATTTGGAAGCCCCTAGAGGGCTATGGTGAAAAAGGAAATATCTTCAGTTAAAAACTGGAAAGAAACTTCTGAGAAACTGCTTTGTGTTCTGTTAATTCATCTCACAGCGTTACTGCTTTCCCCTCAAGAAGCCTTTCGGTAAGACTGTTCTTGTGGAATTTACAAACTGATATTTGGAAGCCCTTAGAGGGCTAGGGTGAAAAAGGAAATATCTTCCTTTAAAAACTGGAAAGAAGCTGTCTGAGAAACTGCTTTGTGTTCTGTTGATTCACCTAACAGAGTTACAGCTTTCCCTTCAAGAAACCGTTCGCTAAGGCTGTTCTTGTGGAATTTACAAAGTGATATTTGGAAGCCCATAGAGGGCTATGGGGAAAAAGGAAATATCTTCAGCTAAAAACTGAAAAGAAGCTTTCTGAGAAACTGCTTTGTGTCCTCTTAATTCATGTTACAGTGTTACAGCTTTCCCCTCAAGAAGCCTTTCGCTAAGACTGTTCATGTGGAATTTGGAATGTGATAAATAGAACCCCTAGAGGGCTTTGGTGAAAAAGGGAATATCTTCCGTTAAAAACTGGAAAGAAGCATTCTGAGAAACTGCTTTGTGTTCTGTTAATTCATCTCACAGAGTTACAGCTTTCCCCTCAAGAAATCTTTCGCTAAGACTGTTCATGTGGATTTTGGAAAATGATATTTAGTAGCCAATAGAGGGCTACGGTGAAAAAGGAAATATCTTCCGTGAAAAAGTGGATAGAAGCTTTCTTAGAGACTGCTTTGTGTTCTGCTAATTCATCTCACAGAATTACAGCTTTCTACTCATGAAGTCTTTGGCTAAGACTGTTCCTGCGGGATTTGCAAAGTGATATTTGGAAGCCCATAGAGGGCTATGGTGATAAAGGACATATCTTCCGTTAAAAACTGGATAGAAACTTTCTAAGAAACTGCTTTGTGTTCTGTTAATTCATCTCACAGAGTTACAGCTTTCCGCTAAATAAGAATTTCGCTAAGACTGTTATTGTGGAATTTGCAAAGTGATATTTGGAAGCCCATAGAGGGCTATGGTGAAAAAGGAAATAACTTCCGTTAAAAACTGGAAAGAGGCATTCTGAGAAACTCCTTTGTGTTCTCTTAATTCATCTCACAGAGTTACACCTTTCCTCTCAAGAAGCCTTTCCTTAAGACAGTTTTTGTGGAAATTGCAAAGGGATACTTAGAAGCCCATAGAGGGCTACGGTGAAAAAAGAAATATCCTAAGACAAAAACTGAAAAGAATCTGTCTTCGATACTACTTTGTGCTCTGTTAATTCATGTCACAGAGTTAGAGCTTTCCCCTACAGAAGACTTTCGCTAAGACTGTTCTTGTGGAATTTCCAAAGTGATATTTGGAATCCCATAGAGTACTATGGTGAAAAAGGAAATATCTTCCGCTAAAAACTGGAAAGAAGCTTTCTGAGAAACTGGTTTGTGTTCTGTTAATTCATCTCACACAGTTACAGCTTTCCCCTCAAGAAGCCTTTCCCTAAGACTGTTCTTGTGGAACTTGCAGAGTGATATTTGGAAGCCCATACAGGGCTATGGTGAAAAAGGAAATATCTTCAGTTAAAAACTGTATAGAAGTTTTCTGAGAAACTGTTTCGTGTACTGTTAATTCACCTCACAGAGTTGCAGCTTTTCCCTCAAGAAACCTTTCGCTAAGACTGTTCTTGTGGAATTTGCAAAGTGATATTTGGAAGCCCATAGAGTACTATGGTGAAAAAGGAAATATCTTCCGTTAAAAACTGGAGGGAAGCTTTCTGAGAAACTGCTTTGTGTTCTGTTAATTCATCTCACAGAGTTACAGCTTTCCCCTCCAGAAGCCTTTCGCTAGACAGTTCTTGTGGAATGTGCGAAGTGATATTTGAAAGTCCATAGAGGGCTCTGGTGAAAAAGGAAATATCTTCAGTTAAAAACTGGAAAGAAGATTTCTGAGAAACTGCTTTGTGTTCTGTTATTTCATCTCACAGATTTACTGCTTTCCCCTCAAGAAGCCTTTCGTTAAGTCTTTTCTTGTGGAATTTGCAAAGTGATATTTGTAAGCCCATAGAGGGCTTTGGTGAAAAAGGAAATATCTTCCGTTAAAAACTGGAAAGAAGCTGTCTAAGAAACTGCTATGAGTTCTGTTAATTCATCTCACAGAGTTAGAGCATTACCCTCAAGAAGTCTTTCACAAAGACTGTTCTTGTGGAATTTGGAAAGTGATATTTGGAAGCTCATAGAGGGCTATGCTGAAAAAGGAAATATCTTCCGTTAAAAACAGGAAAGATGCTCTCTGAGAAATTGCTTTGTGTCCCGTTATTTCATCTCAGAGTTACAGCTTTCCCCTCAAGAAGTCTTTCGCTAAGACTGTTCTTGTGGAATATGAAAAGTGATATTTGGAAGACTTTAGAGGGCAAAGGTGAAAAAGGAAATATCTTCCGTAAAAAACTGGAGAGAAGCTTTCTGAGAAACTGCATTGTGTTCTGTTAATTCATCTCACAGAATTACAGCTTTCCCTTCAAGAAGCCCTTCGCTAAGGCTGTTCTTGTTGAACTTGGAAGGTGATATTTGGAAGCCCATAGAGGCCTATGGTGAAAAATGAAATATCTCCAGTTAAAAACTGGAATGAAGCTTTCTGAGAAACTGCTTTGTGTTCTGTTAGTCCATCTCACAGAGTTAGAACTTTCCCCTCAAGAAGCCTTTCTCTAAGACTGTTCTTGTTGAATTTGCAAAGTGATATTTGGAAGCCCCTAGAGGGCTATGGTGAAAAAGGAAATATCTTCAGTTAAAAACTGGAAAGAAACTTCTGAGAAACTGCTTTGTGTTCTGTTAATTCATCTCACAGCGTTACTGCTTTCCCCTCAAGAAGCCTTTCGGTAAGACTGTTCTTGTGGAATTTACAAACTGATATTTGGAAGCCCTTAGAGGGCTAGGGTGAAAAAGGAAATATCTTCCTTTAAAAACTGGAAAGAAGCTGTCTGAGAAACTGCTTTGTGTTCTGTTGATTCACCTAACAGAGTTACAGCTTTCCCTTCAAGAAACCGTTCGCTAAGGCTGTTCTTGTGGAATTTACAAAGTGATATTTGGAAGCCCATAGAGGGCTCTGGGGAAAAAGGAAATATCTTCAGCTAAAAACTGAAAAGAAGCTTTCTGAGAAACTGCTTTGTGTCCTCTTAATTCATGTTACAGTGTTACAGCTTTCCCCTCAAGAAGCCTTTCGCTAAGACTGTTCATGTGGAATTTGGAATGTGATAAATAGAACCCCTAGAGGGCTTTGGTGAAAAAGGGAATATCTTCCGTTAAAAACTGGAAAGAAGCATTCTGAGAAACTGCTTTGTGTTCTGTTAATTCATCTCACAGAGTTACAGCTTTCCCCTCAAGAAATCTTTCGCTAAGACTGTTCATGTGGATTTTGGAAAATGATATTTAGTAGCCAATAGAGGGCTACGGTGAAAAAGGAAATATCTTCCGTGAAAAAGTGGATAGAAGCTTTCTTAGAGACTGCTTTGTGTTCTGCTAATTCATCTCACAGAATTACAGCTTTCTACTCATGAAGTCTTTGGCTAAGACTGTTCCTGCGGGATTTGCAAAGTGATATTTGGAAGCCCATAGAGGGCTATGGTGAAAAAGGACATATCTTCCGTTAAAAACTGGATAGAAACTTTCTAAGAAACTGCTTTGTGTTCTGTTAATTCATCTCACACAGTTACAGCTTTCCGCTAAATAAGAATTTCGCTAAGACTGTTATTGTGGAATTTGCAAAGTGATATTTGGAAGCCCATAGAGGGCTATGGTGAAAAAGGAAATAACTTCCGTTAAAAACTGGAAAGAGGCATTCTGAGAAACTCCTTTGTGTTCTCTTAATTCATCTCACAGAGTTACACCTTTCCTCTCAAGAAGCCTTTCCTTAAGACAGTTTTTGTGGAAATTGCAAAGGGATACTTAGAAGCCCATAGAGGGCTACGGTGAAAAAAGAAATATCCTAAGACAAAAACTGAAAAGAATCTGTCTTCGATACTACTTTGTGCTCTGTTAATTCATGTCACAGAGTTAGAGCTTTCCCCTACAGAAGACTTTCGCTAAGACTGTTCTTGTGGAATTTCCAAAGTGATATTTGGAATCCCATAGAGTACTATGGTGAAAAAGGAAATATCTTCCGCTAAAAACTGGAAAGAAGCTTTCTGAGAAACTGGTTTGTGTTCTGTTAATTCATCTCACACAGTTACAGCTTTCCCCTCAAGAAGCCTTTCCCTAAGACTGTTCTTGTGGAACTTGCAGAGTGATATTTGGAAGCCCATACAGGGCTATGGTGAAAAAGGAAATATCTTCAGTTAAAAACTGTATAGAAGTTTTCTGAGAAACTGTTTCGTGTACTGTTAATTCACCTCACAGAGTTGCAGCTTTTCCCTCAAGAAACCTTTCGCTAAGACTGTTCTTGTGGAATTTGCTAAGTGATATTTGGAAGCCCATAGAGTACTATGGTGAAAAAGGAAATATCTTCCGTTAAAAACTGGAGGGAAGCTTTCTGAGAAACTGCTTTGTGTTCTGTTAATTCATCTCACACAGTTACAGCTTTCCCCTCAAGAAGTATTTCCCTAAGGCTGTTCTTGTGGAACTTGCAGAGTGATATTTGGAAGCCCATACAGGGCTATGGTGAAAAAGGAAATATCTTCAGTTAAAAACTGTATAGAAGTTTTCTGAGAAACTGTTTCGTGTACTGTTAATTCACCTCACAGAGTTGCAGCTTTTCCCTCAAGAAACCTTTCGCTAAGACTGTTCTTGTGGAATTTGCTAAGTGATATTTGGAAGCCCACAGAGGCCTATGGTGAAAAAGGAAATATCTTCCGTTAAAAACTGGAGGGAAGCTTTCTGAGAAACTGCTTTGTGTTCTGTTAATTCATCTCACAGAGTTACAGCTTTCCCCTCCAGAAGCCTTTCGCTAGACAGTTCTTGTGGAATGTGCGAAGTGATATTTGAAAGTCCATAGAGGGCTCTGGTGAAAAAGGAAATATCTTCAGTTAAAAACTGGAAAGAAGATTTCTGAGAAACTGCTTTGTGTTCTGTTATTTCATCTCACAGATTTACTGCTTTCCCCTCAAGAAGCCTTTCGTTAAGTCTTTTCTTGTGGAATTTGCAAAGTGATATTTGTAAGCCCATAGAGGGCTTTGGTGAAAAAGGAAATATCTTCCGTTAAAAACTGGAAAGAAGCTGTCTAAGAAACTGCTATGAGTTCTGTTAATTCATCTCACAGAGTTAGAGCATTACCCTCAAGAAGTCTTTCACAAAGACTGTTCTTGTGGAATTTGGAAAGTGATATTTGGAAGCTCATAGAGGGCTATGCTGAAAAAGGAAATATCTTCCGTTAAAAACAGGAAAGATGCTCTCTGAGAAATTGCTTTGTGTCCCGTTATTTCATCTCAGAGTTACAGCTTTCCCCTCAAGAAGTCTTTCGCTAAGACTGTTCTTGTGGAATATGAAAAGTGATATTTGGAAGACTTTAGAGGGCAAAGGTGAAAAAGGAAATATCTTCCGTAAAAAACTGGAAAGAAGCTTTCTGAGAAACTGCATTGTGTTCTGTTAATTCATCTCACAGAATAACAGCTTTCCCTTCAAGAAGCCCTTCGCTAAGGCTGTTCTTGTTGAACTTGGAAGGTGATATTTGGAAGCCCATAGAGGCCTATGGTGAAAAATGAAATATCTCCAGTTAAAAACTGGAATGAAGCTTTCTGAGAAACTGCTTTGTGTTCTGTTAGTCCATCTCACAGAGTTAGAACTTTCCCCTCAAGAAGCCTTTCTCTAAGACTGTTCTTGTTGAATTTGCAAAGTGATATTTGGAAGCCCCTAGAGGGCTATGGTGAAAAAGGAAATATCTTCAGTTAAAAACTGGAAAGAAACTTCTGAGAAACTGCTTTGTGTTCTGTTAATTCATCTCACAGCGTTACTGCTTTCCCCTCAAGAAGCCTTTCGGTAAGACTGTTCTTGTGGAATTTACAAACTGATATTTGGAAGCCCTTAGAGGGCTAGGGTGAAAAAGGAAATATCTTCCTTTAAAAACTGGAAAGAAGCTGTCTGAGAAACTGCTTTGTGTTCTGTTGATTCACCTAACAGAGTTACAGCTTTCCCTTCAAGAAACCGTTCGCTAAGGCTGTTCTTGTGGAATTTACAAAGTGATATTTGGAAGCCCATAGAGGGCTATGGGGAAAAAGGAAATATCTTCAGCTAAAAACTGAAAAGAAGCTTTCTGAGAAACTGCTTTGTGTCCTCTTAATTCATGTTACAGTGTTACAGCTTTCCCCTCAAGAAGCCTTTCGCTAAGACTGTTCATGTGGAATTTGGAATGTGATAAATAGAACCCCTAGAGGGCTTTGGTGAAAAAGGGAATATCTTCCGTTAAAAACTGGAAAGAAGCATTCTGAGAAACTGCTTTGTGTTCTGTTAATTCATCTCACAGAGTTACAGCTTTCCCCTCAAGAAATCTTTCGCTAAGACTGTTCATGTGGATTTTGGAAAATGATATTTAGTAGCCAATAGAGGGCTACGGTGAAAAAGGAAATATCTTCCGTTAAAAAGTGGATAGAAGCTTTCTTAGAGACTGCTTTGTGTTCTGCTAATTCATCTCACAGAATTACAGCTTTCTACTCATGAAGTCTTTGGCTAAGACTGTTCCTGCGGGATTTGCAAAGTGATATTTGGAAGCCCATAGAGGGCTATGGTGATAAAGGACATATCTTCCGTTATAAACTGGATAGAAACTTTCTAAGAAACTGCTTTGTGTTCTGTTAATTCATCTCACACAGTTACAGCTTTCCGCTAAATAAGAATTTCGCTAAGACTGTTATTGTGGAATTTGCAAAGTGATATTTGGAAGCCCATAGAGGGCTATGGTGAAAAAGGAAATAACTTCCGTTAAAAACTGGAAAGAGGCATTCTGAGAAACTCCTTTGTGTTCTCTTAATTCATCTCACAGAGATACACCTTTCCTCTCAAGAAGCCTTTCCTTAAGACAGTTTTTGTGGAAATTGCAAAGGGATACTTAGAAGCCCATAGAGGGCTACGGTGAAAAAAGAAATATCCTAAGACAAAAACTGAAAAGAATCTGTCTTCGATACTACTTTGTGCTCTGTTAATTCATGTCACAGAGTTAGAGCTTTCCCCTACAGAAGACTTTCGCTAAGACTGTTCTTGTGGAATTTCCAAAGTGATATTTGGAATCCCATAGAGTACTATGGTGAAAAAGGAAATATCTTCCGCTAAAAACTGGAAAGAAGCTTTCTGAGAAACTGGTTTGTGTTCTGTTAATTCATCTCACACAGTTACAGCTTTCCCCTCAAGAAGCCTTTCCCTAAGACTGTTCTTGTGGAACTTGCAGAGTGATATTTGGAAGCCCATACAGGGCTATGGTGAAAAAGGAAATATCTTCAGTTAAAAACTGTATAGAAGTTTTCTGAGAAACTGTTTCGTGTACTGTTAATTCACCTCACAGAGTTGCAGCTTTTCCCTCAAGAAACCTTTCGCTAAGACTGTTCTTGTGGAATTTGCTAAGTGATATTTGGAAGCCCATAGAGTACTATGGTGAAAAAGGAAATATCTTCCGTTAAAAACTGGAGGGAAGCTTTCTGAGAAACTGCTTTGTGTTCTGTTAATTCATCTCACACAGTTACAGCTTTCCCCTCAAGAAGTATTTCCCTAAGACTGTTCTTGTGGAACTTGCAGAGTGATATTTGGAAGCCCATACAGGGCTATGGTGAAAAAGGAAATATCTTCAGTTAAAAACTGTATAGAAGTTTTCTGAGAAACTGTTTCGTGTACTGTTAATTCACCTCACAGAGTTGCAGCTTTTCCCTCAAGAAACCTTTCGCTAAGACTGTTCTTGTGGAATTTGCTAAGTGATATTTGGAAGCCCACAGAGGCCTATGGTGAAAAAGGAAATATCTTCCGTTAAAAACTGGAGGGAAGCTTTCTGAGAAACTGCTTTGTGTTCTGTTAATTCATCTCACAGAGTTACAGCTTTCCCCTCCAGAAGCCTTTCGCTAGACAGTTCTTGTGGAATGTGCGAAGTGATATTTGAAAGTCCATAGAGGGCTCTGGTGAAAAAGGAAATATCTTCAGTTAAAAACTGGAAAGAAGATTTCTGAGAAACTGCTTTGTGTTCTGTTATTTCATCTCACAGATTTACTGCTTTCCCCTCAAGAAGCCTTTCGTTAAGTCTTTTCTTGTGGAATTTGCAAAGTGATATTTGTAAGCCCATAGAGGGCTTTGGTGAAAAAGGAAATATCTTCCGTTAAAAACTGGAAAGAAGCTGTCTAAGAAACTGCTATGAGTTCTGTTAATTCATCTCACAGAGTTAGAGCATTACCCTCAAGAAGTCTTTCACAAAGACTGTTCTTGTGGAATTTGGAAAGTGATATTTGGAAGCTCATAGAGGGCTATGCTGAAAAAGGAAATATCTTCCGTTAAAAACAGGAAAGATGCTCTCTGAGAAATTGCTTTGTGTCCCGTTATTTCATCTCAGAGTTACAGCTTTCCCCTCAAGAAGTCTTTCGCTAAGACTGTTCTTGTGGAATATGAAAAGTGATATTTGGAAGACTTTAGAGGGCAAAGGTGAAAAAGGAAATATCTTCCGTAAAAAACTGGAAAGAAGCTTTCTGAGAAACTGCATTGTGTTCTGTTAATTCATCTCACAGAATTACAGCTTTCCCTTCAAGAAGCCCTTCGCTAAGGCTGTTCTTGTTGAACTTGGAAGGTGATATTTGGAAGCCCATAGAGGCCTATGGTGAAAAATGAAATATCTCCAGTTAAAAACTGGAATGAAGCTTTCTGAGAAACTGCTTTGTGTTCTGTTAGTCCATCTCACAGAGTTAGAACTTTCCCCTCAAGAAGCCTTTCTCTAAGACTGTTCTTGTTGAATTTGCAAAGTGATATTTGGAAGCCCCTAGAGGGCTATGGTGAAAAAGGAAATATCTTCAGTTAAAAACTGGAAAGAAACTTCTGAGAAACTGCTTTGTGTTCTGTTAATTCATCTCACAGCGTTACTGCTTTCCCCTCAAGAAGCCTTTCGGTAAGACTGTTCTTGTGGAATTTACAAACTGATATTTGGAAGCCCTTAGAGGGCTAGGGTGAAAAAGGAAATATCTCCCTTTAAAAACTGGAAAGAAGCTGTCTGAGAAACTGCTTTGTGTTCTGTTGATTCACCTAACAGAGTTACAGCTTTCCCTTCAAGAAGCCGTTCGCTAAGGCTGTTCTTGTGGAATTTACAAAGTGATATTTGGAAGCCCATAGAGCGCTATGGGGAAAAAGGAAATATCTTCAGCTAAAAACTGAAAAGAAGCTTTCTGAGAAACTGCTTTGTGTCCTCTTAATTCATGTTACAGTGTTACAGCTTTCCCCTCAAGAAGCCTTTCGCTAAGACTGTTCATGTGGAATTTGGAATGTGATAAATAGAACCCCTAGAGGGCTTTGGTGAAAAAGGGAATATCTTCCGTTAAAAACTGGAAAGAAGCATTCTGAGAAACTGCTTTGTGTTCTGTTAATTCATCTCACAGAGTTACAGCTTTCCCCTCAAGAAATCTTTCGCTAAGACTGTTCATGTGGATTTTGGAAAATGATATTTAGTAGCCAATAGAGGGCTACGGTGAAAAAGGAAATATCTTCCGTTAAAAAGTGGATAGAAGCTTTCTTAGAGACTGCTTTGTGTTCTGCTAATTCATCTCACAGAATTACAGCTTTCTACTCATGAAGTCTTTGGCTAAGACTGTTCCTGCGGGATTTGCAAAGTGATATTTGGAAGCCCATAGAGGGCTATGGTGAAAAAGGACATATCTTCCGTTAAAAACTGGATAGAAACTTTCTAAGAAACTGCTTTGTGTTCTGTTAATTCATCTCACAGAGTTACAGCTTTCCGCTAAATAAGAATTTCGCTAAGACTGTTATTGTGGAATTTGCAAAGTGATATTTGGAAGCCCATAGAGGGCTATGGTGAAAAAGGAAATAACTTCCGTTAAAAACTGGAAAGAGGCATTCTGAGAAACTCCTTTGTGTTCTCTTAATTCATCTCACAGAGTTACACCTTTCCTCTCAAGAAGCCTTTCCTTAAGACAGTTTTTGTGGAAATTGCAAAGGGATACTTAGAAGCCCATAGAGGGCTACGGTGAAAAAAGAAATATCCTAAGACAAAAACTGAAAAGAATCTGTCTTCGATACTACTTTGTGCTCTGTTAATTCATGTCACAGAGTTAGAGCTTTCCCCTACAGAAGACTTTCGCTAAGACTGTTCTTGTGGAATTTCCAAAGTGATATTTGGAATCCCATAGAGTACTATGGTGAAAAAGGAAATATCTTCCGCTAAAAACTGGAAAGAAGCTTTCTGAGAAACTGGTTTGTGTTCTGTTAATTCATCTCACACAGTTACAGCTTTCCCCTCAAGAAGCCTTTCCCTAAGACTGTTCTTGTGGAACTTGCAGAGTGATATTTGGAAGCCCATACAGGGCTATGGTGAAAAAGGAAATATCTTCAGTTAAAAACTGTATAGAAGTTTTCTGAGAAACTGTTTCGTGTACTGTTAATTCACCTCACAGAGTTGCAGCTTTTCCCTCAAGAAACCTTTCGCTAAGACTGTTCTTGTGGAATTTGCTAAGTGATATTTGGAAGCCCATAGAGTACTATGGTGAAAAAGGAAATATCTTCCGTTAAAAACTGGAGGGAAGCTTTCTGAGAAACTGCTTTGTGTTCTGTTAATTCATCTCACACAGTTACAGCTTTCCCCTCAAGAAGTATTTCCCTAAGACTGTTCTTGTGGAACTTGCAGAGTGATATTTGGAAGCCCATACAGGGCTATGGTGAAAAAGGAAATATCTTCAGTTAAAAACTGTATAGAAGTTTTCTGAGAAACTGTTTCGTGTACTGTTAATTCACCTCACAGAGTTGCAGCTTTTCCCTCAAGAAACCTTTCGCTAAGACTGTTCTTGTGGAATTTGCTAAGTGATATTTGGAAGCCCACAGAGGCCTATGGTGAAAAAGGAAATATCTTCCGTTAAAAACTGGAGGGAAGCTTTCTGAGAAACTGCTTTGTGTTCTGTTAATTCATCTCACAGAGTTACAGCTTTCCCCTCCAGAAGCCTTTCGCTAGACAGTTCTTGTGGAATGTGCGAAGTGATATTTGAAAGTCCATAGAGGGCTCTGGTGAAAAAGGAAATATCTTCAGTTAAAAACTGGAAAGAAGATTTCTGAGAAACTGCTTTGTGTTCTGTTATTTCATCTCACAGATTTACTGCTTTCCCCTCAAGAAGCCTTTCGTTAAGTCTTTTCTTGTGGAATTTGCAAAGTGATATTTGTAAGCCCATAGAGGGCTTTGGTGAAAAAGGAAATATCTTCCGTTAAAAACTGGAAAGAAGCTGTCTAAGAAACTGCTATGAGTTCTGTTAATTCATCTCACAGAGTTAGAGCATTACCCTCAAGAAGTCTTTCACAAAGACTGTTCTTGTGGAATTTGGAAAGTGATATTTGGAAGCTCATAGAGGGCTATGCTGAAAAAGGAAATATCTTCCGTTAAAAACAGGAAAGATGCTCTCTGAGAAATTGCTTTGTGTCCCGTTATTTCATCTCAGAGTTACAGCTTTCCCCTCAAGAAGTCTTTCGCTAAGACTGTTCTTGTGGAATATGAAAAGTGATATTTGGAAGACTTTAGAGGGCAAAGGTGAAAAAGGAAATATCTTCCGTAAAAAACTGGAAAGAAGCTTTCTGAGAAACTGCATTGTGTTCTGTTAATTCATCTCACAGAATAACAGCTTTCCCTTCAAGAAGCCCTTCGCTAAGGCTGTTCTTGTTGAACTTGGAAGGTGATATTTGGAAGCCCATAGAGGCCTATGGTGAAAAATGAAATATCTCCAGTTAAAAACTGGAATGAAGCTTTCTGAGAAACTGCTTTGTGTTCTGTTAGTCCATCTCACAGAGTTAGAACTTTCCCCTCAAGAAGCCTTTCTCTAAGACTGTTCTTGTTGAATTTGCAAAGTGATATTTGGAAGCCCCTAGAGGGCTATGGTGAAAAAGGAAATATCTTCAGTTAAAAACTGGAAAGAAACTTCTGAGAAACTGCTTTGTGTTCTGTTAATTCATCTCACAGCGTTACTGCTTTCCCCTCAAGAAGCCTTTCGGTAAGACTGTTCTTGTGGAATTTACAAACTGATATTTGGAAGCCCTTAGAGGGCTAGGGTGAAAAAGGAAATATCTTCCTTTAAAAACTGGAAAGAAGCTGTCTGAGAAACTGCTTTGTGTTCTGTTGATTCACCTAACAGAGTTACAGCTTTCCCTTCAAGAAACCGTTCGCTAAGGCTGTTCTTGTGGAATTTACAAAGTGATATTTGGAAGCCCATAGAGGGCTATGGGGAAAAAGGAAATATCTTCAGCTAAAAACTGAAAAGAAGCTTTCTGAGAAACTGCTTTGTGTCCTCTTAATTCATGTTACAGTGTTACAGCTTTCCCCTCAAGAAGCCTTTCGCTAAGACTGTTCATGTGGAATTTGGAATGTGATAAATAGAACCCCTAGAGGGCTTTGGTGAAAAAGGGAATATCTTCCGTTAAAAACTGGAAAGAAGCATTCTGAGAAACGGCTTTGTGTTCTGTTAATTCATCTCACAGAGTTACAGCTTTCCCCTCAAGAAATCTTTCGCTAAGACTGTTCATGTGGATTTTGGAAAATGATATTTAGTAGCCAATAGAGGGCTACGGTGAAAAAGGAAATATCTTCCGTGAAAAAGTGGATAGAAGCTTTCTTAGAGACTGCTTTGTGTTCTGCTAATTCATCTCACAGAATTACAGCTTTCTACTCATGAAGTCTTTGGCTAAGACTGTTCCTGCGGGATTTGCAAAGTGATATTTGGAAGCCCATAGAGGGCTATGGTGAAAAAGGACATATCTTCCGTTAAAAACTGGATAGAAACTTTCTAAGAAACTGCTTTGTGTTCTGTTAATTCATCTCACACAGTTACAGCTTTCCGCTAAATAAGAATTTCGCTAAGACTGTTATTGTGGAATTTGCAAAGTGATATTTGGAAGCCCATAGAGGGCTATGGTGAAAAAGGAAATAACTTCCGTTAAAAACTGGAAAGAGGCATTCTGAGAAACTCCTTTGTGTTCTCTTAATTCATCTCACAGAGATACACCTTTCCTCTCAAGAAGCCTTTCCTTAAGACAGTTTTTGTGGAAATTGCAAAGGGATACTTAGAAGCCCATAGAGGGCTACGGTGAAAAAAGAAATATCCTAAGACAAAAACTGAAAAGAATCTGTCTTCGATACTACTTTGTGCTCTGATAATTCATGTCACAGAGTTAGAGCTTTCCCCTACAGAAGACTTTCGCTAAGACTGTTCTTGTGGAATTTCCAAAGTGATATTTGGAATCCCATAGAGTACTATGGTGAAAAAGGAAATATCTTCCGCTAAAAACTGGAAAGAAGCTTTCTGAGAAACTGGTTTGTGTTCTGTTAATTCATCTCACACAGTTACAGCTTTCCCCTCAAGAAGCCTTTCCCTAAGACTGTTCTTGTGGAACTTGCAGAGTGATATTTGGAAGCCCATACAGGGCTATGGTGAAAAAGGAAATATCTTCAGTTAAAAACTGTATAGAAGTTTTCTGAGAAACTGTTTCGTGTACTGTTAATTCACCTCACAGAGTTGCAGCTTTTCCCTCAAGAAACCTTTCGCTAAGACTGTTCTTGTGGAATTTGCTAAGTGATATTTGGAAGCCCATAGAGTACTATGGTGAAAAAGGAAATATCTTCCGTTAAAAACTGGAGGGAAGCTTTCTGAGAAACTGCTTTGTGTTCTGTTAATTCATCTCACACAGTTACAGCTTTCCCCTCAAGAAGTATTTCCCTAAGACTGTTCTTGTGGAACTTGCAGAGTGATATTTGGAAGCCCATACAGGGCTATGGTGAAAAAGGAAATATCTTCAGTTAAAAACTGTATAGAAGTTTTCTGAGAAACTGTTTCGTGTACTGTTAATTCACCTCACAGAGTTGCAGCTTTTCCCTCAAGAAACCTTTCGCTAAGACTGTTCTTGTGGAATTTGCTAAGTGATATTTGGAAGCCCACAGAGGCCTATGGTGAAAAAGGAAATATCTTCCGTTAAAAACTGGAGGGAAGCTTTCTGAGAAACTGCTTTGTGTTCTGTTAATTCATCTCACAGAGTTACAGCTTTCCCCTCCAGAAGCCTTTCGCTAGACAGTTCTTGTGGAATGTGCGAAGTGATATTTGAAAGTCCATAGAGGGCTCTGGTGAAAAAGGAAATATCTTCAGTTAAAAACTGGAAAGAAGATTTCTGAGAAACTGCTTTGTGTTCTGTTATTTCATCTCACAGATTTACTGCTTTCCCCTCAAGAAGCCTTTCGTTAAGTCTTTTCTTGTGGAATTTGCAAAGTGATATTTGTAAGCCCATAGAGGGCTTTGGTGAAAAAGGAAATATCTTCCGTTAAAAACTGGAAAGAAGCTGTCTAAGAAACTGCTATGAGTTCTGTTAATTCATCTCACAGAGTTAGAGCATTACCCTCAAGAAGTCTTTCACAAAGACTGTTCTTGTGGAATTTGGAAAGTGATATTTGGAAGCTCATAGAGGGCTATGCTGAAAAAGGAAATATCTTCCGTTAAAAACAGGAAAGATGCTCTCTGAGAAATTGCTTTGTGTCCCGTTATTTCATCTCAGAGTTACAGCTTTCCCCTCAAGAAGTCTTTCGCTAAGACTGTTCTTGTGGAATATGAAAAGTGATATTTGGAAGACTTTAGAGGGCAAAGGTGAAAAAGGAAATATCTTCCGTAAAAAACTGGAAAGAAGCTTTCTGAGAAACTGCATTGTGTTCTGTTAATTCATCTCACAGAATTACAGCTTTCCCTTCAAGAAGCCCTTCGCTAAGGCTGTTCTTGTTGAACTTGGAAGGTGATATTTGGAAGCCCATAGAGGCCTATGGTGAAAAATGAAATATCTCCAGTTAAAAACTGGAATGAAGCTTTCTGAGAAACTGCTTTGTGTTCTGTTAGTCCATCTCACAGAGTTAGAACTTTCCCCTCAAGAAGCCTTTCTCTAAGACTGTTCTTGTTGAATTTGCAAAGTGATATTTGGAAGCCCCTAGAGGGCTATGGTGAAAAAGGAAATATCTTCAGTTAAAAACTGGAAAGAAACTTCTGAGAAACTGCTTTGTGTTCTGTTAATTCATCTCACAGCGTTACTGCTTTCCCCTCAAGAAGCCTTTCGGTAAGACTGTTCTTGTGGAATTTACAAACTGATATTTGGAAGCCCTTAGAGGGCTAGGGTGAAAAAGGAAATATCTCCCTTTAAAAACTGGAAAGAAGCTGTCTGAGAAACTGCTTTGTGTTCTGTTGATTCACCTAACAGAGTTACAGCTTTCCCTTCAAGAAGCCGTTCGCTAAGGCTGTTCTTGTGGAATTTACAAAGTGATATTTGGAAGCCCATAGAGCGCTATGGGGAAAAAGGAAATATCTTCAGCTAAAAACTGAAAAGAAGCTTTCTGAGAAACTGCTTTGTGTCCTCTTAATTCATGTTACAGTGTTACAGCTTTCCCCTCAAGAAGCCTTTCGCTAAGACTGTTCATGTGGAATTTGGAATGTGATAAATAGAACCCCTAGAGGGCTTTGGTGAAAAAGGGAATATCTTCCGTTAAAAACTGGAAAGAAGCATTCTGAGAAACTGCTTTGTGTTCTGTTAATTCATCTCACAGAGTTACAGCTTTCCCCTCAAGAAATCTTTCGCTAAGACTGTTCATGTGGATTTTGGAAAATGATATTTAGTAGCCAATAGAGGGCTACGGTGAAAAAGGAAATATCTTCCGTGAAAAAGTGGATAGAAGCTTTCTTAGAGACTGCTTTGTGTTCTGCTAATTCATCTCACAGAATTACAGCTTTCTACTCATGAAGTCTTTGGCTAAGACTGTTCCTGCGGGATTTGCAAAGTGATATTTGGAAGCCCATAGAGGGCTATGGTGAAAAAGGACATATCTTCCGTTAAAAACTGGATAGAAACTTTCTAAGAAACTGCTTTGTGTTCTGTTAATTCATCTCACAGAGTTACAGCTTTCCGCTAAATAAGAATTTCGCTAAGACTGTTATTGTGGAATTTGCAAAGTGATATTTGGAAGCCCATAGAGGGCTATGGTGAAAAAGGAAATAACTTCCGTTAAAAACTGGAAAGAGGCATTCTGAGAAACTCCTTTGTGTTCTCTTAATTCATCTCACAGAGTTACACCTTTCCTCTCAAGAAGCCTTTCCTTAAGACAGTTTTTGTGGAAATTGCAAAGGGATACTTAGAAGCCCATAGAGGGCTACGGTGAAAAAAGAAATATCCTAAGACAAAAACTGAAAAGAATCTGTCTTCGATACTACTTTGTGCTCTGTTAATTCATGTCACAGAGTTAGAGCTTTCCCCTACAGAAGACTTTCGCTAAGACTGTTCTTGTGGAATTTCCAAAGTGATATTTGGAATCCCATAGAGTACTATGGTGAAAAAGGAAATATCTTCCGCTAAAAACTGGAAAGAAGCTTTCTGAGAAACTGGTTTGTGTTCTGTTAATTCATCTCACACAGTTACAGCTTTCCCCTCAAGAAGCCTTTCCCTAAGACTGTTCTTGTGGAACTTGCAGAGTGATATTTGGAAGCCCATACAGGGCTATGGTGAAAAAGGAAATATCTTCAGTTAAAAACTGTATAGAAGTTTTCTGAGAAACTGTTTCGTGTACTGTTAATTCACCTCACAGAGTTGCAGCTTTTCCCTCAAGAAACCTTTCGCTAAGACTGTTCTTGTGGAATTTGCTAAGTGATATTTGGAAGCCCATAGAGTACTATGGTGAAAAAGGAAATATCTTCCGTTAAAAACTGGAGGGAAGCTTTCTGAGAAACTGCTTTGTGTTCTGTTAATTCATCTCACACAGTTACAGCTTTCCCCTCAAGAAGTATTTCCCTAAGACTGTTCTTGTGGAACTTGCAGAGTGATATTTGGAAGCCCATACAGGGCTATGGTGAAAAAGGAAATATCTTCAGTTAAAAACTGTATAGAAGTTTTCTGAGAAACTGTTTCGTGTACTGTTAATTCACCTCACAGAGTTGCAGCTTTTCCCTCAAGAAACCTTTCGCTAAGACTGTTCTTGTGGAATTTGCTAAGTGATATTTGGAAGCCCACAGAGGCCTATGGTGAAAAAGGAAATATCTTCCGTTAAAAACTGGAGGGAAGCTTTCTGAGAAACTGCTTTGTGTTCTGTTAATTCATCTCACAGAGTTACAGCTTTCCCCTCCAGAAGCCTTTCGCTAGACAGTTCTTGTGGAATGTGCGAAGTGATATTTGAAAGTCCATAGAGGGCTCTGGTGAAAAAGGAAATATCTTCAGTTAAAAACTGGAAAGAAGATTTCTGAGAAACTGCTTTGTGTTCTGTTATTTCATCTCACAGATTTACTGCTTTCCCCTCAAGAAGCCTTTCGTTAAGTCTTTTCTTGTGGAATTTGCAAAGTGATATTTGTAAGCCCATAGAGGGCTTTGGTGAAAAAGGAAATATCTTCCGTTAAAAACTGGAAAGAAGCTGTCTAAGAAACTGCTATGAGTTCTGTTAATTCATCTCACAGAGTTAGAGCATTACCCTCAAGAAGTCTTTCACAAAGACTGTTCTTGTGGAATTTGGAAAGTGATATTTGGAAGCTCATAGAGGGCTATGCTGAAAAAGGAAATATCTTCCGTTAAAAACAGGAAAGATGCTCTCTGAGAAATTGCTTTGTGTCCCGTTATTTCATCTCAGAGTTACAGCTTTCCCCTCAAGAAGTCTTTCGCTAAGACTGTTCTTGTGGAATATGAAAAGTGATATTTGGAAGACTTTAGAGGGCAAAGGTGAAAAAGGAAATATCTTCCGTAAAAAACTGGAAAGAAGCTTTCTGAGAAACTGCATTGTGTTCTGTTAATTCATCTCACAGAATTACAGCTTTCCCTTCAAGAAGCCCTTCGCTAAGGCTGTTCTTGTTGAACTTGGAAGGTGATATTTGGAAGCCCATAGAGGCCTATGGTGAAAAATGAAATATCTCCAGTTAAAAACTGGAATGAAGCTTTCTGAGAAACTGCTTTGTGTTCTGTTAGTCCATCTCACAGAGTTAGAACTTTCCCCTCAAGAAGCCTTTCTCTAAGACTGTTCTTGTTGAATTTGCAAAGTGATATTTGGAAGCCCCTAGAGGGCTATGGTGAAAAAGGAAATATCTTCAGTTAAAAACTGGAAAGAAACTTCTGAGAAACTGCTTTGTGTTCTGTTAATTCATCTCACAGCGTTACTGCTTTCCCCTCAAGAAGCCTTTCGGTAAGACTGTTCTTGTGGAATTTACAAACTGATATTTGGAAGCCCTTAGAGGGCTAGGGTGAAAAAGGAAATATCTTCCTTTAAAAACTGGAAAGAAGCTGTCTGAGAAACTGCTTTGTGTTCTGTTGATTCACCTAACAGAGTTACAGCTTTCCCTTCAAGAAACCGTTCGCTAAGGCTGTTCTTGTGGAATTTACAAAGTGATATTTGGAAGCCCATAGAGGGCTATGGGGAAAAAGGAAATATCTTCAGCTAAAAACTGAAAAGAAGCTTTCTGAGAAACTGCTTTGTGTCCTCTTAATTCATGTTACAGTGTTACAGCTTTCCCCTCAAGAAGCCTTTCGCTAAGACTGTTCATGTGGAATTTGGAATGTGATAAATAGAACCCCTAGAGGGCTTTGGTGAAAAAGGGAATATCTTCCGTTAAAAACTGGAAAGAAGCATTCTGAGAAACTGCTTTGTGTTCTGTTAATTCATCTCACAGAGTTACAGCTTTCCCCTCAAGAAATCTTTCGCTAAGACTGTTCATGTGGATTTTGGAAAATGATATTTAGTAGCCAATAGAGGGCTACGGTGAAAAAGGAAATATCTTCCGTGAAAAAGTGGATAGAAGCTTTCTTAGAGACTGCTTTGTGTTCTGCTAATTCATCTCACAGAATTACAGCTTTCTACTCATGAAGTCTTTGGCTAAGACTGTTCCTGCGGGATTTGCAAAGTGATATTTGGAAGCCCATAGAGGGCTATGGTGATAAAGGACATATCTTCCGTTAAAAACTGGATAGAAACTTTCTAAGAAACTGCTTTGTGTTCTGTTAATTCATCTCACACAGTTACAGCCTTCCGCTAAATAAGAATTTCGCTAAGACTGTTATTGTGGAATTTGCAAAGTGATATTTGGAAGCCCATAGAGGGCTATGGTGAAAAAGGAAATAACTTCCGTTAAAAACTGGAAAGAGGCATTCTGAGAAACTCCTTTGTGTTCTCTTAATTCATCTCACAGAGTTACACCTTTCCTCTCAAGAAGCCTTTCCTTAAGACAGTTTTTGTGGAAATTGCAAAGGGATACTTAGAAGCCCATAGAGGGCTACGGTGAAAAAAGAAATATCCTAAGACAAAAACTGAAAAGAATCTGTCTTCGATACTACTTTGTGCTCTGTTAATTCATGTCACAGAGTTAGAGCTTTCCCCTACAGAAGACTTTCGCTAAGACTGTTCTTGTGGAATTTCCAAAGTGATATTTGGAATCCCATAGAGTACTATGGTGAAAAAGGAAATATCTTCCGCTAAAAACTGGAAAGAAGCTTTCTGAGAAACTGGTTTGTGTTCTGTTAATTCATCTCACACAGTTACAGCTTTCCCCTCAAGAAGCCTTTCCCTAAGACTGTTCTTGTGGAACTTGCAGAGTGATATTTGGAAGCCCATACAGGGCTATGGTGAAAAAGGAAATATCTTCAGTTAAAAACTGTATAGAAGTTTTCTGAGAAACTGTTTCGTGTACTGTTAATTCACCTCACAGAGTTGCAGCTTTTCCCTCAAGAAACCTTTCGCTAAGACTGTTCTTGTGGAATTTGCAAAGTGATATTTGGAAGCCCATAGAGTACTATGGTGAAAAAGGAAATATCTTCCGTTAAAAACTGGAGGGAAGCTTTCTGAGAAACTGCTTTGTGTTCTGTTAATTCATCTCACACAGTTACAGCTTTCCCCTCAAGAAGTATTTCCCTAAGACTGTTCCTGTGGAACTTGCAGAGTGATATTTGGAAGCCCATACAGGGCTATGGTGAAAAAGGAAATATCTTCAGTTAAAAACTGTATAGAAGTTTTCTGAGAAACTGTTTCGTGTACTGTTAATTCACCTCACAGAGTTGCAGCTTTTCCCTCAAGAAACCTTTCGCTAAGACTGTTCTTGTGGAATTTGCTAAGTGATATTTGGAAGCCCACAGAGGCCTATGGTGAAAAAGGAAATATCTTCCGTTAAAAACTGGAGGGAAGCTTTCTGAGAAACTGCTTTGTGTTCTGTTAATTCATCTCACAGAGTTACAGCTTTCCCCTCCAGAAGCCTTTCGCTAGACAGTTCTTGTGGAATGTGCGAAGTGATATTTGAAAGTCCATAGAGGGCTCTGGTGAAAAAGGAAATATCTTCAGTTAAAAACTGGAAAGAAGATTTCTGAGAAACTGCTTTGTGTTCTGTTATTTCATCTCACAGATTTACTGCTTTCCCCTCAAGAAGCCTTTCGTTAAGTCTTTTCTTGTGGAATTTGCAAAGTGATATTTGTAAGCCCATAGAGGGCTTTGGTGAAAAAGGAAATATCTTCCGTTAAAAACTGGAAAGAAGCTGTCTAAGAAACTGCTATGAGTTCTGTTAATTCATCTCACAGAGTTAGAGCATTACCCTCAAGAAGTCTTTCACAAAGACTGTTCTTGTGGAATTTGGAAAGTGATATTTGGAAGCTCATAGAGGGCTATGCTGAAAAAGGAAATATCTTCCGTTAAAAACAGGAAAGATGCTCTCTGAGAAATTGCTTTGTGTCCCGTTATTTCATCTCAGAGTTACAGCTTTCCCCTCAAGAAGTCTTTCGCTAAGACTGTTCTTGTGGAATATGAAAAGTGATATTTGGAAGACTTTAGAGGGCAAAGGTGAAAAAGGAAATATCTTCCGTAAAAAACTGGAGAGAAGCTTTCTGAGAAACTGCATTGTGTTCTGTTAATTCATCTCACAGAATTACAGCTTTCCCTTCAAGAAGCCCTTTGCTAAGGCTGTTCTTGTTGAACTTGGAAGGTGATATTTGGAAGCCCATAGAGGCCTATGGTGAAAAATGAAATATCTCCAGTTAAAAACTGGAATGAAGCTTTCTGAGAAACTGCTTTGTGTTCTGTTAGTCCATCTCACAGAGTTAGAACTTTCCCCTCAAGAAGCCTTTCTCTAAGACTGTTCTTGTTGAATTTGCAAAGTGATATTTGGAAGCCCCTAGAGGGCTATGGTGAAAAAGGAAATATCTTCAGTTAAAAACTGGAAAGAAACTTCTGAGAAACTGCTTTGTGTTCTGTTAATTCATCTCACAGCGTTACTGCTTTCCCCTCAAGAAGCCTTTCGGTAAGACTGTTCTTGTGGAATTTACAAACTGATATTTGGAAGCCCTTAGAGGGCTAGGGTGAAAAAGGAAATATCTTCCTTTAAAAACTGGAAAGAAGCTGTCTGAGAAACTGCTTTGTGTTCTGTTGATTCACCTAACAGAGTTACAGCTTTCCCTTCAAGAAACCGTTCGCTAAGGCTGTTCTTGTGGAATTTACAAAGTGATATTTGGAAGCCCATAGAGGGCTATGGGGAAAAAGGAAATATCTTCAGCTAAAAACTGAAAAGAAGCTTTCTGAGAAACTGCTTTGTGTCCTCTTAATTCATGTTACAGTGTTACAGCTTTCCCCTCAAGAAGCCTTTCGCTAAGACTGTTCATGTGGAATTTGGAATGTGATAAATAGAACCCCTAGAGGGCTTTGGTGAAAAAGGGAATATCTTCCGTTAAAAACTGGAAAGAAGCATTCTGAGAAACTGCTTTGTGTTCTGTTAATTCATCTCACAGAGTTACAGCTTTCCCCTCAAGAAATCTTTCGCTAAGACTGTTCATGTGGATTTTGGAAAATGATATTTAGTAGCCAATAGAGGGCTACGGTGAAAAAGGAAATATCTTCCGTTAAAAAGTGGATAGAAGCTTTCTTAGAGACTGCTTTGTGTTCTGCTAATTCATCTCACAGAATTACAGCTTTCTACTCATGAAGTCTTTGGCTAAGACTGTTCCTGCGGGATTTGCAAAGTGATATTTGGAAGCCCATAGAGGGCTATGGTGATAAAGGACATATCTTCCGTTAAAAACTGGATAGAAACTTTCTAAGAAACTGCTTTGTGTTCTGTTAATTCATCTCACACAGTTACAGCTTTCCGCTAAATAAGAATTTCGCTAAGACTGTTATTGTGGAATTTGCAAAGTGATATTTGGAAGCCCATAGAGGGCTATGGTGAAAAAGGAAATAACTTCCGTTAAAAACTGGAAAGAGGCATTCTGAGAAACTCCTTTGTGTTCTCTTAATTCATCTCACAGAGTTACACCTTTCCTCTCAAGAAGCCTTTCCTTAAGACAGTTTTTGTGGAAATTGCAAAGGGATACTTAGAAGCCCATAGAGGGCTACGGTGAAAAAAGAAATATCCTAAGACAAAAACTGAAAAGAATCTGTCTTCGATACTACTTTGTGCTCTGTTAATTCATGTCACAGAGTTAGAGCTTTCCCCTACAGAAGACTTTCGCTAAGACTGTTCTTGTGGAATTTCCAAAGTGATATTTGGAATCCCATAGAGTACTATGGTGAAAAAGGAAATATCTTCCGCTAAAAACTGGAAAGAAGCTTTCTGAGAAACTGGTTTGTGTTCTGTTAATTCATCTCACACAGTTACAGCTTTCCCCTCAAGAAGCCTTTCCCTAAGACTGTTCTTGTGGAACTTGCAGAGTGATATTTGGAAGCCCATACAGGGCTATGGTGAAAAAGGAAATATCTTCAGTTAAAAACTGTATAGAAGTTTTCTGAGAAACTGTTTCGTGTACTGTTAATTCACCTCACAGAGTTGCAGCTTTTCCCTCAAGAAACCTTTCGCTAAGACTGTTCTTGTGGAATTTGCAAAGTGATATTTGGAAGCCCATAGAGTACTATGGTGAAAAAGGAAATATCTTCCGTTAAAAACTGGAGGGAAGCTTTCTGAGAAACTGCTTTGTGTTCTGTTAATTCATCTCACAGAGTTACAGCTTTCCCCTCCAGAAGCCTTTCGCTAGACAGTTCTTGTGGAATGTGCGAAGTGATATTTGAAAGTCCATAGAGGGCTCTGGTGAAAAAGGAAATATCTTCAGTTAAAAACTGGAAAGAAGATTTCTGAGAAACTGCTTTGTGTTCTGTTATTTCATCTCACAGATTTACTGCTTTCCCCTCAAGAAGCCTTTCGTTAAGTCTTTTCTTGTGGAATTTGCAAAGTGATATTTGTAAGCCCATAGAGGGCTTTGGTGAAAAAGGAAATATCTTCCGTTAAAAACTGGAAAGAAGCTGTCTAAGAAACTGCTATGAGTTCTGTTAATTCATCTCACAGAGTTAGAGCATTACCCTCAAGAAGTCTTTCACAAAGACTGTTCTTGTGGAATTTGGAAAGTGATATTTGGAAGCTCATAGAGGGCTATGCTGAAAAAGGAAATATCTTCCGTTAAAAACAGGAAAGATGCTCTCTGAGAAATTGCTTTGTGTCCCGTTATTTCATCTCAGAGTTACAGCTTTCCCCTCAAGAAGTCTTTCGCTAAGACTGTTCTTGTGGAATATGAAAAGTGATATTTGGAAGACTTTAGAGGGCAAAGGTGAAAAAGGAAATATCTTCCGTAAAAAACTGGAGAGAAGCTTTCTGAGAAACTGCATTGTGTTCTGTTAATTCATCTCACAGAATTACAGCTTTCCCTTCAAGAAGCCCTTCGCTAAGGCTGTTCTTGTTGAACTTGGAAGGTGATATTTGGAAGCCCATAGAGGCCTATGGTGAAAAATGAAATATCTCCAGTTAAAAACTGGAATGAAGCTTTCTGAGAAACTGCTTTGTGTTCTGTTAGTCCATCTCACAGAGTTAGAACTTTCCCCTCAAGAAGCCTTTCTCTAAGACTGTTCTTGTTGAATTTGCAAAGTGATATTTGGAAGCCCCTAGAGGGCTATGGTGAAAAAGGAAATATCTTCAGTTAAAAACTGGAAAGAAACTTCTGAGAAACTGCTTTGTGTTCTGTTAATTCATCTCACAGCGTTACTGCTTTCCCCTCAAGAAGCCTTTCGGTAAGACTGTTCTTGTGGAATTTACAAACTGATATTTGGAAGCCCTTAGAGGGCTAGGGTGAAAAAGGAAATATCTTCCTTTAAAAACTGGAAAGAAGCTGTCTGAGAAACTGCTTTGTGTTCTGTTGATTCACCTAACAGAGTTACAGCTTTCCCTTCAAGAAACCGTTCGCTAAGGCTGTTCTTGTGGAATTTACAAAGTGATATTTGGAAGCCCATAGAGGGCTCTGGGGAAAAAGGAAATATCTTCAGCTAAAAACTGAAAAGAAGCTTTCTGAGAAACTGCTTTGTGTCCTCTTAATTCATGTTACAGTGTTACAGCTTTCCCCTCAAGAAGCCTTTCGCTAAGACTGTTCATGTGGAATTTGGAATGTGATAAATAGAACCCCTAGAGGGCTTTGGTGAAAAAGGGAATATCTTCCGTTAAAAACTGGAAAGAAGCATTCTGAGAAACTGCTTTGTGTTCTGTTAATTCATCTCACAGAGTTACAGCTTTCCCCTCAAGAAATCTTTCGCTAAGACTGTTCATGTGGATTTTGGAAAATGATATTTAGTAGCCAATAGAGGGCTACGGTGAAAAAGGAAATATCTTCCGTGAAAAAGTGGATAGAAGCTTTCTTAGAGACTGCTTTGTGTTCTGCTAATTCATCTCACAGAATTACAGCTTTCTACTCATGAAGTCTTTGGCTAAGACTGTTCCTGCGGGATTTGCAAAGTGATATTTGGAAGCCCATAGAGGGCTATGGTGATAAAGGACATATCTTCCGTTAAAAACTGGATAGAAACTTTCTAAGAAACTGCTTTGTGTTCTGTTAATTCATCTCACACAGTTACAGCTTTCCGCTAAATAAGAATTTCGCTAAGACTGTTATTGTGGAATTTGCAAAGTGATATTTGGAAGCCCATAGAGGGCTATGGTGAAAAAGGAAATAACTTCCGTTAAAAACTGGAAAGAGGCATTCTGAGAAACTCCTTTGTGTTCTCTTAATTCATCTCACAGAGTTACACCTTTCCTCTCAAGAAGCCTTTCCTTAAGACAGTTTTTGTGGAAATTGCAAAGGGATACTTAGAAGCCCATAGAGGGCTACGGTGAAAAAAGAAATATCCTAAGACAAAAACTGAAAAGAATCTGTCTTCGATACTACTTTGTGCTCTGTTAATTCATGTCACAGAGTTAGAGCTTTCCCCTACAGAAGACTTTCGCTAAGACTGTTCTTGTGGAATTTCCAAAGTGATATTTGGAATCCCATAGAGTACTATGGTGAAAAAGGAAATATCTTCCGCTAAAAACTGGAAAGAAGCTTTCTGAGAAACTGGTTTGTGTTCTGTTAATTCATCTCACACAGTTACAGCTTTCCCCTCAAGAAGCCTTTCCCTAAGACTGTTCTTGTGGAACTTGCAGAGTGATATTTGGAAGCCCATACAGGGCTATGGTGAAAAAGGAAATATCTTCAGTTAAAAACTGTATAGAAGTTTTCTGAGAAACTGTTTCGTGTACTGTTAATTCACCTCACAGAGTTGCAGCTTTTCCCTCAAGAAACCTTTCGCTAAGACTGTTCTTGTGGAATTTGCTAAGTGATATTTGGAAGCCCATAGAGGCCTATGGTGAAAAAGGAAATATCTTCCGTTAAAAACTGGAGGGAAGCTTTCTGAGAAACTGCTTTGTGTTCTGTTAATTCATCTCACAGAGTTACAGCTTTCCCCTCCAGAAGCCTTTCGCTAGACAGTTCTTGTGGAATGTGCGAAGTGATATTTGAAAGTCCATAGAGGGCTCTGGTGAAAAAGGAAATATCTTCAGTTAAAAACTGGAGAGAAGATTTCTGAGAAACTGCTTTGTGTTCTGTTATTTCATCTCACAGATTTACTGCTTTCCCCTCAAGAAGCCTTTCGTTAAGTCTTTTCTTGTGGAATTTGCAAAGTGATATTTGTAAGCCCATAGAGGGCTTTGGTGAAAAAGGAAATATCTTCCGTTAAAAACTGGAAAGAAGCTGTCTAAGAAACTGCTATGAGTTCTGTTAATTCATCTCACAGAGTTACAGCATTACCCTCAAGAAGTCTTTCACAAAGACTGTTCTTGTGGAATTTGGAAAGTGATATTTGGAAGCTCATAGAGGGCTATGCTGAAAAAGGAAATATCTTCCGTTAAAAACAGGAAAGATGCTCTCTGAGAAATTGCTTTGTGTCCCGTTATTTCATCTCAGAGTTACAGCTTTCCCCTCAAGAAGTCTTTCGCTAAGACTGTTCTTGTGGAATATGAAAAGTGATATTTGGAAGACTTTAGAGGGCAAAGGTGAAAAAGGAAATATCTTCCGTAAAAAACTGGAAAGAAGCTTTCTGAGAAACTGCATTGTGTTCTGTTAATTCATCTCACAGAATTACAGCTTTCCCTTCAAGAAGCCCTTCGCTAAGGCTGTTCTTGTTGAACTTGGAAGGTGATATTTGGAAGCCCATAGAGGCCTATGGTGAAAAATGAAATATCTCCAGTTAAAAACTGGAATGAAGCTTTCTGAGAAACTGCTTTGTGTTCTGTTAGTCCATCTCACAGAGTTAGAACTTTCCCCTCAAGAAGCCTTTCTCTAAGACTGTTCTTGTTGAATTTGCAAAGTGATATTTGGAAGCCCCTAGAGGGCTATGGTGAAAAAGGAAATATCTTCAGTTAAAAACTGGAAAGAAACTTCTGAGAAACTGCTTTGTGTTCTGTTAATTCATCTCACAGCGTTACTGCTTTCCCCTCAAGAAGCCTTTCGGTAAGACTGTTCTTGTGGAATTTACAAACTGATATTTGGAAGCCCTTAGAGGGCTAGGGTGAAAAAGGAAATATCTTCCTTTAAAAACTGGAAAGAAGCTGTCTGAGAAACTGCTTTGTGTTCTGTTGATTCACCTAACAGAGTTACAGCTTTCCCTTCAAGAAGCCGTTCGCTAAGGCTGTTCTTGTGGAATTTACAAAGTGATATTTGGAAGCCCATAGAGGGCTATGGGGAAAAAGGAAATATCTTCAGCTAAAAACTGAAAAGAAGCTTTCTGAGAAACTGCTTTGTGTCCTCTTAATTCATGTTACAGTGTTACAGCTTTCCCCTCAAGAAGCCTTTCGCTAAGACAGTTCTTGTGGATTTTGCAAAGTGATATTTGGAAGCCCATAGAGGGCTATGTTGAAAAAGGAAATATCTTCCGATAAAAACTGGAAAAAAGATTTCTGAGAAACTACTTTTTGTTCTGTTAATTCATCTCAGAGAGTTACAGCTTTCCCTTCAAGAAGTCTTTCGCTAAGTCTGTTACTGTGTAATTGGCAAAGTGATATTTGGAAGCCTTTAGAGGGCTATGGTGAAGAAGCAAATATCTTCCGTTAAAAACTGGAAAGAATCTTTCTGAGAAACTGCTTTGTGTTCTGTTAATTCATCTCACAGAGTTACAGCTTTACCTCAACAAGCCTTTCGCTACGGCTGTTTTTGTGGAGTTTGGAAAGTGATATTTGGAAGCCCATAGGGGGCTATGGTGAGAAAGGAAATATCTTCAGTTAAAAACTGGAAAGAAGCTCTCTGAGAAACTGCTTTGTGTTCTGTTAATTCATCTCACCGAGTTACAGCTTTCCCCTCAAGAAGCCTTTCGCTAAGACTCTTCTTGTGGAATTTGAAAAGTGATATTTTGAAACCCATAGAAGGCTATGGTGAAAAAGGAAATATCTTCCATTGAAAAGTGGAAAGAAGCTTTCTGAGAAACTGCATTGTGTTCTGTTAATTCATCTCACAGAATTACAGCTTTCCCTTCAAGAAGCCCTTCGCTAAGGCTGTTCTTGTTGAATTTGGAAGGTGATATTTGGAAGCCCATAGAGGCCTATGGTGAAAAATGAAATATCTCCAGTTAAAAACTGGAATGAAGCTTTCTGAGAAACTGCTTTGTGTTCTGTTAGTCCATCTCACAGAGTTAGAACTTTCCCCTCAAGAAGCCTTTCTCTAAGACTGTTCTTGTTGAATTTGCAAAGTGATATTTGGAAGCCCCTAGAGGGCTATGGTGAAAAAGGAAATATCTTCAGTTAAAAACTGGAAAGAAACTTCTGAGAAACTGCTTTGTGTTCTGTTAATTCATCTCACAGCGTTACTGCTTTCCCCTCAAGAAGCCTTTCGGTAAGACTGTTCTTGTGGAATTTACAAACTGATATTTGGAAGCCCTTAGAGGGCTAGGGTGAAAAAGGAAATATCTTCCTTTAAAAACTGGAAAGAAGCTGTCTGAGAAACTGCTTTGTGTTCTGTTGATTCACCTAACAGAGTTACAGCTTTCCCTTCAAGAAGCCGTTCGCTAAGGCTGTTCTTGTGGAATTTACAAAGTGATATTTGGAAGCCCATAGAGCGCTATGGGGAAAAAGGAAATATCTTCAGCTAAAAACTGAAAAGAAGCTTTCTGAGAAACTGCTTTGTGTCCTCTTAATTCATGTTACAGTGTTACAGCTTTCCCCTCAAGAAGCCTTTCGCTAAGACTGTTCATGTGGAATTTGGAATGTGATAAATAGAACCCCTAGAGGGCTTTGGTGAAAAAGGGAATATCTTCCGTTAAAAACTGGAAAGAAGCATTCTGAGAAACGGCTTTGTGTTCTGTTAATTCATCTCACAGAGTTACAGCTTTCCCCTCAAGAAATCTTTCGCTAAGACTGTTCATGTGGATTTTGGAAAATGATATTTAGTAGCCAATAGAGGGCTACGGTGAAAAAGGAAATATCTTCCGTGAAAAAGTGGATAGAAGCTTTCTTAGAGACTGCTTTGTGTTCTGCTAATTCATCTCACAGAATTACAGCTTTCTACTCATGAAGTCTTTGGCTAAGACTGTTCCTGCGGGATTTGCAAAGTGATATTTGGAAGCCCATAGAGGGCTATGGTGAAAAAGGACATATCTTCCGTTAAAAACTGGATAGAAACTTTCTAAGAAACTGCTTTGTGTTCTGTTAATTCATCTCACAGAGTTACAGCTTTCCGCTAAATAAGAATTTCGCTAAGACTGTTATTGTGGAATTTGCAAAGTGATATTTGGAAGCCCATAGAGGGCTATGGTGAAAAAGGAAATAACTTCCGTTAAAAACTGGAAAGAGGCATTCTGAGAAACTCCTTTGTGTTCTCTTAATTCATCTCACAGAGTTACACCTTTCCTCTCAAGAAGCCTTTCCTTAAGACAGTTTTTGTGGAAATTGCAAAGGGATACTTAGAAGCCCATAGAGGGCTACGGTGAAAAAAGAAATATCCTAAGACAAAAACTGAAAAGAATCTGTCTTCGATACTACTTTGTGCTCTGTTAATTCATGTCACAGAGTTAGAGCTTTCCCCT
This sequence comes from Chlorocebus sabaeus, assembly GCF_047675955.1. Classification (NCBI taxonomy): domain Eukaryota; kingdom Metazoa; phylum Chordata; class Mammalia; order Primates; family Cercopithecidae; genus Chlorocebus; species Chlorocebus sabaeus. The sequence goes on along the minus strand of NW_027327792.1, from coordinate 889,873 downwards.
ACAGAAGACTTTCGCTAAGACTGTTCTTGTGGAATTTCCAAAGTGATATTTGGAATCCCATAGAGTACTATGGTGAAAAAGGAAATATCTTCCGCTAAAAACTGGAAAGAAGCTTTCTGAGAAACTGGTTTGTGTTCTGTTAATTCATCTCACACAGTTACAGCTTTCCCCTCAAGAAGCCTTTCCCTAAGACTGTTCTTGTGGAACTTGCAGAGTGATATTTGGAAGCCCATACAGGGCTATGGTGAAAAAGGAAATATCTTCAGTTAAAAACTGTATAGAAGTTTTCTGAGAAACTCTTTCGTGTACTGTTAATTCACCTCACAGAGTTGCAGCTTTTCCCTCAAGAAACCTTTCGCTAAGACTGTTCTTGTGGAATTTGCTAAGTGATATTTGGAAGCCCATAGAGGCCTATGGTGAAAAAGGAAATATCTTCCGTTAAAAACTGGAGGGAAGCTTTCTGAGAAACTGCTTTGTGTTCTGTTAATTCATCTCACACAGTTACAGCTTTCCCCTCAAGAAGAGTTTCCCTAAGACTGTTCTTGTGGAACTTGCAGAGTGATATTTGGAAGCCCATACAGGGCTATGGTGAAAAAGGAAATATCTTCAGTTAAAAACTGTATAGAAGTTTTCTGAGAAACTGTTTCGTGTACTGTTAATTCACCTCACAGAGTTGCAGCTTTTCCCTCAAGAAACCTTTCGCTAAGACTGTTCTTGTGGAATTTGCTAAGTGATATTTGGAAGCCCATAGAGTACTATGGTGAAAAAGGAAATATCTTCCATTAAAAACTGTAGGGAAGCTTTCTGAGAAACTGCTTTGTGTTCTGTTAATTCATCTCACACAGTTACAGCTTTCCCCTCAAGAAGCCTTTCCCTAAGACTGTTCTTGTGGAACTTGCAGAGTGATATTTGGAAGCCCATACAGGGCTATGGTGAAAAAGGAAATATCTTCAGTTAAAAACTGTATAGAAGTTTTCTGAGAAACTGTTTCGTGTACTGTTAATTCACCTCACAGAGTTGCAGCTTTTCCCTCAAGAAACCTTTCGCTAAGACTGTTCTTGTGGAATTTGCTAAGTGATATTTGGAAGCCCATAGAGGCCTATGGTGAAAAAGGAAATATCTTCCGTTAAAAACTGGAGGGAAGCTTTCTGAGAAACTGCTTTGTGTTCTGTTAATTCATCTCACAGAGTTACAGCTTTCCCCTCCAGAAGCCTTTCGCTAGACAGTTCTTGTGGAATGTGCGAAGTGATATTTGAAAGTCCATAGAGGGCTCTGGTGAAAAAGGAAATATCTTCAGTTAAAAACTGGAAAGAAGATTTCTGAGAAACTGCTTTGTGTTCTGTTATTTCATCTCACAGATTTACTGCTTTCCCCTCAAGAAGCCTTTCGTTAAGTCTTTTCTTGTGGAATTTGCAAAGTGATATTTGTAAGCCCATAGAGGGCTTTGGTGAAAAAGGAAATATCTTCCGTTAAAAACTGGAAAGAAGCTGTCTAAGAAACTGCTATGAGTTCTGTTAATTCATCTCACAGAGTTACAGCATTACCCTCAAGAAGTCTTTCACAAAGACTGTTCTTGTGGAATTTGGAAAGTGATATTTGGAAGCTCATAGAGGGCTATGCTGAAAAAGGAAATATCTTCCGTTAAAAACAGGAAAGATGCTCTCTGAGAAATTGCTTTGTGTCCCGTTATTTCATCTCAGAGTTACAGCTTTCCCCTCAAGAAGTCTTTCGCTAAGACTGTTCTTGTGGAATATGAAAAGTGATATTTGGAAGACTTTAGAGGGCAAAGGTGAAAAAGGAAATATCTTCCGTAAAAAACTGGAAAGAAGCTTTCTGAGAAACTGCATTGTGTTCTGTTAATTCATCTCACAGAATTACAGCTTTCCCTTCAAGAAGCCCTTCGCTAAGGCTGTTCTTGTTGAACTTGGAAGGTGATATTTGGAAGCCCATAGAGGCCTATGGTGAAAAATGAAATATCTCCAGTTAAAAACTGGAATGAAGCTTTCTGAGAAACTGCTTTGTGTTCTGTTAGTCCATCTCACAGAGTTAGAACTTTCCCCTCAAGAAGCCTTTCTCTAAGACTGTTCTTGTTGAATTTGCAAAGTGATATTTGGAAGCCCCTAGAGGGCTATGGTGAAAAAGGAAATATCTTCAGTTAAAAACTGGAAAGAAACTTCTGAGAAACTGCTTTGTGTTCTGTTAATTCATCTCACAGCGTTACTGCTTTCCCCTCAAGAAGCCTTTCGGTAAGACTGTTCTTGTGGAATTTACAAACTGATATTTGGAAGCCCTTAGAGGGCTAGGGTGAAAAAGGAAATATCTCCCTTTAAAAACTGGAAAGAAGCTGTCTGAGAAACTGCTTTGTGTTCTGTTGATTCACCTAACAGAGTTACAGCTTTCCCTTCAAGAAGCCGTTCGCTAAGGCTGTTCTTGTGGAATTTACAAAGTGATATTTGGAAGCCCATAGAGCGCTATGGGGAAAAAGGAAATATCTTCAGCTAAAAACTGAAAAGAAGCTTTCTGAGAAACTGCTTTGTGTCCTCTTAATTCATGTTACAGTGTTACAGCTTTCCCCTCAAGAAGCCTTTCGCTAAGACTGTTCATGTGGAATTTGGAATGTGATAAATAGAACCCCTAGAGGGCTTTGGTGAAAAAGGGAATATCTTCCGTTAAAAACTGGAAAGAAGCATTCTGAGAAACTGCTTTGTGTTCTGTTAATTCATCTCACAGAGTTACAGCTTTCCCCTCAAGAAATCTTTCGCTAAGACTGTTCATGTGGATTTTGGAAAATGATATTTAGTAGCCAATAGAGGGCTACGGTGAAAAAGGAAATATCTTCCGTGAAAAAGTGGATAGAAGCTTTCTTAGAGACTGCTTTGTGTTCTGCTAATTCATCTCACAGAATTACAGCTTTCTACTCATGAAGTCTTTGGCTAAGACTGTTCCTGCGGGATTTGCAAAGTGATATTTGGAAGCCCATAGAGGGCTATGGTGAAAAAGGACATATCTTCCGTTAAAAACTGGATAGAAACTTTCTAAGAAACTGCTTTGTGTTCTGTTAATTCATCTCACAGAGTTACAGCTTTCCGCTAAATAAGAATTTCGCTAAGACTGTTATTGTGGAATTTGCAAAGTGATATTTGGAAGCCCATAGAGGGCTATGGTGAAAAAGGAAATAACTTCCGTTAAAAACTGGAAAGAGGCATTCTGAGAAACTCCTTTGTGTTCTCTTAATTCATCTCACAGAGTTACACCTTTCCTCTCAAGAAGCCTTTCCTTAAGACAGTTTTTGTGGAAATTGCAAAGGGATACTTAGAAGCCCATAGAGGGCTACGGTGAAAAAAGAAATATCCTAAGACAAAAACTGAAAAGAATCTGTCTTCGATACTACTTTGTGCTCTGTTAATTCATGTCACAGAGTTAGAGCTTTCCCCTACAGAAGACTTTCGCTAAGACTGTTCTTGTGGAATTTCCAAAGTGATATTTGGAATCCCATAGAGTACTATGGTGAAAAAGGAAATATCTTCCGCTAAAAACTGGAAAGAAGCTTTCTGAGAAACTGGTTTGTGTTCTGTTAATTCATCTCACACAGTTACAGCTTTCCCCTCAAGAAGCCTTTCCCTAAGACTGTTCTTGTGGAACTTGCAGAGTGATATTTGGAAGCCCATACAGGGCTATGGTGAAAAAGGAAATATCTTCAGTTAAAAACTGTATAGAAGTTTTCTGAGAAACTGTTTCGTGTACTGTTAATTCACCTCACAGAGTTGCAGCTTTTCCCTCAAGAAACCTTTCGCTAAGACTGTTCTTGTGGAATTTGCAAAGTGATATTTGGAAGCCCATAGAGTACTATGGTGAAAAAGGAAATATCTTCCGTTAAAAACTGGAGGGAAGCTTTCTGAGAAACTGCTTTGTGTTCTGTTAATTCATCTCACACAGTTACAGCTTTCCCCTCAAGAAGCATTTCCCTAAGGCTGTTCTTGTGGAACTTGCAGAGTGATATTTGGAAGCCCATACAGGGCTATGGTGAAAAAGGAAATATCTTCAGTTAAAAACTGTATAGAAGTTTTCTGAGAAACTGTTTCGTGTACTGTTAATTCACCTCACAGAGTTGCAGCTTTTCCCTCAAGAAACCTGTCGCTAAGACTGTTCTTGTGGAATTTGCTAAGTGATATTTGGAAGCCCATAGAGGCCTATGGTGAAAAAGGAAATATCTTCCGTTAAAAACTGGAGGGAAGCTTTCTGAGAAACTGCTTTGTGTTCTGTTAATTCATCTCACAGAGTTACAGCTTTCCCCTCCAGAAGCCTTTCGCTAGACAGTTCTTGTGGAATGTGCGAAGTGATATTTGAAAGTCCATAGAGGGCTCTGGTGAAAAAGGAAATATCTTCAGTTAAAAACTGGAGAGAAGATTTCTGAGAAACTGCTTTGTGTTCTGTTATTTCATCTCACAGATTTACTGCTTTCCCCTCAAGAAGCCTTTCGTTAAGTCTTTTCTTGTGGAATTTGCAAAGTGATATTTGTAAGCCCATAGAGGGCTTTGGTGAAAAAGGAAATATCTTCCGTTAAAAACTGGAAAGAAGCTGTCTAAGAAACTGCTATGAGTTCTGTTAATTCATCTCACAGAGTTACAGCATTACCCTCAAGAAGTCTTTCACAAAGACTGTTCTTGTGGAATTTGGAAAGTGATATTTGGAAGCTCATAGAGGGCTATGCTGAAAAAGGAAATATCTTCCGTTAAAAACAGGAAAGATGCTCTCTGAGAAATTGCTTTGTGTCCCGTTATTTCATCTCAGAGTTACAGCTTTCCCCTCAAGAAGTCTTTCGCTAAGACTGTTCTTGTGGAATATGAAAAGTGATATTTGGAAGACTTTAGAGGGCAAAGGTGAAAAAGGAAATATCTTCCGTAAAAAACTGGAAAGAAGCTTTCTGAGAAACTGCATTGTGTTCTGTTAATTCATCTCACAGAATTACAGCTTTCCCTTCAAGAAGCCCTTCGCTAAGGCTGTTCTTGTTGAACTTGGAAGGTGATATTTGGAAGCCCATAGAGGCCTATGGTGAAAAATGAAATATCTCCAGTTAAAAACTGGAATGAAGCTTTCTGAGAAACTGCTTTGTGTTCTGTTAGTCCATCTCACAGAGTTAGAACTTTCCCCTCAAGAAGCCTTTCTCTAAGACTGTTCTTGTTGAATTTGCAAAGTGATATTTGGAAGCCCCTAGAGGGCTATGGTGAAAAAGGAAATATCTTCAGTTAAAAACTGGAAAGAAACTTCTGAGAAACTGCTTTGTGTTCTGTTAATTCATCTCACAGCGTTACTGCTTTCCCCTCAAGAAGCCTTTCGGTAAGACTGTTCTTGTGGAATTTACAAACTGATATTTGGAAGCCCTTAGAGGGCTAGGGTGAAAAAGGAAATATCTTCCTTTAAAAACTGGAAAGAAGCTGTCTGAGAAACTGCTTTGTGTTCTGTTGATTCACCTAACAGAGTTACAGCTTTCCCTTCAAGAAGCCGTTCGCTAAGGCTGTTCTTGTGGAATTTACAAAGTGATATTTGGAAGCCCATAGAGGGCTATGGGGAAAAAGGAAATATCTTCAGCTAAAAACTGAAAAGAAGCTTTCTGAGAAACTGCTTTGTGTCCTCTTAATTCATGTTACAGTGTTACAGCTTTCCCCTCAAGAAGCCTTTCGCTAAGACAGTTCTTGTGGATTTTGCAAAGTGATATTTGGAAGCCCATAGAGGGCTATGTTGAAAAAGGAAATATCTTCCGATAAAAACTGGAAAAAAGATTTCTGAGAAACTACTTTTTGTTCTGTTATTTCATCTCAGAGAGTTACAGCTTTCCCTTCAAGAAGTCTTTCGCTAAGTCTGTTACTGTGTAATTGGCAAAGTGATATTTGGAAGCCTTTAGAGGGCTATGGTGAAGAAGCAAATATCTTCCGTTAAAAACTGGAAAGAATCTTTCTGAGAAACTGCTTTGTGTTCTGTTAATTCATCTCACAGAGTTACAGCTTTACCTCAACAAGCCTTTCGCTACGGCTGTTTTTGTGGAGTTTGGAAAGTGATATTTGGAAGCCCATAGGGGGCTATGGTGAGAAAGGAAATATCTTCAGTTAAAAACTGGAAAGAAGCTCTCTGAGAAACTGCTTTGTGTTCTGTTAATTCATCTCACCGAGTTACAGCTTTCCCCTCAAGAAGCCTTTCGCTAAGACTCTTCTTGTGGAATTTGAAAAGTGATATTTTGAAACCCATAGAAGGCTATGGTGAAAAAGGAAATATCTTCCATTGAAAAGTGGAAAGAAGCTTTCTGAGAAACTGCATTGTGTTCTGTTAATTCATCTCACAGAATTACAGCTTTCCCTTCAAGAAGCCCTTCGCTAAGGCTGTTCTTGTTGAATTTGGAAGGTGATATTTGGAAGCCCATAGAGGCCTATGGTGAAAAATGAAATATCTCCAGTTAAAAACTGGAATGAAGCTTTCTGAGAAACTGCTTTGTGTTCTGTTAGTCCATCTCACAGAGTTAGAACTTTCCCCTCAAGAAGCCTTTCTCTAAGACTGTTCTTGTTGAATTTGCAAAGTGATATTTGGAAGCCCCTAGAGGGCTATGGTGAAAAAGGAAATATCTTCAGTTAAAAACTGGAAAGAAACTTCTGAGAAACTGCTTTGTGTTCTGTTAATTCATCTCCCAGCGTTACTGCTTTCCCCTCAAGAAGCCTTTCGGTAAGACTGTTCTTGTGGAATTTACAAACTGATATTTGGAAGCCCTTAGAGGGCTAGGGTGAAAAAGGAAATATCTTCCTTTAAAAACTGGAAAGAAGCTGTCTGAGAAACTGCTTTGTGTTCTGTTGATTCACCTAACAGAGTTACAGCTTTCCCTTCAAGAAGCCGTTCGCTAAGGCTGTTCTTGTGGAATTTACAAAGTGATATTTGGAAGCCCATAGAGCGCTATGGGGAAAAAGGAAATATCTTCAGCTAAAAACTGAAAAGAAGCTTTCTGAGAAACTGCTTTGTGTCCTCTTAATTCATGTTACAGTGTTACAGCTTTCCCCTCAAGAAGCCTTTCGCTAAGACTGTTCATGTGGAATTTGGAATGTGATAAATAGAACCCCTAGAGGGCTTTGGTGAAAAAGGGAATATCTTCCGTTAAAAACTGGAAAGAAGCATTCTGAGAAACGGCTTTGTGTTCTGTTAATTCATCTCACAGAGTTACAGCTTTCCCCTCAAGAAATCTTTCGCTAAGACTGTTCATGTGGATTTTGGAAAATGATATTTAGTAGCCAATAGAGGGCTACGGTGAAAAAGGAAATATCTTCCGTGAAAAAGTGGATAGAAGCTTTCTTAGAGACTGCTTTGTGTTCTGCTAATTCATCTCACAGAATTACAGCTTTCTACTCATGAAGTCTTTGGCTAAGACTGTTCCTGCGGGATTTGCAAAGTGATATTTGGAAGCCCATAGAGGGCTATGGTGAAAAAGGACATATCTTCCGTTAAAAACTGGATAGAAACTTTCTAAGAAACTGCTTTGTGTTCTGTTAATTCATCTCACAGAGTTACAGCTTTCCGCTAAATAAGAATTTCGCTAAGACTGTTATTGTGGAATTTGCAAAGTGATATTTGGAAGCCCATAGAGGGCTATGGTGAAAAAGGAAATAACTTCCGTTAAAAACTGGAAAGAGGCATTCTGAGAAACTCCTTTGTGTTCTCTTAATTCATCTCACAGAGTTACACCTTTCCTCTCAAGAAGCCTTTCCTTAAGACAGTTTTTGTGGAAATTGCAAAGGGATACTTAGAAGCCCATAGAGGGCTACGGTGAAAAAAGAAATATCCTAAGACAAAAACTGAAAAGAATCTGTCTTCGATACTACTTTGTGCTCTGTTAATTCATGTCACAGAGTTAGAGCTTTCCCCTACAGAAGACTTTCGCTAAGACTGTTCTTGTGGAATTTCCAAAGTGATATTTGGAATCCCATAGAGTACTATGGTGAAAAAGGAAATATCTTCCGCTAAAAACTGGAAAGAAGCTTTCTGAGAAACTGGTTTGTGTTCTGTTAATTCATCTCACACAGTTACAGCTTTCCCCTCAAGAAGCCTTTCCCTAAGACTGTTCTTGTGGAACTTGCAGAGTGATATTTGGAAGCCCATACAGGGCTATGGTGAAAAAGGAAATATCTTCAGTTAAAAACTGTATAGAAGTTTTCTGAGAAACTGTTTCGTGTACTGTTAATTCACCTCACAGAGTTGCAGCTTTTCCCTCAAGAAACCTTTCGCTAAGACTGTTCTTGTGGAATTTGCTAAGTGATATTTGGAAGCCCATAGAGGCCTATGGTGAAAAAGGAAATATCTTCCGTTAAAAACTGGAGGGAAGCTTTCTGAGAAACTGCTTTGTGTTCTGTTAATTCATCTCACAGAGTTACAGCTTTCCCCTCCAGAAGCCTTTCGCTAGACAGTTCTTGTGGAATGTGCGAAGTGATATTTGAAAGTCCATAGAGGGCTCTGGTGAAAAAGGAAATATCTTCAGTTAAAAACTGGAAAGAAGATTGCTGAGAAACTGCTTTGTGTTCTGTTATTTCATCTCACAGATTTACTGCTTTCCCCTCAAGAAGCCTTTCGTTAAGTCTTTTCTTGTGGAATTTGCAAAGTGATATTTGTAAGCCCATAGAGGGCTTTGGTGAAAAAGGAAATGTCTTCAGTTAAAAACTGGAAAGAAGCTGTCTAAGAAACTGCTATGAGTTCTGTTAATTCATCTCACAGAGTTACAGCATTACCCTCAAGAAGTCTTTCACAAAGACTGTTCTTGTGGAATTTGGAAAGTGATATCTGGAAGCTCATAGAGGGCTATGCTGAAAAAAAGAAATATCTTCCGTTAAAAACAGGAAAGATTCTCTCTGAGAAATTGCTTTGTGTCCCGTTATTTCATCTCAGAGTTACAGCTTTCCCCTCAAGAAGTCTTTCGCTAAGACTGTTCTTGTGGAATATGAAAAGTGATATTTGGAAGACTTTAGAGGGCAAAGGTGAAAAAGGAAATATCTTCCGTAAAAAACTGGAAAGAAGCTTTCTGAGAAACTGCATTGTGTTCTGTGAATTCATCTCACAGAATTACAGCTTTCCCTTCAAGAAGCCCTTCGCTAAGGCTGTTCTTGTTGAACTTGGAAGGTGATATTTGGAAGCCCATAGAGGCCTATGGTGAAAAATGAAATATCTCCAGTTAAAAACTGGAATGAAGCTTTCTGAGAAACTGCTTTGTGTTCTGTTAGTCCATCTCACAGAGTTAGAACTTTCCCCTCAAGAAGCCTTTCTCTAAGACTGTTCTTGTTGAATTTGCAAAGTGATATTTGGAAGCCCCTAGAGGGCTATGGTGAAAAAGGAAATATCTTCAGTTAAAAACTGGAAAGAAACTTCTGAGAAACTGCTTTGTGTTCTGTTAATTCATCTCCCAGCGTTACTGCTTTCCCCTCAAGAAGCCTTTCGGTAAGACTGTTCTTGTGGAATTTACAAACTGATATTTGTAAGCCCTTAGAGGGCTAGAGTGAAAAAGGAAATATCTTCCTTTAAAAACTGGAAAGAAGCTGTCTGAGAAACTGCTTTGTGTTCTGTTGATTCACCTAACAGAGTCACAGGTTTCCCTTCAAGAAGCCGTTCGCTAAGGCTGTTCTTGTGGAATTTACAAAGTGATATTTGGAAGCCCATAGAGGGCTATGGGGAAAAAGGAAATATCTTCAGCTAAAAACTGAAAAGAAGCTTTCTGAGAAACTGCTTTGTGTCCTCTTAATTCATGTTACAGTGTTATAGCTTTCCCCTCAAGAAGCCTTTCGCTAAGACAGTTCTTGTGGATTTTGCAAAGTGATATTTGGAAGCCCATAGAGGGCTATGTTGAAAAAGGAAATATCTTCCGATAAAAACTGGAAAAAAGATTTCTGACAAACTACTTTTTGTTCTGTTAATTCATCTCAGAGAGTTACAGCTTTCCCTTCAAGAAGTCTTTCGCTAAGTCTGTTACTGTGTAATTGGCAAAGTGATATTTGGAAGCCTTTAGAGGGCTATGGTGAAGAAGCAAATATCTTCCGTTAAAAACTGGAAAGAATCTTTCTGAGAAACTGCTTTGTGTTCTGTTAATTCATCTCACAGAGTTACAGCTTTACCTCAACAAGCCTTTCGCTACGGCTGTTTTTGTGGAGTTTGGAAAGTGATATTTGGAAGCCCATAGGGGGCTATGGTGAGAAAGGAAATATCTTCAGTTAAAAACTGGAAAGAAGCTCTCTGAGAAACTGCTTTGTGTTCTGTTAATTCATCTCACCGAGTTTCAGCTTTCCCCTCAAGAAGCCTTTCGCTAAGACTCTTCTTGTGGAATTTGAAAAGTGATATTATGAAACCCATAGAAGGCTATGGTGAAAAAGGAAATATCTTCCATTGAAAAGTGGAAAGAAGCTTTCTGAGAAACTGCATTGTGTTCTGTGAATTCATCTCACAGAATTACAGCTTTCCCTTCAAGAAGCCCTTCGCTAAGGCTGTTCTTGTTGAATTTGGAAGGTGATATTTGGAAGCCCATAGAGGCCTATGGTGAAAAATGAAATATCTCCAGTTAAAAACTGGAATGAAGCTTTCTGAGAAACTGCTTTGTGTTCTGTTAGTCCATCTCACAGAGTTAGAACTTTCCCCTCAAGAAGCCTTTCTCTAAGACTGTTCTTGTTGAATTTGCAAAGTGATATTTGGAAGCCCCTAGAGGGCTATGGTGAAAAAGGAAATATCTTCAGTTAAAAACTGGAAAGAAACTTCTGAGAAACTGCTTTGTGTTCTGTTAATTCATCTCACAGCGTTACTGCTTTCCCCTCAAGAAGCCTTTCGGTAAGACTGTTCTTGTGGAATTTACAAACTGATATTTGGAAGCCCTTAGAGGGCTAGGGTGAAAAAGGAAATATCTTCCTTTAAAAACTGGAAAGAAGCTGTCTGAGAAACTGCTTTGTGTTCTGTTGATTCACCTAACAGAGTTACAGCTTTCCCTTCAAGAAGCCGTTCGCTAAGGCTGTTCTTGTGGAATTTACAAAGTGATATTTGGAAGCCCATAGAGCGCTATGGGGAAAAAGGAAATATCTTCAGCTAAAAACTGAAAAGAAGCTTTCTGAGAAACTGCTTTGTGTCCTCTTAATTCATGTTACAGTGTTACAGCTTTCCCCTCAAGAAGCCTTTCGCTAAGACTGTTCATGTGGAATTTGGAATGTGATAAATAGAACCCCTAGAGGGCTTTGGTGAAAAAGGGAATATCTTCCGTTAAAAACTGGAAAGAAGCATTCTGAGAAACTGCTTTGTGTTCTGTTAATTCATCTCACAGAGTTACAGCTTTCCCCTCAAGAAATCTTTCACTAAGACTGTTCATGTGGATTTTGGAAAATGATATTTAGTAGCCAATAGAGGGCTACGGTGAAAAAGGAAATATCTTCCGTTAAAAAGTGGATAGAAGCTTTCTTAGAGACTGCTTTGTGTTCTGCTAATTCATCTCACAGAATTACAGCTTTCTACTCATGAAGTCTTTGGCTAAGACTGTTCCTGCGGGATTTGCAAAGTGATATTTGGAAGCCCATAGAGGGCTATGGTGATAAAGGACATATCTTCCGTTAAAAACTGGATAGAAACTTTCTAAGAAACTGCTTTGTGTTCTGTTAATTCATCTCACAGAGTTACAGCTTTCCGCTAAATAAGAATTTCGCTAAGACTGTTATTGTGGAATTTGCAAAGTGATATTTGGAAGCCCATAGAGGGCTATGGTGAAAAAGGAAATAACTTCCGTTAGAAACTGGAAAGAGGCATTCTGAGAAACTCCTTTGTGTTCTCTTAATTCATCTCACAGAGTTACACCTTTCCTCTCAAGAAGCCTTTCCTTAAGACAGTTTTTGTGGAAATTGCAAAGGGATACTTAGAAGCCCATAGAGGGCTACGGTGAAAAAAGAAATATCCTAAGACAAAAACTGAAAAGAATCTGTCTTCGATACTACTTTGTGCTCTGTTAATTCATGTCACAGAGTTAGAGCTTTCCCCTACAGAAGACTTTCGCTAAGACTGTTCTTGTGGAATTTCCAAAGTGATATTTGGAATCCCATAGAGTACTATGGTGAAAAAGGAAATATCTTCCGCTAAAAACTGGAAAGAAGCTTTCTGAGAAACTGGTTTGTGTTCTGTTAATTCATCTCACACAGTTACAGCTTTCCCCTCAAGAAGCCTTTCCCTAAGACTGTTCTTGTGGAACTTGCAGAGTGATATTTGGAAGCCCATACAGGGCTATGGTGAAAAAGGAAATATCTTCAGTTAAAAACTGTATAGAAGTTTTCTGAGAAACTGTTTCGTGTACTGTTAATTCACCTCACAGAGTTGCAGCTTTTCCCTCAAGAAACCTTTCGCTAAGACTGTTCTTGTGGAATTTGCTAAGTGATATTTGGAAGCCCATAGAGGCCTATGGTGAAAAAGGAAATATCTTCCGTTAAAAACTGGAGGGAAGCTTTCTGAGAAACTGGTTTGTGTTCTGTTAATTCATCTCACACAGTTACAGCTTTCCCCTCAAGAAGCCTTTCCCTAAGACTGTTCTTGTGGAACTTGCAGAGTGATATTTGGAAGCCCATACAGGGCTATGGTGAAAAAGGAAATATCTTCAGTTAAAAACTGTATAGAAGTTTTCTGAGAAACTGTTTCGTGTACTGTTAATTCACCTCACAGAGTTGCAGCTTTTCCCTCAAGAAACCTTTCGCTAAGACTGTTCTTGTGGAATTTGCTAAGTGATATTTGGAAGCCCATAGAGGCCTATGGTGAAAAAGGAAATATCTTCCGTTAAAAACTGGAGGGAAGCTTTCTGAGAAACTGCTTTGTGTTCTGTTAATTCATCTCACAGAGTTACAGATTTCCCCTCAAGAAGCCTTTCCCTAAGACTGTTCTTGTGGAACTTGCAGAGTGATATTTGGAAGCCCATACAGGGCTATGGTGAAAAAGGAAATATCTTCAGTTAAAAACTGTATAGAAGTTTTCTGAGAAACTGTTTCGTGTACTGTTAATTCACCTCACAGAGTTGCAGCTTTTCCCTCAAGAAACCTTTCGCTAAGACTGTTCTTGTGGAATTTGCTAAGTGATATTTGGAAGCCCATAGAGGCCTATGGTGAAAAAGGAAATATCTTCCGTTAAAAACTGGAGGGAAGCTTTCTGAGAAACTGCTTTGTGTTCTGTTAATTCATCTCACACAGTTACAGCTTTCCCCTCCAGAAGCCTTTCGCTAGACAGTTCTTGTGGAATGTGCGAAGTGATATTTGAAAGTCCATAGAGGGCTCTGGTGAAAAAGGAAATATCTTCAGTTAAAAACTGGAAAGAAGATTTCTGAGAAACTGCTTTGTGTTCTGTTATTTCATCTCACAGATTTACTGCTTTCCCCTCAAGAAGCCTTTCGTTAAGTCTTTTCTTGTGGAATTTGCAAAGTGATATTTGTAAGCCCATAGAGGGCTTTGGTGAAAAAGGAAATATCTTCCGTTAAAAACTGGAAAGAAGCTGTCTAAGAAACTGCTATGAGTTCTGTTAATTCATCTCACAGAGTTACAGCATTACCCTCAAGAAGTCTTTCACAAAGACTGTTCTTGTGGAATTTGGAAAGTGATATCTGGAAGCTCATAGAGGGCTATGCTGAAAAAGGAAATATCTTCCGTTAAAAACAGGAAAGATGCTCTCTGAGAAATTGCTTTGTGTCCCGTTATTTCATCTCAGAATTACAGCTTTCCCCTCAAGAAGTCTTTCGCTAAGACTGTTCTTGTGGAATATGAAAAGTGATATTTGGAAGACTTTAGAGGGCAAAGGTGAAAAAGGAAATATGTTCCGTAAAAAACTGGAAAGAAGCTTTCTGAGAAACTGCATTGTGTTCTGTTAATTCATCTCACAGAATTACAGCTTTCTCTTCAAGAAGCCCTTCGCTAAGGCTGTTCTTGTTGAACTTGGAAGGTGATATTTGGAAGCCCATAGAGGCCTATGGTGAAAAATGAAATATCTCCAGTTAAAAACTGGAATGAAGCTTTCTGAGAAACTGCTTTGTGTTCTGTTAGTCCATCTCACAGAGTTAGAACTTTCCCCTCAAGAAGCCTTTCTCTAAGACTGTTCTTGTTGAATTTGCAAAGTGATATTTGGAAGCCCCTAGAGGGCTATGGTGAAAAAGGAAATATCTTCAGTTAAAAACTGGAAAGAAACTTCTGAGAAACTGCTTTGTGTTCTGTTAATTCATCTCCCAGCGTTACTGCTTTCCCCTCAAGAAGCCTTTCGGTAAGACTGTTCTTGTGGAATTTACAAACTGATATTTGGAAGCCCTTAGAGGGCTAGGGTGAAAAAGGAAATATCTTCCTTTAAAAACTGGAAAGAAGCTGTCTGAGAAACTGCTTTGTGTTCTGTTGATTCACCTAACAGAGTTACAGCTTTCCCTTCAAGAAGCCGTTCGCTAAGGCTGTTCTTGTGGAATTTACAAAGTGATATTTGGAAGCCCATAGAGGGCTATGGGGAAAAAGGAAATATCTTCAGCTAAAAACTGAAAAGAAGCTTTCTGAGAAACTGCTTTGTGTCCTCTTAATTCATGTTACAGTGTTACAGCTTTCCCCTCAAGAAGCCTTTCGCTAAGACAGTTCTTGTGGATTTTGCAAAGTGATATTTGGAAGCCCATAGAGGGCTATGTTGAAAAAGGAAATATCTTCCGATAAAAACTGGAAAAAAGATTTCTGAGAAACTACTTTTTGTTCTGTTATTTCATCTCAGAGAGTTACAGCTTTCCCTTCAAGAAGTCTTTCGCTAAGTCTGTTACTGTGTAATTGGCAAAGTGATATTTGGAAGCCTTTAGAGGGCTATGGTGAAGAAGCAAATATCTTCCGTTAAAAACTGGAAAGAATCTTTCTGAGAAACTGCTTTGTGTTCTGTTAATTCATCTCACAGAGTTACAGCTTTACCTCAACAAGCCTTTCGCTACGGCTGTTTTTGTGGAGTTTGGAAAGTGATATTTGGAAGCCCATAGGGGGCTATGGTGAGAAAGGAAATATCTTCAGTTAAAAACTGGAAAGAAGCTCTCTGAGAAACTGCTTTGTGTTCTGTTAATTCATCTCACCGAGTTACAGCTTTCCCCTCAAGAAGCCTTTCGCTAAGACTCTACTTGTGGAATTTGAAAAGTGATATTTTGAAACCCATAGAAGGCTATGGTGAAAAAGGAAATATCTTCCATTGAAAAGTGGAAAGAAGCTTTCTGAGAAACTGCATTGTGTTCTGTTAATTCATCTCACAGAATTACAGCTTTCCCTTCAAGAAGCCCTTCGCTAAGGCTGTTCTTGTTGAATTTGGAAGGTGATATTTGGAAGCCCATAGAGGCCTATGGTGAAAAATGAAATATCTCCAGTTAAAAACTGGAATGAAGCTTTCTGAGAAACTGCTTTGTGTTCTGTTAGTCCATCTCACAGAGTTAGAACTTTCCCCTCAAGAAGCCTTTCTCTAAGACTGTTCTTGTTGAATTTGCAAAGTGATATTTGGAAGCCCCTAGAGGGCTATGGTGAAAAAGGAAATATCTTCAGTTAAAAACTGGAAAGAAACTTCTGAGAAACTGCTTTGTGTTCTGTTAATTCATCTCACAGCGTTACTGCTTTCCCCTCAAGAAGCCTTTCGGTAAGACTGTTCTTGTGGAATTTACAAACTGATATTTGGAAGCCCTTAGAGGGCTAGGGTGAAAAAGGAAATATCTTCCTTTAAAAACTGGAAAGAAGCTGTCTGAGAAACTGCTTTGTGTTCTGTTGATTCACCTAACAGAGTTACAGCTTTCCCTTCAAGAAGCCGTTCGCTAAGGCTGTTCTTGTGGAATTTACTAAGTGATATTTGGAAGCCCATAGAGCGCTATGGGGATAAAGGAAATATCTTCAGCTAAAAACTGAAAAGAAGCTTTCTGAGAAACTGCTTTGTGTCCTCTTAATTCATGTTACAGTGTTACAGCTTTCCCCTCAAGAAGCCTTTCGCTAAGACTGTTCATGTGGAATTTGGAATGTGATAAATAGAACCCCTAGAGGGCTTTGGTGAAAAAGGGAATATCTTCCGTTAAAAACTGGAAAGAAGCATTCTGAGAAACTGCTTTGTGTTCTGTTAATTCATCTCACAGAGTTACAGCTTTCCCCTCAAGAAATCTTTCGCTAAGACTGTTCATGTGGATTTTGGAAAATGATATTTAGTAGCCAATAGACGGCTACGGTGAAAAAGGAAATATCTTCCGTGAAAAAGTGGATAGAAGCTTTCTTAGAGACTGCTTTGTGTTCTGCTAATTCATCTCACAGAATTACAGCTTTCTACTCATGAAGTCTTTGGCTAAGACTGTTCCTGCGGGATTTGCAAAGTGATATTTGGAAGCCCATAGAGGGCTATGGTGATAAAGGACATATCTTCCGTTAAAAACTGGATAGAAACTTTCTAAGAAACTGCTTTGTGTTCTGTTAATTCATCTCACACAGTTACAGCTTTCCGCTAAATAAGAATTTCGCTAAGACTGTTATTGTGGAATTTGCAAAGTGATATTTGGAAGCCCATAGAGGGCTATGGTGAAAAAGGAAATAACTTCCGTTAAAAACTGGAAAGAGGCATTCTGAGAAACTCCTTTGTGTTCTCTTAATTCATCTCACAGAGTTACACCTTTCCTCTCAAGAAGCCTTTCCTTAAGACAGTTTTTGTGGAAATTGCAAAGGGATACTTAGAAGCCCATAGAGGGCTACGGTGAAAAAAGAAATATCCTAAGACAAAAACTGAAAAGAATCTGTCTTCGATACTACTTTGTGCTCTGTTAATTCATGTCACAGAGTTAGAGCTTTCCCCTGCAGAAGACTTTCGCTAAGACTGTTCTTGTGGAATTTCCAAAGTGATATTTGGAATCCCATAGAGTACTATGGTGAAAAAGGAAATATCTTCCGCTAAAAACTGGAAAGAAGCTTTCTGAGAAACTGGTTTGTGTTCTGTTAATTCATCTCACACAGTTACAGCTTTCCCCTCAAGAAGCCTTTCCCTAAGACTGTTCTTGTGGAACTTGCAGAGTGATATTTGGAAGCCCATACAGGGCTATGGTGAAAAAGGAAATATCTTCAGTTAAAAACTGTATAGAAGTTTTCTGAGAAACTGTTTCGTGTACTGTTAATTCACCTCACAGAGTTGCAGCTTTTCCCTCAAGAAACCTTTCGCTAAGACTGTTCTTGTGGAATTTGCTAAGTGATATTTGTAAGCCCATAAAGGCCTATGGTGAAAAAGGAAATATCTTCCGTTAAAAACTGGAGGGAAGCTTTCTGAGAAACTGCTTTGTGTTCTGTTAATTCATCTCACAGAGTTACAGCTTTCCCCTCCAGAAGCCTTTCGCTAGACAGTTCTTGTGGAATGTGCGAAGTGATATTTGAAAGTCCATAGAGGGCTCTGGTGAAAAAGGAAATATCTTCAGTTAAAAACTGGAAAGAAGATTTCTGAGAAACTGCTTTGTGTTCTGTTATTTCATCTCACAGATTTACTGCTTTCCCCTCAAGAAGCCTTTCGTTAAGTCTTTTCTTGTGGAATTTGCAAAGTGATATTTGTAAGCCCATAGAGGGCTTTGGTGAAAAAGGAAATATCTTCCGTTAAAAACTGGAAAGAAGCTGTCTAAGAAACTGCTATGAGTTCTGTTAATTCATCTCACAGAGTTACAGCATTACCCTCAAGAAGTCTTTCACAAAGACTGTTCTTGTGGAATTTGGAAAGTGATATTTGGAAGCTCATAGAGGGCTATGCTGAAAAAGGAAATATCTTCCGTTAAAAACAGGAAAGATGCTCTCTGAGAAATTGCTTTGTGTCCCGTTATTTCATCTCAGAGTTACAGCTTTCCCCTCAAGAAGTCTTTCGCTAAGACTGTTCTTGTGGAATATGAAAAGTGATATTTGGAAGACTTTAGAGGGCAAAGGTGAAAAAGGAAATATCTTCCGTAAAAAACTGGAAAGAAGCTTTCTGAGAAACTGCATTGTGTTCTGTTAATTCATCTCACAGAATTACAGCTTTCCCTTCAAGAAGCCCTTCGCTAAGGCTGTTCTTGTTGAACTTGGAAGGTGATATTTGGAAGCCCATAGAGGCCTATGGTGAAAAATGAAATATCTCCAGTTAAAAACTGGAATGAAGCTTTCTGAGAAACTGCTTTGTGTTCTGTTAGTCCATCTCACAGAGTTAGAACTTTCCCCTCAAGAAGCCTTTCTCTAAGACTGTTCTTGTTGAATTTGCAAAGTGATATTTGGAAGCCCCTAGAGGGCTATGGTGAAAAAGGAAATATCTTCAGTTAAAAACTGGAAAGAAACTTCTGAGAAACTGCTTTGTGTTCTGTTAATTCATCTCACAGCGTTACTGCTTTCCCCTCAAGAAGCCTTTCGGTAAGACTGTTCTTGTGGAATTTACAAACTGATATTTGGAAGCCCTTAGAGGGCTAGGGTGAAAAAGGAAATATCTCCCTTTAAAAACTGGAAAGAAGCTGTCTGAGAAACTGCTTTGTGTTCTGTTGATTCACCTAACAGAGTTACAGCTTTCCCTTCAAGAAGCCGTTCGCTAAGGCTGTTCTTGTGGAATTTACAAAGTGATATTTGGAAGCCCATAGAGCGCTATGGGGAAAAAGGAAATATCTTCAGCTAAAAACTGAAAAGAAGCTTTCTGAGAAACTGCTTTGTGTCCTCTTAATTCATGTTACAGTGTTACAGCTTTCCCCTCAAGAAGCCTTTCGCTAAGACTGTTCATGTGGAATTTGGAATGTGATAAATAGAACCCCTAGAGGGCTTTGGTGAAAAAGGGAATATCTTCCGTTAAAAACTGGAAAGAAGCATTCTGAGAAACTGCTTTGTGTTCTGTTAATTCATCTCACAGAGTTACAGCTTTCCCCTCAAGAAATCTTTCGCTAAGACTGTTCATGTGGATTTTGGAAAATGATATTTAGTAGCCAATAGAGGGCTACGGTGAAAAAGGAAATATCTTCCGTTAAAAAGTGGATAGAAGCTTTCTTAGAGACTGCTTTGTGTTCTGCTAATTCATCTCACAGAATTACAGCTTTCTACTCATGAAGTCTTTGGCTAAGACTGTTCCTGCGGGATTTGCAAAGTGATATTTGGAAGCCCATAGAGGGCTATGGTGATAAAGGACATATCTTCCGTTAAAAACTGGATAGAAACTTTCTAAGAAACTGCTTTGTGTTCTGTTAATTCATCTCACAGAGTTACAGCTTTCCGCTAAATAAGAATTTCGCTAAGACTGTTATTGTGGAATTTGCAAAGTGATATTTGGAAGCCCATAGAGGGCTATGGTGAAAAAGGAAATAACTTCCGTTAAAAACTGGAAAGAGGCATTCTGAGAAACTCCTTTGTGTTCTCTTAATTCATCTCACAGAGTTACACCTTTCCTCTCAAGAAGCCTTTCCTTAAGACAGTTTTTGTGGAAATTGCAAAGGGATACTTAGAAGCCCATAGAGGGCTACGGTGAAAAAAGAAATATCCTAAGACAAAAACTGAAAAGAATCTGTCTTCGATACTACTTTGTGCTCTGTTAATTCATGTCACAGAGTTAGAGCTTTCCCCTACAGAAGACTTTCGCTAAGACTGTTCTTGTGGAATTTCCAAAGTGATATTTGGAATCCCATAGAGTACTATGGTGAAAAAGGAAATATCTTCCGCTAAAAACTGGAAAGAAGCTTTCTGAGAAACTGGTTTGTGTTCTGTTAATTCATCTCACACAGTTACAGCTTTCCCCTCAAGAAGCCTTTCCCTAAGACTGTTCTTGTGGAACTTGCAGAGTGATATTTGGAAGCCCATACAGGGCTATGGTGAAAAAGGAAATATCTTCAGTTAAAAACTGTATAGAAGTTTTCTGAGAAACTGTTTCGTGTACTGTTAATTCACCTCACAGAGTTGCAGCTTTTCCCTCAAGAAACCTTTCGCTAAGACTGTTCTTGTGGAATTTGCTAAGTGATATTTGGAAGCCCATAGAGGCCTATGGTGAAAAAGGAAATATCTTCCGTTAAAAACTGGAGGGAAGCTTTCTGAGAAACTGGTTTGTGTTCTGTTAATTCATCTCACACAGTTACAGCTTTCCCCTCAAGAAGCCTTTCCCTAAGACTGTTCTTGTGGAACTTGCAGAGTGATATTTGGAAGCCCATACAGGGCTATGGTGAAAAAGGAAATATCTTCAGTTAAAAACTGTATAGAAGTTTTCTGAGAAACTGTTTCGTGTACTCTTAATTCACCTCACAGAGTTGCAGCTTTTCCCTCAAGAAACCTTTCGCTAAGACTGTTCTTGTGGAATTTGCTAAGTGATATTTGGAAGCCCATAGAGGCCTATGGTGAAAAAGGAAATATCTTCCGTTAAAAACTGGAGGGAAGCTTTCTGAGAAACTGCTTTGTGTTCTGTTAATTCATCTCACACAGTTACAGCTTTCCCCTCCAGAAGCCTTTCGCGAGACAGTTCTTGTGGAATGTGTGAAGTGATATTTGAAAGTCCATAGAGGGCTCTGGTGAAAAAGGAAATATCTTCAGTTAAAAACTGGAAAGAAGATTTCTGAGAAACTGCTTTGTGTTCTGTTATTTCATCTCACAGATTTACTGCTTTCCCCTCAGGAAGCCTTTCGTTAAGTCTTTTCTTGTGGAATTTGCAAAGTGATATTTGTAAGCCCATAGAGGGCTTTGGTGAAAAAGGAAATATCTTCCGTTAAAAACTGGAAAGAAGCTGTCTAAGAAACTGCTATGAGTTCTGTTAATTCATCTCACAGAGTTACAGCATTACCCTCAAGAAGTCTTTCACAAAGACTCTTCTTGTGGAATTTGAAAAGTGATATTTTGAAACCCATAGAAGGCTATGGTGAAAAAGGAAATATCTTCCATTGAAAAGTGGAAAGAAGCTTTCTGAGAAACTGCATTGTGTTCTGTTAATTCATCTCACAGAATTACAGCTTTCCCTTCA
The DNA here is from genome assembly GCF_047675955.1 of Chlorocebus sabaeus. Classification (NCBI taxonomy): domain Eukaryota; kingdom Metazoa; phylum Chordata; class Mammalia; order Primates; family Cercopithecidae; genus Chlorocebus; species Chlorocebus sabaeus. Next base: position 868,918 of record NW_027327792.1, on the reverse strand, counting down.
AGAAGCCCTTCGCTAAGGCTGTTCTTGTTGAATTTGGAAGGTGATATTTGGAAGCCCATAGAGGCCTATGGTGAAAAATGAAATATCTCCAGTTAAAAACTGGAATGAAGCTTTCTGAGAAACTGCTTTGTGTTCTGTTAGTCCATCTCACAGAGTTAGAACTTTCCCCTCAAGAAGCCTTTCTCTAAGACTGTTCTTGTTGAATTTGCAAAGTGATATTTGGAAGCCCCTAGAGGGCTATGGTGAAAAAGGAAATATCTTCAGTTAAAAACTGGAAAGAAACTTCTGAGAAACTGCTTTGTGTTCTGTTAATTCATCTCACAGCGTTACTGCTTTCCCCTCAAGAAGCCTTTCGGTAAGACTGTTCTTGTGGAATTTACAAACTGATATTTGGAAGCCCTTAGAGGGCTAGGGTGAAAAAGGAAATATCTTCCTTTAAAAACTGGAAAGAAGCTGTCTGAGAAACTGCTTTGTGTTCTGTTGATTCACCTAACAGAGTTACAGCTTTCCCTTCAAGAAGCCGTTCGCTAAGGCTGTTCTTGTGGAATTTACTAAGTGATATTTGGAAGCCCATAGAGCGCTATGGGGATAAAGGAAATATCTTCAGCTAAAAACTGAAAAGAAGCTTTCTGAGAAACTGCTTTGTGTCCTCTTAATTCATGTTACAGTGTTACAGCTTTCCCCTCAAGAAGCCTTTCGCTAAGACTGTTCATGTGGAATTTGGAATGTGATAAATAGAACCCCTAGAGGGCTTTGGTGAAAAAGGGAATATCTTCCGTTAAAAACTGGAAAGAAGCATTCTGAGAAACTGCTTTGTGTTCTGTTAATTCATCTCACAGAGTTACAGCTTTCCCCTCAAGAAATCTTTCGCTAAGACTGTTCATGTGGATTTTGGAAAATGATATTTAGTAGCCAATAGACGGCTACGGTGAAAAAGGAAATATCTTCCGTGAAAAAGTGGATAGAAGCTTTCTTAGAGACTGCTTTGTGTTCTGCTAATTCATCTCACAGAATTACAGCTTTCTACTCATGAAGTCTTTGGCTAAGACTGTTCCTGCGGGATTTGCAAAGTGATATTTGGAAGCCCATAGAGGGCTATGGTGATAAAGGACATATCTTCCGTTAAAAACTGGATAGAAACTTTCTAAGAAACTGCTTTGTGTTCTGTTAATTCATCTCACACAGTTACAGCTTTCCGCTAAATAAGAATTTCGCTAAGACTGTTATTGTGGAATTTGCAAAGTGATATTTGGAAGCCCATAGAGGGCTATGGTGAAAAAGGAAATAACTTCCGTTAAAAACTGGAAAGAGGCATTCTGAGAAACTCCTTTGTGTTCTCTTAATTCATCTCACAGAGTTACACCTTTCCTCTCAAGAAGCCTTTCCTTAAGACAGTTTTTGTGGAAATTGCAAAGGGATACTTAGAAGCCCATAGAGGGCTACGGTGAAAAAAGAAATATCCTAAGACAAAAACTGAAAAGAATCTGTCTTCGATACTACTTTGTGCTCTGTTAATTCATGTCACAGAGTTAGAGCTTTCCCCTGCAGAAGACTTTCGCTAAGACTGTTCTTGTGGAATTTCCAAAGTGATATTTGGAATCCCATAGAGTACTATGGTGAAAAAGGAAATATCTTCCGCTAAAAACTGGAAAGAAGCTTTCTGAGAAACTGGTTTGTGTTCTGTTAATTCATCTCACACAGTTACAGCTTTCCCCTCAAGAAGCCTTTCCCTAAGACTGTTCTTGTGGAACTTGCAGAGTGATATTTGGAAGCCCATACAGGGCTATGGTGAAAAAGGAAATATCTTCAGTTAAAAACTGTATAGAAGTTTTCTGAGAAACTGTTTCGTGTACTGTTAATTCACCTCACAGAGTTGCAGCTTTTCCCTCAAGAAACCTTTCGCTAAGACTGTTCTTGTGGAATTTGCTAAGTGATATTTGTAAGCCCATAAAGGCCTATGGTGAAAAAGGAAATATCTTCCGTTAAAAACTGGAGGGAAGCTTTCTGAGAAACTGCTTTGTGTTCTGTTAATTCATCTCACAGAGTTACAGCTTTCCCCTCCAGAAGCCTTTCGCTAGACAGTTCTTGTGGAATGTGCGAAGTGATATTTGAAAGTCCATAGAGGGCTCTGGTGAAAAAGGAAATATCTTCAGTTAAAAACTGGAAAGAAGATTTCTGAGAAACTGCTTTGTGTTCTGTTATTTCATCTCACAGATTTACTGCTTTCCCCTCAAGAAGCCTTTCGTTAAGTCTTTTCTTGTGGAATTTGCAAAGTGATATTTGTAAGCCCATAGAGGGCTTTGGTGAAAAAGGAAATATCTTCCGTTAAAAACTGGAAAGAAGCTGTCTAAGAAACTGCTATGAGTTCTGTTAATTCATCTCACAGAGTTACAGCATTACCCTCAAGAAGTCTTTCACAAAGACTGTTCTTGTGGAATTTGGAAAGTGATATTTGGAAGCTCATAGAGGGCTATGCTGAAAAAGGAAATATCTTCCGTTAAAAACAGGAAAGATGCTCTCTGAGAAATTGCTTTGTGTCCCGTTATTTCATCTCAGAGTTACAGCTTTCCCCTCAAGAAGTCTTTCGCTAAGACTGTTCTTGTGGAATATGAAAAGTGATATTTGGAAGACTTTAGAGGGCAAAGGTGAAAAAGGAAATATCTTCCGTAAAAAACTGGAAAGAAGCTTTCTGAGAAACTGCATTGTGTTCTGTTAATTCATCTCACAGAATTACAGCTTTCCCTTCAAGAAGCCCTTCGCTAAGGCTGTTCTTGTTGAACTTGGAAGGTGATATTTGGAAGCCCATAGAGGCCTATGGTGAAAAATGAAATATCTCCAGTTAAAAACTGGAATGAAGCTTTCTGAGAAACTGCTTTGTGTTCTGTTAGTCCATCTCACAGAGTTAGAACTTTCCCCTCAAGAAGCCTTTCTCTAAGACTGTTCTTGTTGAATTTGCAAAGTGATATTTGGAAGCCCCTAGAGGGCTATGGTGAAAAAGGAAATATCTTCAGTTAAAAACTGGAAAGAAACTTCTGAGAAACTGCTTTGTGTTCTGTTAATTCATCTCACAGCGTTACTGCTTTCCCCTCAAGAAGCCTTTCGGTAAGACTGTTCTTGTGGAATTTACAAACTGATATTTGGAAGCCCTTAGAGGGCTAGGGTGAAAAAGGAAATATCTCCCTTTAAAAACTGGAAAGAAGCTGTCTGAGAAACTGCTTTGTGTTCTGTTGATTCACCTAACAGAGTTACAGCTTTCCCTTCAAGAAGCCGTTCGCTAAGGCTGTTCTTGTGGAATTTACAAAGTGATATTTGGAAGCCCATAGAGCGCTATGGGGAAAAAGGAAATATCTTCAGCTAAAAACTGAAAAGAAGCTTTCTGAGAAACTGCTTTGTGTCCTCTTAATTCATGTTACAGTGTTACAGCTTTCCCCTCAAGAAGCCTTTCGCTAAGACTGTTCATGTGGAATTTGGAATGTGATAAATAGAACCCCTAGAGGGCTTTGGTGAAAAAGGGAATATCTTCCGTTAAAAACTGGAAAGAAGCATTCTGAGAAACTGCTTTGTGTTCTGTTAATTCATCTCACAGAGTTACAGCTTTCCCCTCAAGAAATCTTTCGCTAAGACTGTTCATGTGGATTTTGGAAAATGATATTTAGTAGCCAATAGAGGGCTACGGTGAAAAAGGAAATATCTTCCGTTAAAAAGTGGATAGAAGCTTTCTTAGAGACTGCTTTGTGTTCTGCTAATTCATCTCACAGAATTACAGCTTTCTACTCATGAAGTCTTTGGCTAAGACTGTTCCTGCGGGATTTGCAAAGTGATATTTGGAAGCCCATAGAGGGCTATGGTGATAAAGGACATATCTTCCGTTAAAAACTGGATAGAAACTTTCTAAGAAACTGCTTTGTGTTCTGTTAATTCATCTCACAGAGTTACAGCTTTCCGCTAAATAAGAATTTCGCTAAGACTGTTATTGTGGAATTTGCAAAGTGATATTTGGAAGCCCATAGAGGGCTATGGTGAAAAAGGAAATAACTTCCGTTAAAAACTGGAAAGAGGCATTCTGAGAAACTCCTTTGTGTTCTCTTAATTCATCTCACAGAGTTACACCTTTCCTCTCAAGAAGCCTTTCCTTAAGACAGTTTTTGTGGAAATTGCAAAGGGATACTTAGAAGCCCATAGAGGGCTACGGTGAAAAAAGAAATATCCTAAGACAAAAACTGAAAAGAATCTGTCTTCGATACTACTTTGTGCTCTGTTAATTCATGTCACAGAGTTAGAGCTTTCCCCTACAGAAGACTTTCGCTAAGACTGTTCTTGTGGAATTTCCAAAGTGATATTTGGAATCCCATAGAGTACTATGGTGAAAAAGGAAATATCTTCCGCTAAAAACTGGAAAGAAGCTTTCTGAGAAACTGGTTTGTGTTCTGTTAATTCATCTCACACAGTTACAGCTTTCCCCTCAAGAAGCCTTTCCCTAAGACTGTTCTTGTGGAACTTGCAGAGTGATATTTGGAAGCCCATACAGGGCTATGGTGAAAAAGGAAATATCTTCAGTTAAAAACTGTATAGAAGTTTTCTGAGAAACTGTTTCGTGTACTGTTAATTCACCTCACAGAGTTGCAGCTTTTCCCTCAAGAAACCTTTCGCTAAGACTGTTCTTGTGGAATTTGCTAAGTGATATTTGGAAGCCCATAGAGGCCTATGGTGAAAAAGGAAATATCTTCCGTTAAAAACTGGAGGGAAGCTTTCTGAGAAACTGGTTTGTGTTCTGTTAATTCATCTCACACAGTTACAGCTTTCCCCTCAAGAAGCCTTTCCCTAAGACTGTTCTTGTGGAACTTGCAGAGTGATATTTGGAAGCCCATACAGGGCTATGGTGAAAAAGGAAATATCTTCAGTTAAAAACTGTATAGAAGTTTTCTGAGAAACTGTTTCGTGTACTCTTAATTCACCTCACAGAGTTGCAGCTTTTCCCTCAAGAAACCTTTCGCTAAGACTGTTCTTGTGGAATTTGCTAAGTGATATTTGGAAGCCCATAGAGGCCTATGGTGAAAAAGGAAATATCTTCCGTTAAAAACTGGAGGGAAGCTTTCTGAGAAACTGCTTTGTGTTCTGTTAATTCATCTCACACAGTTACAGCTTTCCCCTCCAGAAGCCTTTCGCGAGACAGTTCTTGTGGAATGTGTGAAGTGATATTTGAAAGTCCATAGAGGGCTCTGGTGAAAAAGGAAATATCTTCAGTTAAAAACTGGAAAGAAGATTTCTGAGAAACTGCTTTGTGTTCTGTTATTTCATCTCACAGATTTACTGCTTTCCCCTCAGGAAGCCTTTCGTTAAGTCTTTTCTTGTGGAATTTGCAAAGTGATATTTGTAAGCCCATAGAGGGCTTTGGTGAAAAAGGAAATATCTTCCGTTAAAAACTGGAAAGAAGCTGTCTAAGAAACTGCTATGAGTTCTGTTAATTCATCTCACAGAGTTACAGCATTACCCTCAAGAAGTCTTTCACAAAGACTCTTCTTGTGGAATTTGAAAAGTGATATTTTGAAACCCATAGAAGGCTATGGTGAAAAAGGAAATATCTTCCATTGAAAAGTGGAAAGAAGCTTTCTGAGAAACTGCATTGTGTTCTGTTAATTCATCTCACAGAATTACAGCTTTCCCTTCAAGAAGCCCTTCGCTAAGGCTGTTCTTGTTGAATTTGGAAGGTGATATTTGGAAGCCCATAGAGGCCTATGGTGAAAAATGAAATATCTCCAGTTAAAAACTGGAATGAAGCTTTCTGAGAAACTGCTTTGTGTTCTGTTAGTCCATCTCACAGAGTTAGAACTTTCCCCTCAAGAAGCCTTTCTCTAAGACTGTTCTTGTTGAATTTGCAAAGTGATATTTGGAAGCCCCTAGAGGGCTATGGTGAAAAAGGAAATATCTTCAGTTAAAAACTGGAAAGAAACTTCTGAGAAACTGCTTTGTGTTCTGTTAATTCATCTCCCAGCGTTACTGCTTTCCCCTCAAGAAGCCTTTCGGTAAGACTGTTCTTGTGGAATTTACAAACTGATATTTGGAAGCCCTTAGAGGGCTAGGGTGAAAAAGGAAATATCTTCCTTTAAAAACTGGAAAGAAGCTGTCTGAGAAACTGCTTTGTGTTCTGTTGATTCACCTAACAGAGTTACAGCTTTCCCTTCAAGAAGCCGTTCGCTAAGGCTGTTCTTGTGGAATTTACTAAGTGATATTTGGAAGCCCATAGAGCGCTATGGGGATAAAGGAAATATCTTCAGCTAAAAACTGAAAAGAAGCTTTCTGAGAAACTGCTTTGTGTCCTCTTAATTCATGTTACAGTGTTACAGCTTTCCCCTCAAGAAGCCTTTCGCTAAGACTGTTCATGTGGAATTTGGAATGTGATAAATAGAACCCCTAGAGGGCTTTGGTGAAAAAGGGAATATCTTCCGTTAAAAACTGGAAAGAAGCATTCTGAGAAACTGCTTTGTGTTCTGTTAATTCATCTCACAGAGTTACAGCTTTCCCCTCAAGAAATCTTTCGCTAAGACTGTTCATGTGGATTTTGGAAAATGATATTTAGTAGCCAATAGACGGCTACGGTGAAAAAGGAAATATCTTCCGTGAAAAAGTGGATAGAAGCTTTCTTAGAGACTGCTTTGTGTTCTGCTAATTCATCTCACAGAATTACAGCTTTCTACTCATGAAGTCTTTGGCTAAGACTGTTCCTGCGGGATTTGCAAAGTGATATTTGGAAGCCCATAGAGGGCTATGGTGATAAAGGACATATCTTCCGTTAAAAACTGGATAGAAACTTTCTAAGAAACTGCTTTGTGTTCTGTTAATTCATCTCACACAGTTACAGCTTTCCGCTAAATAAGAATTTCGCTAAGACTGTTATTGTGGAATTTGCAAAGTGATATTTGGAAGCCCATAGAGGGCTATGGTGAAAAAGGAAATAACTTCCGTTAAAAACTGGAAAGAGGCATTCTGAGAAACTCCTTTGTGTTCTCTTAATTCATCTCACAGAGTTACACCTTTCCTCTCAAGAAGCCTTTCCTTAAGACAGTTTTTGTGGAAATTGCAAAGGGATACTTAGAAGCCCATAGAGGGCTACGGTGAAAAAAGAAATATCCTAAGACAAAAACTGAAAAGAATCTGTCTTCGATACTACTTTGTGCTCTGTTAATTCATGTCACAGAGTTAGAGCTTTCCCCTGCAGAAGACTTTCGCTAAGACTGTTCTTGTGGAATTTCCAAAGTGATATTTGGAATCCCATAGAGTACTATGGTGAAAAAGGAAATATCTTCCGCTAAAAACTGGAAAGAAGCTTTCTGAGAAACTGGTTTGTGTTCTGTTAATTCATCTCACACAGTTACAGCTTTCCCCTCAAGAAGCCTTTCCCTAAGACTGTTCTTGTGGAACTTGCAGAGTGATATTTGGAAGCCCATACAGGGCTATGGTGAAAAAGGAAATATCTTCAGTTAAAAACTGTATAGAAGTTTTCTGAGAAACTGTTTCGTGTACTGTTAATTCACCTCACAGAGTTGCAGCTTTTCCCTCAAGAAACCTTTCGCTAAGACTGTTCTTGTGGAATTTGCTAAGTGATATTTGTAAGCCCATAAAGGCCTATGGTGAAAAAGGAAATATCTTCCGTTAAAAACTGGAGGGAAGCTTTCTGAGAAACTGCTTTGTGTTCTGTTAATTCATCTCACAGAGTTACAGCTTTCCCCTCCAGAAGCCTTTCGCTAGACAGTTCTTGTGGAATGTGCGAAGTGATATTTGAAAGTCCATAGAGGGCTCTGGTGAAAAAGGAAATATCTTCAGTTAAAAACTGGAAAGAAGATTTCTGAGAAACTGCTTTGTGTTCTGTTATTTCATCTCACAGATTTACTGCTTTCCCCTCAAGAAGCCTTTCGTTAAGTCTTTTCTTGTGGAATTTGCAAAGTGATATTTGTAAGCCCATAGAGGGCTTTGGTGAAAAAGGAAATATCTTCCGTTAAAAACTGGAAAGAAGCTGTCTAAGAAACTGCTATGAGTTCTGTTAATTCATCTCACAGAGTTACAGCATTACCCTCAAGAAGTCTTTCACAAAGACTGTTCTTGTGGAATTTGGAAAGTGATATTTGGAAGCTCATAGAGGGCTATGCTGAAAAAGGAAATATCTTCCGTTAAAAACAGGAAAGATGCTCTCTGAGAAATTGCTTTGTGTCCCGTTATTTCATCTCAGAGTTACAGCTTTCCCCTCAAGAAGTCTTTCGCTAAGACTGTTCTTGTGGAATATGAAAAGTGATATTTGGAAGACTTTAGAGGGCAAAGGTGAAAAAGGAAATATCTTCCGTAAAAAACTGGAAAGAAGCTTTCTGAGAAACTGCATTGTGTTCTGTTAATTCATCTCACAGAATTACAGCTTTCCCTTCAAGAAGCCCTTCGCTAAGGCTGTTCTTGTTGAACTTGGAAGGTGATATTTGGAAGCCCATAGAGGCCTATGGTGAAAAATGAAATATCTCCAGTTAAAAACTGGAATGAAGCTTTCTGAGAAACTGCTTTGTGTTCTGTTAGTCCATCTCACAGAGTTAGAACTTTCCCCTCAAGAAGCCTTTCTCTAAGACTGTTCTTGTTGAATTTGCAAAGTGATATTTGGAAGCCCCTAGAGGGCTATGGTGAAAAAGGAAATATCTTCAGTTAAAAACTGGAAAGAAACTTCTGAGAAACTGCTTTGTGTTCTGTTAATTCATCTCACAGCGTTACTGCTTTCCCCTCAAGAAGCCTTTCGGTAAGACTGTTCTTGTGGAATTTACAAACTGATATTTGGAAGCCCTTAGAGGGCTAGGGTGAAAAAGGAAATATCTCCCTTTAAAAACTGGAAAGAAGCTGTCTGAGAAACTGCTTTGTGTTCTGTTGATTCACCTAACAGAGTTACAGCTTTCCCTTCAAGAAGCCGTTCGCTAAGGCTGTTCTTGTGGAATTTACAAAGTGATATTTGGAAGCCCATAGAGCGCTATGGGGAAAAAGGAAATATCTTCAGCTAAAAACTGAAAAGAAGCTTTCTGAGAAACTGCTTTGTGTCCTCTTAATTCATGTTACAGTGTTACAGCTTTCCCCTCAAGAAGCCTTTCGCTAAGACTGTTCATGTGGAATTTGGAATGTGATAAATAGAACCCCTAGAGGGCTTTGGTGAAAAAGGGAATATCTTCCGTTAAAAACTGGAAAGAAGCATTCTGAGAAACTGCTTTGTGTTCTGTTAATTCATCTCACAGAGTTACAGCTTTCCCCTCAAGAAATCTTTCGCTAAGACTGTTCATGTGGATTTTGGAAAATGATATTTAGTAGCCAATAGAGGGCTACGGTGAAAAAGGAAATATCTTCCGTTAAAAAGTGGATAGAAGCTTTCTTAGAGACTGCTTTGTGTTCTGCTAATTCATCTCACAGAATTACAGCTTTCTACTCATGAAGTCTTTGGCTAAGACTGTTCCTGCGGGATTTGCAAAGTGATATTTGGAAGCCCATAGAGGGCTATGGTGATAAAGGACATATCTTCCGTTAAAAACTGGATAGAAACTTTCTAAGAAACTGCTTTGTGTTCTGTTAATTCATCTCACAGAGTTACAGCTTTCCGCTAAATAAGAATTTCGCTAAGACTGTTATTGTGGAATTTGCAAAGTGATATTTGGAAGCCCATAGAGGGCTATGGTGAAAAAGGAAATAACTTCCGTTAAAAACTGGAAAGAGGCATTCTGAGAAACTCCTTTGTGTTCTCTTAATTCATCTCACAGAGTTACACCTTTCCTCTCAAGAAGCCTTTCCTTAAGACAGTTTTTGTGGAAATTGCAAAGGGATACTTAGAAGCCCATAGAGGGCTACGGTGAAAAAAGAAATATCCTAAGACAAAAACTGAAAAGAATCTGTCTTCGATACTACTTTGTGCTCTGTTAATTCATGTCACAGAGTTAGAGCTTTCCCCTACAGAAGACTTTCGCTAAGACTGTTCTTGTGGAATTTCCAAAGTGATATTTGGAATCCCATAGAGTACTATGGTGAAAAAGGAAATATCTTCCGCTAAAAACTGGAAAGAAGCTTTCTGAGAAACTGGTTTGTGTTCTGTTAATTCATCTCACACAGTTACAGCTTTCCCCTCAAGAAGCCTTTCCCTAAGACTGTTCTTGTGGAACTTGCAGAGTGATATTTGGAAGCCCATACAGGGCTATGGTGAAAAAGGAAATATCTTCAGTTAAAAACTGTATAGAAGTTTTCTGAGAAACTGTTTCGTGTACTGTTAATTCACCTCACAGAGTTGCAGCTTTTCCCTCAAGAAACCTTTCGCTAAGACTGTTCTTGTGGAATTTGCTAAGTGATATTTGGAAGCCCATAGAGGCCTATGGTGAAAAAGGAAATATCTTCCGTTAAAAACTGGAGGGAAGCTTTCTGAGAAACTGGTTTGTGTTCTGTTAATTCATCTCACACAGTTACAGCTTTCCCCTCAAGAAGCCTTTCCCTAAGACTGTTCTTGTGGAACTTGCAGAGTGATATTTGGAAGCCCATACAGGGCTATGGTGAAAAAGGAAATATCTTCAGTTAAAAACTGTATAGAAGTTTTCTGAGAAACTGTTTCGTGTACTCTTAATTCACCTCACAGAGTTGCAGCTTTTCCCTCAAGAAACCTTTCGCTAAGACTGTTCTTGTGGAATTTGCTAAGTGATATTTGGAAGCCCATAGAGGCCTATGGTGAAAAAGGAAATATCTTCCGTTAAAAACTGGAGGGAAGCTTTCTGAGAAACTGCTTTGTGTTCTGTTAATTCATCTCACACAGTTACAGCTTTCCCCTCCAGAAGCCTTTCGCGAGACAGTTCTTGTGGAATGTGTGAAGTGATATTTGAAAGTCCATAGAGGGCTCTGGTGAAAAAGGAAATATCTTCAGTTAAAAACTGGAAAGAAGATTTCTGAGAAACTGCTTTGTGTTCTGTTATTTCATCTCACAGATTTACTGCTTTCCCCTCAGGAAGCCTTTCGTTAAGTCTTTTCTTGTGGAATTTGCAAAGTGATATTTGTAAGCCCATAGAGGGCTTTGGTGAAAAAGGAAATATCTTCCGTTAAAAACTGGAAAGAAGCTGTCTAAGAAACTGCTATGAGTTCTGTTAATTCATCTCACAGAGTTACAGCATTACCCTCAAGAAGTCTTTCACAAAGACTGTTCTTGTGGAATTTGGAAAGTGATATTTGGAAGCTCATAGAGGGCTATGCTGAAAAAGGAAATATCTTCCGTTAAAAACAGGAAAGATGCTCTCTGAGAAATTGCTTTGTGTCCCGTTATTTCATCTCAGAGTTACAGCTTTCCCCTCAAGAAGTCTTTCGCTAAGACTGTTCTTGTGGAATATGAAAAGTGATATTTGGAAGACTTTAGAGGGCAAAGGTGAAAAAGGAAATATCTTCCGTATAAAACTGGAAAGAAGCTTTCTGAGAAACTGCATTGTGTTCTGTTAATTCATCTCACAGAATTACAGCTTTCCCTTCAAGAAGCCCTTCGCTAAGGCTGTTCTTGTTGAACTTGGAAGGTGATATTTGGAAGCCCATAGAGGCCTATGGTGAAAAATGAAATATCTCCAGTTAAAAACTGGAATGAAGCTTTCTGAGAAACTGCTTTGTGTTCTGTTAGTCCATCTCACAGAGTTAGAACTTTCCCCTCAAGAAGCCTTTCTCTAAGACTGTTCTTGTTGAATTTGCAAAGTGATATTTGGAAGCCCCTAGAGGGCTATGGTGAAAAAGGAAATATCTTCAGTTAAAAACTGGAAAGAAACTTCTGAGAAACTGCTTTGTGTTCTGTTAATTCATCTCCCAGCGTTACTGCTTTCCCCTCAAGAAGCCTTTCGGTAAGACTGTTCTTGTGGAATTTACAAACTGATATTTGGAAGCCCTTAGAGGGCTAGGGTGAAAAAGGAAATATCTTCCTTTAAAAACTGGAAAGAAGCTGTCTGAGAAACTGCTTTGTGTTCTGTTGATTCACCTAACAGAGTTACAGCTTTCCCTTCAAGAAGCCGTTCGCTAAGGCTGTTCTTGTGGAATTTACAAAGTGATATTTGGAAGCCCATAGAGGGCTATGGGGAAAAAGGAAATATCTTCAGCTAAAAACTGAAAAGAAGCTTTCTGAGAAACTGCTTTGTGTCCTCTTAATTCATGTTACAGTGTTACAGCTTTCCCCTCAAGAAGCCTTTCGCTAAGACAGTTCTTGTGGATTTTGCAAAGTGATATTTGGAAGCCCATAGAGGGCTATGTTGAAAAAGGAAATATCTTCCGATAAAAACTGGAAAAAAGATTTCTGAGAAACTACTTTTTGTTCTGTTAATTCATCTCAGAGAGTTACAGCTTTCCCTTCAAGAAGTCTTTCGCTAAGTCTGTTACTGTGTAATTGGCAAAGTGATATTTGGAAGCCTTTAGAGGGCTATGGTGAAGAAGCAAATATCTTCCGTTAAAAACTGGAAAGAATCTTTCTGAGAAACTGCTTTGTGTTCTGTTAATTCATCTCACAGAGTTACAGCTTTACCTCAACAAGCCTTTCGCTACGGCTGTTTTTGTGGAGTTTGGAAAGTGATATTTGGAAGCCCATAGGGGGCTATGGTGAGAAAGGAAATATCTTCAGTTAAAAACTGGAAAGAAGCTCTCTGAGAAACTGCTTTGTGTTCTGTTAATTCATCTCACCGAGTTACAGCTTTCCCCTCAAGAAGCCTTTCGCTAAGACTCTTCTTGTGGAATTTGAAAAGTGATATTTTGAAACCCATAGAAGGCTATGGTGAAAAAGGAAATATCTTCCATTGAAAAGTGGAAAGAAGCTTTCTGAGAAACTGCATTGTGTTCTGTTAATTCATCTCACAGAATTACAGCTTTCCCTTCAAGAAGCCCTTCGCTAAGGCTGTTCTTGTTGAATTTGGAAGGTGATATTTGGAAGCCCATAGAGGCCTATGGTGAAAAATGAAATATCTCCAGTTAAAAACTGGAATGAAGCTTTCTGAGAAACTGCTTTGTGTTCTGTTAGTCCATCTCACAGAGTTAGAACTTTCCCCTCAAGAAGCCTTTCTCTAAGACTGTTCTTGTTGAATTTGCAAAGTGATATTTGGAAGCCCCTAGAGGGCTATGGTGAAAAAGGAAATATCTTCAGTTAAAAACTGGAAAGAAACTTCTGAGAAACTGCTTTGTGTTCTGTTAATTCATCTCACAGCGTTACTGCTTTCCCCTCAAGAAGCCTTTCGGTAAGACTGTTCTTGTGGAATTTACAAACTGATATTTGGAAGCCCTTAGAGGGCTAGGGTGAAAAAGGAAATATCTCCCTTTAAAAACTGGAAAGAAGCTGTCTGAGAAACTGCTTTGTGTTCTGTTGATTCACCTAACAGAGTTACAGCTTTCCCTTCAAGAAGCCGTTCGCTAAGGCTGTTCTTGTGGAATTTACAAAGTGATATTTGGAAGCCCATAGAGCGCTATGGGGAAAAAGGAAATATCTTCAGCTAAAAACTGAAAAGAAGCTTTCTGAGAAACTGCTTTGTGTCCTCTTAATTCATGTTACAGTGTTACAGCTTTCCCCTCAAGAAGCCTTTCGCTAAGACTGTTCATGTGGAATTTGGAATGTGATAAATAGAACCCCTAGAGGGCTTTGGTGAAAAAGGGAATATCTTCCGTTAAAAACTGGAAAGAAGCATTCTGAGAAACTGCTTTGTGTTCTGTTAATTCATCTCACAGAGTTACAGCTTTCCCCTCAAGAAATCTTTCGCTAAGACTGTTCATGTGGATTTTGGAAAATGATATTTAGTAGCCAATAGACGGCTACGGTGAAAAAGGAAATATCTTCCGTGAAAAAGTGGATAGAAGCTTTCTTAGAGACTGCTTTGTGTTCTGCTAATTCATCTCACAGAATTACAGCTTTCTACTCATGAAGTCTTTGGCTAAGACTGTTCCTGCGGGATTTGCAAAGTGATATTTGGAAGCCCATAGAGGGCTATGGTGAAAAAGGACATATCTTCCGTTAAAAACTGGATAGAAACTTTCTAAGAAACTGCTTTGTGTTCTGTTAATTCATCTCACAGAGTTACAGCTTTCCGCTAAATAAGAATTTCGCTAAGACTGTTATTGTGGAATTTGCAAAGTGATATTTGGAAGCCCATAGAGGGCTATGGTGAAAAAGGAAATAACTTCCGTTAAAAACTGGAAAGAGGCATTCTGAGAAACTCCTTTGTGTTCTCTTAATTCATCTCACAGAGTTACACCTTTCCTCTCAAGAAGCCTTTCCTTAAGACAGTTTTTGTGGAAATTGCAAAGGGATACTTAGAAGCCCATAGAGGGCTACGGTGAAAAAAGAAATATCCTAAGACAAAAACTGAAAAGAATCTGTCTTCGATACTACTTTGTGCTCTGTTAATTCATGTCACAGAGTTAGAGCTTTCCCCTACAGAAGACTTTCGCTAAGACTGTTCTTGTGGAATTTCCAAAGTGATATTTGGAATCCCATAGAGTACTATGGTGAAAAAGGAAATATCTTCCGCTAAAAACTGGAAAGAAGCTTTCTGAGAAACTGGTTTGTGTTCTGTTAATTCATCTCACACAGTTACAGCTTTCCCCTCAAGAAGCCTTTCCCTAAGACTGTTCTTGTGGAACTTGCAGAGTGATATTTGGAAGCCCATACAGGGCTATGGTGAAAAAGGAAATATCTTCAGTTAAAAACTGTATAGAAGTTTTCTGAGAAACTGTTTCGTGTACTGTTAATTCACCTCACAGAGTTGCAGCTTTTCCCTCAAGAAACCTTTCGCTAAGACTGTTCTTGTGGAATTTGCTAAGTGATATTTGGAAGCCCATAGAGGCCTATGGTGAAAAAGGAAATATCTTCCGTTAAAAACTGGAGGGAAGCTTTCTGAGAAACTGGTTTGTGTTCTGTTAATTCATCTCACACAGTTACAGCTTTCCCCTCAAGAAGCCTTTCCCTAAGACTGTTCTTGTGGAACTTGCAGAGTGATATTTGGAAGCCCATACAGGGCTATGGTGAAAAAGGAAATATCTTCAGTTAAAAACTGTATAGAAGTTTTCTGAGAAACTGTTTCGTGTACTGTTAATTCACCTCACAGAGTTGCAGCTTTTCCCTCAAGAAACCTTTCGCTAAGACTGTTCTTGTGGAATTTGCTAAGTGATATTTGGAAGCCCATAGAGGCCTATGGTGAAAAAGGAAATATCTTCCGTTAAAAACTGGAGGGAAGCTTTCTGAGAAACTGCTTTGTGTTCTGTTAATTCATCTCACACAGTTACAGCTTTCCCCTCCAGAAGCCTTTCGCGAGACAGTTCTTGTGGAATGTGTGAAGTGATATTTGAAAGTCCATAGAGGGCTCTGGTGAAAAAGGAAATATCTTCAGTTAAAAACTGGAAAGAAGATTTCTGAGAAACTGCTTTGTGTTCTGTTATTTCATCTCACAGATTTACTGCTTTCCCCTCAGGAAGCCTTTCGTTAAGTCTTTTCTTGTGGAATTTGCAAAGTGATATTTGTAAGCCCATAGAGGGCTTTGGTGAAAAAGGAAATATCTTCCGTTAAAAACTGGAAAGAAGCTGTCTAAGAAACTGCTATGAGTTCTGTTAATTCATCTCACAGAGTTACAGCATTACCCTCAAGAAGTCTTTCACAAAGACTGTTCTTGTGGAATTTGGAAAGTGATATTTGGAAGCTCATAGAGGGCTATGCTGAAAAAGGAAATATCTTCCGTTAAAAACAGGAAAGATGCTCTCTGAGAAATTGCTTTGTGTCCCGTTATTTCATCTCAGAGTTACAGCTTTCCCCTCAAGAAGTCTTTCGCTAAGACTGTTCTTGTGGAATATGAAAAGTGATATTTGGAAGACTTTAGAGGGCAAAGGTGAAAAAGGAAATATCTTCCGTATAAAACTGGAAAGAAGCTTTCTGAGAAACTGCATTGTGTTCTGTTAATTCATCTCACAGAATTACAGCTTTCCCTTCAAGAAGCCCTTCGCTAAGGCTGTTCTTGTTGAACTTGGAAGGTGATATTTGGAAGCCCATAGAGGCCTATGGTGAAAAATGAAATATCTCCAGTTAAAAACTGGAATGAAGCTTTCTGAGAAACTGCTTTGTGTTCTGTTAGTCCATCTCACAGAGTTAGAACTTTCCCCTCAAGAAGCCTTTCTCTAAGACTGTTCTTGTTGAATTTGCAAAGTGATATTTGGAAGCCCCTAGAGGGCTATGGTGAAAAAGGAAATATCTTCAGTTAAAAAGTGGAAAGAAACTTCTGAGAAACTGCTTTGTGTTCTGTTAATTCATCTCCCAGCGTTACTGCTTTCCCCTCAAGAAGCCTTTCGGTAAGACTGTTCTTGTGGAATTTACAAACTGATATTTGGAAGCCCTTAGAGGGCTAGGGTGAAAAAGGAAATATCTTCCTTTAAAAACTGGAAAGAAGCTGTCTGAGAAACTGCTTTGTGTTCTGTTGATTCACCTAACAGAGTTACAGCTTTCCCTTCAAGAAGCCGTTCGCTAAGGCTGTTCTTGTGGAATTTACAAAGTGATATTTGGAAGCCCATAGAGGGCTATGGGGAAAAAGGAAATATCTTCAGCTAAAAACTGAAAAGAAGCTTTCTGAGAAACTGCTTTGTGTCCTCTTAATTCATGTTACAGTGTTACAGCTTTCCCCTCAAGAAGCCTTTCGCTAAGACAGTTCTTGTGGATTTTGCAAAGTGATATTTGGAAGCCCATAGAGGGCTATGTTGAAAAAGGAAATATCTTCCGATAAAAACTGGAAAAAAGATTTCTGAGAAACTACTTTTTGTTCTGTTAATTCATCTCAGAGAGTTACAGCATTCCCTTCAAGAAGTCTTTCGCTAAGTCTGTTACTGTGTAATTGGCAAAGTGATATTTGGAAGCCTTTAGAGGGCTATGGTGAAGAAGCAAATATCTTCCGTTAAAAACTGGAAAGAATCTTTCTGAGAAACTGCTTTGTGTTCTGTTAATTCATCTCACAGAGTTACAGCTTTACCTCAACAAGCCTTTCGCTACGGCTGTTTTTGTGGAGTTTGGAAAGTGATATTTGGAAGCCCATAGGGGGCTATGGTGAGAAAGGAAATATCTTCAGTTAAAAACTGGAAAGAAGCTCTCTGAGAAACTGCCTTGTGTTCTGTTAATTCATCTCACCGAGTTACAGCTTTCCCCTCAAGAAGCCTTTCGCTAAGACTCTTCTTGTGGAATTTGAAAAGTGATATTTTGAAACCCATAGAAGGCTATGGTGAAAAAGGAAATATCTTCCATTGAAAAGTGGAAAGAAGCTTTCTGAGAAACTGCATTGTGTTCTGTTAATTCATCTCACAGAATTACAGCTTTCCCTTCAAGAAGCCCTTCGCTAAGGCTGTTCTTGTTGAACTTGGAAGGTGATATTTGGAAGCCCATAGAGGCCTATGGTGAAAAATGAAATATCTCCAGTTAAAAACTGGAATGAAGCTTTCTGAGAAACTGCTTTGTGTTCTGTTAGTCCATCTCACAGAGTTAGAACTTTCCCCTCAAGAAGCCTTTCTCTAAGACTGTTCTTGTTGAATTTGCAAAGTGATATTTGGAAGCCCCTAGAGGGCTATGGTGAAAAAGGAAATATCTTCAGTTAAAAACTGGAAAGAAACTTCTGAGAAACTGCTTTGTGTTCTGTTAATTCATCTCACAGCGTTACTGCTTTCCCCTCAAGAAGCCTTTCGGTAAGACTGTTCTTGTGGAATTTACAAACTGATATTTGGAAGCCCTTAGAGGGCTAGGGTGAAAAAGGAAATATCTCCCTTTAAAAACTGGAAAGAAGCTCTCTGAGAAACTGCTTTGTGTTCTGTTGATTCACCTAACAGAGTTACAGCTTTCCCTTCAAGAAGCCGTTCGCTAAGGCTGTTCTTGTGGAATTTACAAAGTGATATTTGGAAGCCCATAGAGCGCTATGGGGAAAAAGGAAATATCTTCAGCTAAAAACTGAAAAGAAGCTTTCTGAGAAACTGCTTTGTGTCCTCTTAATTCATGTTACAGTGTTACAGCTTTCCCCTCAAGAAGCCTTTCGCTAAGACTGTTCATGTGGAATTTGGAATGTGATAAATAGAACCCCTAGAGGGCTTTGGTGAAAAAGGGAATATCTTCCGTTAAAAACTGGAAAGAAGCATTCTGAGAAACTGCTTTGTGTTCTGTTAATTCATCTCACAGAGTTACAGCTTTCCCCTCAAGAAATCTTTCGCTAAGACTGTTCATGTGGATTTTGGAAAATGATATTTAGTAGCCAATAGAGGGCTACGGTGAAAAAGGAAATATCTTCCGTTAAAAAGTGGATAGAAGCTTTCTTAGAGACTGCTTTGTGTTCTGCTAATTCATCTCACAGAATTACAGCTTTCTACTCATGAAGTCTTTGGCTAAGACTGTTCCTGCGGGATTTGCAAAGTGATATTTGGAAGCCCATAGAGGGCTATGGTGAAAAAGGACATATCTTCCGTTAAAAACTGGATAGAAACTTTCTAAGAAACTGCTTTGTGTTCTGTTAATTCATCTCACAGAGTTACAGCTTTCCGCTAAATAAGAATTTCGCTAAGACTGTTATTGTGGAATTTGCAAAGTGATATTTGGAAGCCCATAGAGGGCTATGGTGAAAAAGGAAATAACTTCCGTTAAAAACTGGAAAGAGGCATTCTGAGAAACTCCTTTGTGTTCTCTTAATTCATCTCACAGAGTTACACCTTTCCTCTCAAGAAGCCTTTCCTTAAGACAGTTTTTGTGGAAATTGCAAAGGGATACTTAGAAGCCCATAGAGGGCTACGGTGAAAAAAGAAATATCCTAAGACAAAAACTGAAAAGAATCTGTCTTCGATACTACTTTGTGCTCTGTTAATTCATGTCACAGAGTTAGAGCTTTCCCCTACAGAAGACTTTCGCTAAGACTGTTCTTGTGGAATTTCCAAAGTGATATTTGGAATCCCATAGAGTACTATGGTGAAAAAGGAAATATCTTCCGCTAAAAACTGGAAAGAAGCTTTCTGAGAAACTGGTTTGTGTTCTGTTAATTCATCTCACACAGTTACAGCTTTCCCCTCAAGAAGCCTTTCCCTAAGACTGTTCTTGTGGAACTTGCAGAGTGATATTTGGAAGCCCATACAGGGCTATGGTGAAAAAGGAAATATCTTCAGTTAAAAACTGTATAGAAGTTTTCTGAGAAACTGTTTCGTGTACTGTTAATTCACCTCACAGAGTTGCAGCTTTTCCCTCAAGAAACCTTTCGCTAAGACTGTTCTTGTGGAATTTGCTAAGTGATATTTGGAAGCCCATAGAGGCCTATGGTGAAAAAGGAAATATCTTCCGTTAAAAACTGGAGGGAAGCTTTCTGAGAAACTGCTTTGTGTTCTGTTAATTCATCTCACAGAGTTACAGCTTTCCCCTCCAGAAGCCTTTCGCGAGACAGTTCTTGTGGAATGTGTGAAGTGATATTTGAAAGTCCATAGAGGGCTCTGGTGAAAAAGGAAATATCTTCAGTTAAAAACTGGAAAGAAGATTTCTGAGAAACTGCTTTGTGTTCTGTTATTTCATCTCACAGATTTACTGCTTTCCCCTCAGGAAGCCTTTCGTTAAGTCTTTTCTTGTGGAATTTGCAAAGTGATATTTGTAAGCCCATAGAGGGCTTTGGTGAAAAAGGAAATATCTTCCGTTAAAAACTGGAAAGAAGCTGTCTAAGAAACTGCTATGAGTTCTGTTAATTCATCTCACAGAGTTACAGCATTACCCTCAAGAAGTCTTTCACAAAGACTGTTCTTGTGGAATTTGGAAAGTGATATTTGGAAGCTCATAGAGGGCTATGCTGAAAAAGGAAATATCTTCCGTTAAAAACAGGAAAGATGCTCTCTGAGAAATTGCTTTGTGTCCCGTTATTTCATCTCAGAGTTACAGCTTTCCCCTCAAGAAGTCTTTCGCTAAGACTGTTCTTGTGGAATATGAAAAGTGATATTTGGAAGACTTTAGAGGGCAAAGGTGAAAAAGGAAATATCTTCCGTAAAAAACTGGAAAGAAGCTTTCTGAGAAACTGCATTGTGTTCTGTTAATTCATCTCACAGAATTACAGCTTTCCCTTCAAGAAGCCCTTCGCTAAGGCTGTTCTTGTTGAACTTGGAAGGTGATATTTGGAAGCCCATAGAGGCCTATGGTGAAAAATGAAATATCTCCAGTTAAAAACTGGAATGAAGCTTTCTGAGAAACTGCTTTGTGTTCTGTTAGTCCATCTCACAGAGTTAGAACTTTCCCCTCAAGAAGCCTTTCTCTAAGACTGTTCTTGTTGAATTTGCAAAGTGATATTTGGAAGCCCCTAGAGGGCTATGGTGAAAAAGGAAATATCTTCAGTTAAAAACTGGAAAGAAACTTCTGAGAAACTGCTTTGTGTTCTGTTAATTCATCTCCCAGCGTTACTGCTTTCCCCTCAAGAAGCCTTTCGGTAAGACTGTTCTTGTGGAATTTACAAACTGATATTTGGAAGCCCTTAGAGGGCTAGGGTGAAAAAGGAAATATCTTCCTTTAAAAACTGGAAAGAAGCTGTCTGAGAAACTGCTTTGTGTTCTGTTGATTCACCTAACAGAGTTACAGCTTTCCCTTCAAGAAGCCGTTCGCTAAGGCTGTTCTTGTGGAATTTACAAAGTGATATTTGGAAGCCCATAGAGGGCTATGGGGAAAAAGGAAATATCTTCAGCTAAAAACTGAAAAGAAGCTTTCTGAGAAACTGCTTTGTGTCCTCTTAATTCATGTTACAGTGTTACAGCTTTCCCCTCAAGAAGCCTTTCTCTAAGACAGTTCTTGTGGATTTTGCAAAGTGATATTTGGAAGCCCATAGAGGGCTATGTTGAAAAAGGAAATATCTTCCGATAAAAACTGGAAAAAAGATTTCTGAGAAACTACTTTTTGTTCTGTTAATTCATCTCAGAGAGTTACAGCTTTCCCTTCAAGAAGTCTTTCGCTAAGTCTGTTACTGTGTAATTGGCAAAGTGATATTTGGAAGCCTTTAGAGGGCTATGGTGAAGAAGCAAATATCTTCCGTTAAAAACTGGAAAGAATCTTTCTGAGAAACTGCTTTGTGTTCTGTTAATTCATCTCACAGAGTTACAGCTTTACCTCAACAAGCCTTTCGCTACGGCTGTTTTTGTGGAGTTTGGAAAGTGATATTTGGAAGCCCATAGGGGGCTATGGTGAGAAAGGAAATATCTTCAGTTAAAAACTGGAAAGAAGCTCTCTGAGAAACTGCTTTGTGTTCTGTTAATTCATCTCACCGAGTTACAGCTTTCCCCTCAAGAAGCCTTTCGCTAAGACTCTTCTTGTGGAATTTGAAAAGTGATATTTTGAAACCCATAGAAGGCTATGGTGAAAAAGGAAATATCTTCCATTGAAAAGTGGAAAGAAGCTTTCTGAGAAACTGCATTGTGTTCTGTTAATTCATCTCACAGAATTACAGCTTTCCCTTCAAGAAGCCCTTCGCTAAGGCTGTTCTTGTTGAATTTGGAAGGTGATATTTGGAAGCCCATAGAGGCCTATGGTGAAAAATGAAATATCTCCAGTTAAAAACTGGAATGAAGCTTTCTGAGAAACTGCTTTGTGTTCTGTTAGTCCATCTCACAGAGTTAGAACTTTCCCCTCAAGAAGCCTTTCTCTAAGACTGTTCTTGTTGAATTTGCAAAGTGATATTTGGAAGCCCCTAGAGGGCTATGGTGAAAAAGGAAATATCTTCAGTTAAAAACTGGAAAGAAACTTCTGAGAAACTGCTTTGTGTTCTGTTAATTCATCTCACAGCGATACTGCTTTCCCCTCAAGAAGCCTTTCGGTAAGACTGTTCTTGTGGAATTTACAAACTGATATTTGGAAGCCCTTAGAGGGCTAGGGTGAAAAAGGAAATATCTTCCTTTAAAAACTGGAAAGAAGCTGTCTGAGAAACTGCTTTGTGTTCTGTTGATTCACCTAACAGAGTTACAGCTTTCCCTTCAAGAAGCCGTTCGCTAAGGCTGTTCTTGTGGAATTTACAAAGTGATATTTGGAAGCCCATAGAGGGCTATGGGGAAAAAGGAAATATCTTCAGCTAAAAGCTGAAAAGAAGCTTTCTGAGAAACTGCTTTGTGTCCTCTTAATTCATGTTACAGTGTTACAGCTTTCCCCTCAAGAAGCCTTTCGCTAAGACTGTTCATGTGGAATTTGGAATGTGATAAATAGAACCCCTAGAGGGCTTTGGTGAAAAAGGGAATATCTTCCGTTAAAAACTGGAAAGAAGCATTCTGAGAAACTGCTTTGTGTTCTGTTAATTCATCTCACAGAGTTACAGCTTTCCCCTCAAGAAATCTTTCGCTAAGACTGTTCATGTGGATTTTGGAAAATGATATTTAGTAGCCAATAGAGGGCTACGGTGAAAAAGGAAATATCTTCCGATAAAAAGTGGATAGAAGCTTTCTTAGAGACTGCTTTGTGTTCTGCTAATTCATCTCACAGATTTACAGCTTTCTACTCATGAAGTCTTTGGCTAAGACTGTTCCTGCGGGATTTGCAAAGTGATATTTGGAAGCCCATAGAGGGCTATGGTGAAAAAGGACATATCTTCCGTTAAAAACTGGATAGAAACTTTCCAAGAAACTGCTTTGTGTTCTGTTAATTCATCTCACAGAGTTACAGCTTTCCGCTAAATAAGAATTTCGCTAAGACTGTTATTGTGGAATTTGCAAAGTGATATTTGGAAGCCCATAGAGGGCTATGGTGAAAAAGGAAATAACTTCCGTTAAAAACTGGAAAGAGGCATTCTGAGAAACTCCTTTGTGTTCTCTTAATTCATCTCACAGAGTTACACCTTTCCTCTCAAGAAGCCTTTCCTTAAGACAGTTTTTGTGGAAATTGCAAAGGGATAATTAGAAGCCCATAGAAGGCTACGGTGAAAAAAGAAATATCCTAAGACAAAAACTGAAAAGAATCTGTCTTCGATACTACTTTGTGCTCTGTTAATTCATGTCACAGAGTTAGAGCTTTCCCCTACAGAAGACTTTCGCTAAGACTGTTCTTGTGGAATTTCCAAAGTGATATTTGGAATCCCATAGAGTACTATGGTGAAAAAGGAAATATCTTCCGCTAAAAACTGGAAAGAAGCTTTCTGAGAAACTGGTTTGTGTTCTGTTAATTCATCTCACACAGTTACAGCTTTCCCCTCAAGAAGTATTTCCCTAAGACTGTTCTTGTGGAACTTGCAGAGTGATATTTGGAAGCCCATACAGGGCTATGGTGAAAAAGGAAATATCTTCAGTTAAAAACTGTATAGAAGTTTTCTGAGAAACTGTTTCGTGTACTGTTAATTCACCTCACAGAGTTGCAGCTTTTCCCTCAAGAAACCTTTCGCTAAGACTGTTCTTGTGGAATTTGCTAAGTGATATTTGGAAGCGCATAGAGGCCTATGGTGAAAAAGGAAATATCTTCCGTTAAAAACTGGAGGGAAGCTTTCTGAGAAACTGCTTTGTGTTCTGTTAATTCATCTCACAGAGTTACAGCTTTCCCCTCCAGAAGCCTTTCGCTAGACAGTTCTTGTGGAATGTGCGAAGTGATATTTGAAAGTCCATAGAGGGCTCTGGTGAAAAAGGAAATATCTTCAGTTAAAAACTGGAAAGAAGATTTCTGAGAAACTGCTTTGTGTTCTGTTATTTCATCTCACAGATTTACTGCTTTCCCCTCAAGAAGCCTTTCGTTAAGTCTTTTCTTGTGGAATTTGCAAAGTGATATTTGTAAGCCCATAGAGGGCTTTGGTGAAAAAGGAAATATCTTCAGTTAAAAACTGGAAAGAAGCTGTCTAAGAAACTGCTATGAGTTCTGTTAATTCATCTCGCAGAGTTACAGCATTACCCTCAAGAAGTCTTTCACAAAGACTGTTCTTGTGGAATTTGGAAAGTGATATCTGGAAGCTCATAGAGGGCTATGCTGAAAAAGGAAATATCTTCCGTTAAAAACAGGAAAGATGCTCTCTGAGAAATTGCTTTGTGTCCCGTTATTTCATCTCAGAGTTACAGCTTTCCCCTCAAGAAGTCTTTCGCTAAGACTGTTCTTGTGGAATTTGAAAAGTGATATTTGGAAGACTTTAGAGGGCAAAGGTGAAAAAGGAAATATCTTCCGTAAAAAACTGGAAAGAAGCTTTCTGAGAAACTGCATTGTGTTCTGTGAATTCATCTCACAGAATTACAGCTTTCCCTTCAAGAAGCCCTTCACTAAGGCTGTTCTTGTTGAATTTGGAAGGTGATATTTGGAAGCCCATAGAGGCCTATGGTGAAAAATGAAATATCTCCAGTTAAAAACTGGAATGAAGCTTTCTGAGAAACTGCTTTGTGTTCTGTTAGTCCATCTCACAGAGTTAGAACTTTCCCCTCAAGAAGCCTTTCTCTAAGACTGTTCTTGTTGAATTTGCAAAGTGATATTTGGAAGCCCCTAGAGGGCTATGGTGAAAAAGGAAATATCTTCAGTTAAAAACTGGAAAGAAACTTCTGAGAAACTGCTTTGTGTTCTGTTAATTCATCTCACAGCGTTACTGCTTTCCCCTCAAGAAGCCTTTCGGTAAGACTGTTCTTGTGGAATTTACAAACTGATATTTGGAAGCCCTTAGAGGGCTAGGGTGAAAAAGGAAATATCTTCCTTTAAAAACTGGAAAGAAGCTGTCTGAGAAACTGCTTTGTGTTCTGTTGATTCACCTAACAGAGTTACAGCTTTTCCTTCAAGAAGCCGTTCGCTAAGGCTGTTCTTGTGGAATTTACAAAGTGATATTTGGAAGCCCATAGAGCGCTATGGGGAAAAAGGAAATATCTTCAGCTAAAAACTGAAAAGAAGCTTTCTGAGAAACTGCTTTGTGTCCTCTTAATTCATGTTACAGTGTTACAGCTTTCCCCTCAAGAAGCCTTTCGCTAAGACTGTTCATGTGGAATTTGGAATGTGATAAATAGAACCCCTAGAGGGCTTTGGTGAAAAAGGGAATATCTTCCGTTAAAAACTGGAAAGAAGCATTCTGAGAAACTGCTTTGTGTTCTGTTAATTCATCTCACAGAGTTACAGCTTTCCCCTCAAGAAATCTTTCGCTAAGACTGTTCATGTGGATTTTGGAAAATGATATTTAGTAGCCAATAGAGGGCTACGGTGAAAAAGGAAATATCTTCCGTTAAAAAGTGGATAGAAGCTTTCTTAGAGACTGCTTTGTGTTCTGCTAATTCATCTCCCAGAATTACAGCTTTCTACTCATGAAGTCTTTGGCTAAGACTGTTCCTGCGGGATTTGCAAAGTGATATTTGGAAGCCCATAGAGGGCTATGGTGAAAAAGGACATATCTTCCGTTAAAAACTGGATAGAAACTTTCTAAGAAACTGCTTTGTGTTCTGTTAATTCATCTCACAGAGTTACAGCTTTCCGCTAAATAAGAATTTCGCTAAGACTGTTATTGTGGAATTTGCAAAGTGATATTTGGAAGCCCATAGAGGGCTATGGTGAAAAAGGAAATAACTTCCGTTAAAAACTGGAAAGAGGCATTCTGAGAAACTCCTTTGTGTTCTCTTAATTCATCTCACAGAGTTACACCTTTCCTCTCAAGAAGCCTTTCCTTAAGACAGTTTTTGTGGAAATTGCAAAGGGATACTTAGAAGCCCATAGAGGGCTACGGTGAAAAAAGAAATATCCTAAGACAAAAACTGAAAAGAATCTGTCTTCGATACTACTTTGTGCTCTGTTAATTCATGTCACAGAGTTAGAGCTTTCCCCTACAGAAGACTTTCGCTAAGACTGTTCTTGTGGAATTTCCAAAGTGATATTTGGAATCCCATAGAGTACTATGGTGAAAAAGGAAATATCTTCCGCTAAAAACTGGAAAGAAGCTTTCTGAGAAACTGGTTTGTGTTCTGTTAATTCATCTCACACAGTTACAGCTTTCCCCTCAAGAAGCCTTTCCCTAAGACTGTTCTTGTGGAATTTGCTAAGTGATATTTGGAAGCCCATAGAGGCCTATGGTGAAAAAGGAAATATCTTCCGTTAAAAACTGGAGGGAAGCTTTCTGAGAAACTGGTTTGTGTTCTGTTAATTCATCTCACACAGTTACAGCTTTCCCCTCAAGAAGCCTTTCCCTAAGACTGTTCTTGTGGAACTTGCAGAGTGATATTTGGAAGCCCATACAGGGCTATGGTGAAAAAGGAAATATCTTCAGTTAAAAACTGTATAGAAGTTTTCTGAGAAACTGTTTCGTGTACTGTTAATTCACCTCACAGAGTTGCAGCTTTTCCCTCAAGAAACCTTTCGCTAAGACTGTTCTTGTGGAATTTGCTAAGTGATATTTGGAAGCCCATAGAGGCCTATGGTGAAAAAGGAAATATCTTCCGTTAAAAACTGGAGGGAAGCTTTCTGAGAAACTGCTTTGTGTTCTGTTAATTCATCTCACAGAGTTACAGCTTTCCCCTCCAGAAGCCTTTCGCGAGACAGTTCTTGTGGAATGTGCGAAGTGATATTTGAAAGTCCATAGAGGGCTCTGGTGAAAAAGGAAATATCTTCAGTTAAAAACTGGAAAGAAGATTTCTGAGAAACTGCTTTGTGTTCTGTTATTTCATCTCACAGATTTACTGCTTTCCCCTCAGGAAGCCTTTCGTTAAGTCTTTTCTTGTGGAATTTGCAAAGTGATATTTGTAAGCCCATAGAGGGCTTTGGTGAAAAAGGAAATATCTTCCGTTAAAAACTGGAAAGAAGCTGTCTAAGAAACTGCTATGAGTTCTGTTAATTCATCTCACAGAGTTACAGCATTACCCTCAAGAAGTCTTTCACAAAGACTGTTCTTGTGGAATTTGGAAAGTGATATTTGGAAGCTCATAGAGGGCTATGCTGAAAAAGGAAATATCTTCCGTTAAAAACAGGAAAGATGCTCTCTGAGAAATTGCTTTGTGTCCCGTTATTTCATCTCAGAGTTACAGCTTTCCCCTCAAGAAGTCTTTCGCTAAGACTGTTCTTGTGGAATATGAAAAGTGATATTTGGAAGACTTTAGAGGGCAAAGGTGAAAAAGGAAATATCTTCCGTATAAAACTGGAAAGAAGCTTTCTGAGAAACTGCATTGTGTTCTGTTAATTCATCTCACAGAATTACAGCTTTCCCTTCAAGAAGCCCTTCGCTAAGGCTGTTCTTGTTGAACTTGGAAGGTGATATTTGGAAGCCCATAGAGGCCTATGGTGAAAAATGAAATATCTCCAGTTAAAAACTGGAATGAAGCTTTCTGAGAAACTGCTTTGTGTTCTGTTAGTCCATCTCACAGAGTTAGAACTTTCCCCTCAAGAAGCCTTTCTCTAAGACTGTTCTTGTTGAATTTGCAAAGTGATATTTGGAAGCTCCTAGAGGGCTATGGTGAAAAAGGAAATATCTTCAGTTAAAAACTGGAAAGAAACTTCTGAGAAACTGCTTTGTGTTCTGTTAATTCATCTCCCAGCGTTACTGCTTTCCCCTCAAGAAGCCTTTCGGTAAGACTGTTCTTGTGGAATTTACAAACTGATATTTGGAAGCCCTTAGAGGGCTAGGGTGAAAAAGTAAATATCTTCCTTTAAAAACTGGAAAGAAGCTGTCTGAGAAACTGCTTTGTGTTCTGTTGATTCACCTAACAGAGTTACAGCTTTCCCTTCAAGAAGCCGTTCGCTAAGGCTGTTCTTGTGGAATTTACAAAGTGATATTTGGAAGCCCATAGAGGGCTATGGGGAAAAAGGAAATATCTTCAGCTAAAAACTGAAAAGAAGCTTTCTGAGAAACTGCTTTGTGTCCTCTTAATTCATGTTACAGTGTTACAGCTTTCCCCTCAAGAAGCCTTTCGCTAAGACAGTTCTTGTGGATTTTGCAAAGTGATATTTGGAAGCCCATAGAGGGCTATGTTGAAAAAGGAAATATCTTCCGATAAAAACTGGAAAAAAGATTTCTGAGAAACTACTTTTTGTTCTGTTAATTCATCTCAGAGAGTTACAGCTTTCCCTTCAAGAAGTCTTTCGCTAAGTCTGTTACTGTGTAATTGGCAAAGTGATATTTGGAAGCCTTTAGAGGGCTATGGTGAAGAAGCAAATATCTTCCGTTAAAAACTGGAAAGAATCTTTCTGAGAAACTGCTTTGTGTTCTGTTAATTCATCTCACAGAGTTACAGCTTTACCTCAACAAGCCTTTCGCTACGGCTGTTTTTGTGGAGTTTGGAAAGTGATATTTGGAAGCCCATAGGGGGCTATGGTGAGAAAGGAAATATCTTCAGTTAAAAACTGGAAAGAAGCTCTCTGAGAAACTGCTTTGTGTTCTGTTAATTCATCTCACCGAGTTACAGCTTTCCCCTCAAGAAGCCTTTCGCTAAGACTCTTCTTGTGGAATTTGAAAAGTGATATTTTGAAACCCATAGAAGGCTATGGTGAAAAAGGAAATATCTTCCATTGAAAAGTGGAAAGAAGCTTTCTGAGAAACTGCATTGTGTTCTGTTAATTCATCTCACAGAATTACAGCTTTCCCTTCAAGAAGCCCTTCGCTAAGGCTGTTCTTGTTGAATTTGGAAGGTGATATTTGGAAGCCCATAGACGCCTATGGTGAAAAATGAAATATCTCCAGTTAAAAACTGGAATGAAGCTTTCTGAGAAACTGCTTTGTGTTCTGTTAGTCCATCTCACAGAGTTAGAACTTTCCCCTCAAGAAGCCTTTCTCTAAGACTGTTCTTGTTGAATTTGCAAAGTGATATTTGGAAGCCCCTAGAGGGCTATGGTGAAAAAGGAAATATCTTCAGTTAAAAACTGGAAAGAAACTTCTGAGAAACTGCTTTGTGTTCTGTTAATTCATCTCACAGCGTTACTGCTTTCCCCTCAAGAAGCCTTTCGGTAAGACTGTTCTTGTGGAATTTACAAACTGATATTTGGAAGCCCTTAGAGGGCTAGGGTGAAAAAGGAAATATCTTCCTTTAAAAACTGGAAAGAAGCTGTCTGAGAAACTGCTTTGTGTTCTGATTCATCTAACAGAGTTACAGCTTTCCCTTCAAGAAGCCGTTCGCTAAGGCTGTTCTTGTGGAATTTACAAAGTGATATTTGGAAGCCCATAGAGGGCTATGGGGAAAAAGGAAATATCTTCAGCTAAAAACTGAAAAGAAGCTTTCTGAGAAACTGCTTTGTGTCCTCTTGATTCATGTTACAGTGTTACAGCTTTCCCCTCAAGAAGCCTTTCGCTAAGACAGTTCTTGTGGATTTTGCAAAGTGATATTTGGAAGCCCATAGAGGGCTATGTTGAAAAAGGAAATATCTTCCGATAAAAACTGGAAAAAAGATTTCTGAGAAACTACTTTTTGTTCTGTTAATTCATCTCAGAGAGTTACAGCTTTCCCTTCAAGAAGTCTTTCGCTAAGTCTGTTACTGTGTAATTGGCAAAGTGATATTTGGAAGCCTTTAGAGGGCTATGGTGAAGAAGCAAATATCTTCCGTTAAAAACTGGAAAGAATCTTTCTGAGAAACTGCTTTGTGTTCTGTTAATTCATCTCACAGAGTTACAGCTTTACCTCAACAAGCCTTTTGCTACGGCTGTTTTTGTGGAGTTTGGAAAGTGATATTTGGAAGCCCATAGGGGGCTATGGTGAGAAAGGAAATATCTTCAGTTAAAAACTGGAAAGAAGCTCTCTGAGAAACTGCTTTGTGTTCTGTTAATTCATCTCACAGAATTACAGCTTTCCCTTCAAGAAGCCCTTTGCTAAGGCTGTTCTTGTTGAATTTGGAAGGTGATATTTGGAAGCCCATAGAGGCCTGTGGTGAAAAATGAAATATCTCCAGTTAAAAACTGGAATGAAGCTTTCTGAGAAACTGCTTTGTGTTCTGTTAGTCCATCTCACAGAGTTAGAACTTTCCCCTCAAGAAGCCTTTCTCTAAGACTGTTCTTGTTGAATTTGCAAAGTGATATTTGGAAGCCCCTAGAGGGCTATGGTGAAAAAGGAAATATCTTCAGTTAAAAACTGGAAAGAAACTTCTGAGAAACTGCTTTGTGTTCTGTTAATTCATCTCCCAGCGTTACTGCTTTCCCCTCAAGAAGCCTTTCGGTAAGACTGTTCTTGTGGAATTTACAAACTGATATTTGGAAGCCCTTAGAGGGCTAGGGTGAAAAAGGAAATATCTTCCTTTAAAAACTGGAAAGAAGCTGTCTGAGAAACTGCTTTGTGTTCTGTTGATTCACCTAACAGAGTTACAGCTTTCCCTTCAAGAAGCCGTTCGCTAAGGCTGTTCTTGTGGAATTTACAAAGTGATATTTGGAAGCCCATAGAGCGCTATGGGGAAAAAGGAAATATCTTCAGCTAAAAACTGAAAAGAAGCTTTCTGAGAAACTGCTTTGTGTCCTCTTAATTCATGTTACAGTGTTACAGCTTTCCCCTCAAGAAGCCTTTCGCTAAGACTGTTCATGTGGAATTTGGAATGTGATAAATAGAACCCCTAGAGGGCTTTGGTGAAAAAGGGAATATCTTCCGTTAAAAACTGGAAAGAAGCATTCTGAGAAACTGCTTTGTGTTCTGTTAATTCATCTCACAGAGTTACAGCTTTCCCCTCAAGAAATCTTTCGCTAAGACTGTTCATGTGGATTTTGGAAAATGATATTTAGTAGCCAATAGAGGGCTACGGTGAAAAAGGAAATATCTTCCGTGAAAAAGTGGATAGAAGCTTTCTTAGAGACTGCTTTGTGTTCTGCTAATTCATCTCACAGAATTACAGCTTTCTACTCATGAAGTCTTTGGCTAAGACTGTTCCTGCGGGATTTGCAAAGTGATATTTGGAAGCCCATAGAGGGCTATGGTGAAAAAGGACATATCTTCCGTTAAAAACTGGATAGAAACTTTCTAAGAAACTGCTTTGTGTTCTGTTAATTCATCTCACAGAGTTACAGCTTTCCGCTAAATAAGAATTTCGCTAAGACTGTTATTGTGGAATTTGCAAAGTGATATTTGGAAGCCCATAGAGGGCTATGGTGAAAAAGGAAATAACTTCCGTTAAAAACTGGAAAGAGGCATTCTGAGAAACTCCTTTGTGTTCTCTTAATTCATCTCACAGAGTTACACCTTTCCTCTCAAGAAGCCTTTCCTTAAGACAGTTTTTGTGGAAATTGCAAAGGGATACTTAGAAGCCCATAGAGGGCTACGGTGAAAAAAGAAATATCCTAAGACAAAAACTGAAAAGAATCTGTCTTCGATACTACTTTGTGCTCTGTTAATTCATGTCACAGAGTTAGAGCTTTCCCCTACAGAAGACTTTCGCTAAGACTGTTCTTGTGGAATTTCCAAAGTGATATTTGGAATCCCATAGAGTACTATGGTGAAAAAGGAAATATCTTCCGCTAAAAACTGGAAAGAAGCTTTCTGAGAAACTGGTTTGTGTTCTGTTAATTCATCTCACACAGTTACAGCTTTCCCCTCAAGAAGCCTTTCCCTAAGACTGTTCTTGTGGAACTTGCAGAGTGATATTTGGAAGCCCATACAGGGCTATGGTGAAAAAGGAAATATCTTCAGTTAAAAACTGTATAGAAGTTTTCTGAGAAACTGTTTCGTGTACTGTTATTTCACCTCACAGAGTTGCAGCTTTTCCCTCAAGAAACCTTTCGCTAAGACTGTTCTTGTGGAATTTGCTAAGTGATATTTGGAAGCCCATAGAGTACTATGGTGAAAAAGGAAATATCTTCCATTAAAAACTGGAGGGAAGCTTTGTGAGAAACTGCTTTGTGTTCTGTTAATTCATCTCACACAGTTACAGCTTTCCCCTCAAGAAGCCTTTCCCTAAGACTGTTCTTGTGGAACTTGCAGAGTGATATTTGGAAGCCCATACAGGGCAATGGTGAAAAAGGAAATATCTTCAGTTAAAAACTGTATAGAAGTTTTCTGAGAAACTGTTTCGTGTACTGTTAATTCACCTCACAGAGTTGCAGCTTTTCCCTCAAGAATCCTTTCGCTAAGACTGTTCTTGTGGAATTTGCTAAGTGATATTTGGAAGCCCATAGAGTACTATGGTGAAAAAGGAAATATCTTCCATTAAAAACTGTAGGGAAGCTTTCTGAGAAACTGCTTTGTGTTCTGTTAATTCATCTCACACAGTTACAGCTTTCCCCTCAAGAAGCCTTTCCCTAAGACTGTTCTTGTGGAACTTGCAGAGTGATATTTGGAAGCCCATACAGGGCTATGGTGAAAAAGGAAATATCTTCAGTTAAAAACTGTATAGAAGTTTTCTGAGAAACTGTTTCGTGTACTGTTAATTCACCTCACAGAGTTGCAGCTTTTCCCTCAAGAAACCTTTCGCTAAGACTGTTCTTGTGGAATTTGCTAAGTGATATTTGGAAGCCCATAGAGGCCTATGGTGAAAAAGGAAATATCTTCCGTTAAAAACTGGAGGGAAGCTTTCTGAGAAACTGCTTTGTGTTCTGTTAATTCATCTCACAGAGTTACAGCTTTCCCCTCCAGAAGCCTTTCGCTAGACAGTTCTTGTGGAATGTGCGAAGTGATATTTGAAAGTCCATAGAGGGCTCTGGTGAAAAAGGAAATATCTTCAGTTAAAAACTGGAAAGAAGATTGCTGAGAAACTGCTTTGTGTTCTGTTATTTCATCTCACAGATTTACTGCTTTCCCCTCAAGAAGCCTTTCGTTAAGTCTTTTCTTGTGGAATTTGCAAAGTGATATTTGTAAGCCCATAGAGGGCTTTGGTGAAAAAGGAAATATCTTCCGTTAAAAACTGGAAAGAAGCTGTCTAAGAAACTGCTATGAGTTCTGTTAATTCATCTCACAGAGTTACAGCATTACCCTCAAGAAGTCTTTCACAAAGACTGTTCTTGTGGAATTTGGAAAGTGATATCTGGAAGCTCATAGAGGGCTATGCTGAAAAAGGAAATATCTTCCGTTAAAAACAGGAAAGATGCTCTCTGAGAAATTGCTTTGTGTCCCGTTATTTCATCTCAGAGTTACAGCTTTCCCCTCAAGAAGTCTTTCGCTAAGACTGTTCTTGTGGAATATGAAAAGTGATATTTGGAAGACTTTAGAGGGCAAAGGTGAAAAAGGAAATATCTTCCATAAAAAACTGGAGAGAAGCTTTCTGAGAAACTGCATTGTGTTCTGTGAATTCATCTCACAGAATTACAGCTTTCCCTTCAAGAAGCCCTTCGCTAAGGCTGTTCTTGTTGAATTTGGAAGGTGATATTTGGAAGCCCATAGAGGCCTATGGTGAAAAATGAAATATCTCCAGTTAAAAACTGGAATGAAGCTTTCTGAGAAACTGCTTTGTGTTCTGTTAGTCCATCTCACAGAGTTAGAACTTTCCCCTCAAGAAGCCTTTCTCTAAGACTGTTCTTGTTGAATTTGCAAAGTGATATTTGGAAGCCCCTAGAGGGCTATGGTGAAAAAGGAAATATCTTCAGTTAAAAACTGGAAAGAAACTTCTGAGAAACTGCTTTGTGTTCTGTTAATTCATCTCACAGTGTTACTGCTTTCCCCTCAAGAAGCCTTTCGGTAAGACTGTTCTTGTGGAATTTACAAACTGATATTTGGAAGCCCTTAGAGGGCTAGGGTGAAAAAGGAAATATCTTCCTTTAAAAACTGGAAAGAAGCTGTCTGAGAAACTGCTTTGTGTTCTGTTGATTCACCTAACAGAGTTACAGCTTTCCCTTCAAGAAGCCGTTCGCTAAGGCTGTTCTTGTGGAATTTACAAAGTAATATTTGGAAGCCCATAGAGGGCTATGGGGAAAAAGGAAATATCTTCAGCTAAAAACTGAAAAGAAGCTTTCTGAGAAACTGCTTTGTGTCCTCTTAATTCATGTTACAGTGTTACAGCTTTCCCCTCAAGAAGCCTTTCGCTAAGACAGTTCTTGTGGATTTTGCAAAGTGATATTTGGAAGCCCATAGAGGGCTATGTTGAAAAAGGAAATATCTTCCGATAAAAACTGGAAAAAAGATTTCTGAGAAACTACTTTTTGTTCTGTTAACTCATCTCAGAGAGTTACAGCTTTCCCTTCAAGAAGTCTTTCGCTAA
Organism: Chlorocebus sabaeus; assembly: GCF_047675955.1. Taxonomy (NCBI): domain Eukaryota; kingdom Metazoa; phylum Chordata; class Mammalia; order Primates; family Cercopithecidae; genus Chlorocebus; species Chlorocebus sabaeus. Next base: position 834,903 of record NW_027327792.1, on the reverse strand, counting down.
GTCTGTTACTGTGTAATTGGCAAAGTGATATTTGGAAGCCTTTAGAGGGCTATGGTGAAGAAGCAAATATCTTCCGTTAAAAACTGGAAAGAATCTTTCTGAGAAACTGCTTTGTGTTCTGTTAATTCATCTCACAGAGTTACAGCTTTACCTCAACAAGCCTTTCGCTACGGCTGTTTTTGTGGAGTTTGGAAAGTGATATTTGGAAGCCCATAGGGGGCTATGGTGAGAAAGGAAATATCTTCAGTTAAAAACTGGAAAGAAGCTCTCTGAGAAACTGCTTTGTGTTCTGTTAATTCATCTCACCGAGTTACAGCTTTCCCCTCAAGAAGCCTTTCGCTAAGACTCTTCTTGTGGAATTTGAAAAGTGATATTTTGAAACCCATAGAAGGCTATGGTGAAAAAGGAAATATCTTCCATTGAAAAGTGGAAAGAAGCTTTCTGAGAAACTGCATTGTGTTCTGTTAATTCATCTCACAGAATTACAGCTTTCCCTTCAAGAAGCCCTTCGCTAAGGCTGTTCTTGTTGAATTTGGAAGGTGATATTTGGAAGCCCATAGAGGCCTATGGTGAAAAATGAAATATCTCCAGTTAAAAACTGGAATGAAGCTTTCTGAGAAACTGCTTTGTGTTCTGTTAGTCCATCTCACAGAGTTAGAACTTTCCCCTCAAGAAGCCTTTCTCTAAGACTGTTCTTGTTGAATTTGCAAAGTGATATTTGGAAGCCCCTAGAGGGCTATGGTGAAAAAGGAAATATCTTCAGTTAAAAACTGGAAAGAAACTTCTGAGAAACTGCTTTGTGTTCTGTTAATTCATCTCACAGCGTTACTGCTTTCCCCTCAAGAAGCCTTTCGGTAAGACTGTTCTTGTGGAATTTACAAACTGATATTTGGAAGCCCTTAGAGGGCTAGGGTGAAAAAGGAAATATCTTCCTTTAAAAACTGGAAAGAAGCTGTCTGAGAAACTGCTTTGTGTTCTGTTGATTCACCTAACAGAGTTACAGCTTTCCCTTCAAGAAGCCGTTCGCTAAGGCTGTTCTTGTGGAATTTACAAAGTGATATTTGGAAGCCCATAGAGGGCTATGGGGAAAAAGGAAATATCTTCAGCTAAAAACTGAAAAGAAGCTTTCTGAGAAACTGCTTTGTGTCCTCTTAATTCATGTTACAGTGTTACAGCTTTCCCCTCAAGAAGCCTTTCGCTAAGACTGTTCATGTGGAATTTGGAATGTGATAAATAGAACCCCTAGAGGGCTTTGGTGAAAAAGGGAATATCTTCCGTTAAAAACTGGAAAGAAGCATTCTGAGAAACTGCTTTGTGTTCTGTTAATTCATCTCACAGAGTTACAGCTTTCCCCTCAAGAAATCTTTCGCTAAGACTGTTCATGTGGATTTTGGAAAATGATATTTAGTAGCCAATAGAGGGCTACGGTGAAAAAGGAAATATCTTCCGTTAAAAAGTGGATAGAAGCTTTCTTAGAGACTGCTTTGTGTTCTGCTAATTCATCTCACAGAATTACAGCTTTCTACTCATGAAGTCTTTGGCTAAGACTGTTCCTGCGGGATTTGCAAAGTGATATTTGGAAGCCCATAGAGGGCTATGGTGATAAAGGACATATCTTCCGTTAAAAACTGGAGGGAAGCTTTCTGATAAACTGGTTTGTGTTCTGTTAATTCATCTCACACAGTTACAGCTTTCCCCTCAAGAAGCCTTTCTCTAAGACTGTTCTTGTGGAACTTGCAGAGTGATATTTGGAAGCCCATACAGGGCTATGGTGAAAAAGGAAATATCTTCAGTTAAAAACTGTATAGAAGTTTTCTGAGAAACTGTTTCACGTACTGTTAATTCACCTCACAGAGTTGCAGCTTTTCCCTCAAGAAACCTTTCGCTAAGACTGTTCTTTTGGAATTTGCTAAGTGATATTTGGAAGCCCATAGAGGCCTATGGTGAAAAAGGAAATATCTTCCGTTAAAAACTGGAGGGAAGCTTTCTGAGAAACTGCTTTGTGTTCTGTTAATTCATCTCACAGAGTTACAGCTTTCCCCTCCAGAAGCCTTTCGCTAGACAGTTCTTGTGGAATGTGCGAAGTGATATTTGAAAGTCCATAGAGGGCTCTGGTGAAAAAGGAAATATCTTCAGTTAAAAACTGGAAAGAAGATTTCTGAGAAACTGCTTTGTGTTCTGTTATTTCATCTCACAGATTTACTGCTTTCCCCTCAAGAAGCCTTTCGTTAAGTCTTTTCTTGTGGAATTTGCAAAGTGATATTTGTAAGCCCATAGAGGGCTTTGGTGAAAAAGGAAATATCTTCCGTTAAAAACTGGAAAGAAGCTGTCTAAGAAAATGCTATGAGTTCTGTTAATTCATCTCACAGAGTTACAGCATTACCCTCAAGAAGTCTTTCACAAAGACTGTTCTTGTGGAATTTGGAAAGTGATATCTGGAAGCTCATAGAGGGCTATGCTGAAAAAGGAAATATCTTCCGTTAAAAACAGGAAAGATGCTCTCTGAGAAATTGCTTTGTGTCCCGTTATTTCATCTCAGAGTTACAGCTTTCCCCTCAAGAAGTCTTTCGCTAAGACTGTTCTTGTGGAATATGAAAAGTGATATTTGTAAGACTTTAGAGGGCAAAGGTGAAAAAGGAAATATCTTCCGTAAAAAACTGGAGAGAAGCTTTCTGAGAAACTGCATTGTGTTCTGTAATTCATCTCACAGAATTACAGCTTTCCCTTCAAGAAGCCCTTTGCTAAGGCTGTTCTTGTTGAACTTGGAAGGTGATATTTGGAAGCCCATAGAGGCCTATGGTGAAAAATGAAATATCTCCAGTTAAAAACTGGAATGAAGCTTTCTGAGAAACTGCTTTGTGTTCTGTTAGTCCATCTCACAGAGTTAGAACTTTCCCCTCAAGAAGCCTTTCTCTAAGACTGTTCTTGTTGAATTTGCAAAGTGATATTTGGAAGCCCCTAGAGGGCTATGGTGAAAAAGGAAATATCTTCAGTTAAAAACTGGAAAGAAACTTCTGAGAAACTGCTTTGTGTTCTGTTAATTCATCTCACAGCGTTACTGCTTTCCCCTCAAGAAGCCTTTCGGTAAGACTGTTCTTGTGGAATTTACAAACTGATATTTGGAAGCCCTTAGAGGGCTAGGGTGAAAAAGGAAATATCTTCCTTTAAAAACTGGAAAGAAGCTGTCTGAGAAACTGCTTTGTGTTCTGTTGATTCACCTAACAGAGTTACAGCTTTCCCTTCAAGAAGCCGTTCGCTAAGGCTGTTCTTGTGGAATTTACAAAGTGATATTTGGAACCCCATAGAGGGCTATGGGGAAAAAGGAAATATCTTCAGCTAAAAACTGAAAAGAAGCTTTCTGAGAAACTGCTTTGTGTCCTCTTAATTCATGTTACAGTGTTACAGCTTTCCCCTCAAGAAGCCTTTCGCTAAGACAGTTCTTGTGGATTTTGCAAAGTGATATTTGGAAGCCCATAGAGGGCTATGTTGAAAAAGGAAATATCTTCCGATAAAAACTGGAAAAAAGATTTCTGAGAAACTACTTTTTATTCTGTTAACTCATCTCAGAGAGTTACAGCTTTCCCTTCAAGAAGTCTTTCGCTAAGTCTGGTACTGTGTAATTGGCAAAGTGATATTTGGAAGCCTTTAGAGGGCTATGGTGAAGAAGCAAATATCTTCCGTTAAAAACTGGAAAGAATCTTTCTGAGAAACTGCTTTGTGTTCTGTTAATTCATCTCACAGAGTTACAGCTTTACCTCAACAAGCCTTTCGCTACGGCTGTTTTTGTGGAGTTTGGAAAGTGATATTTGGAAGCCCATAGGGGGCTATGGTGAGAAAGGAAATATCTTCAGTTAAAAACTGGAAAGAAGCTCTCTGAGAAACTGCTTTGTGTTCTGTTAATTCATCTCACCGAGTTACAGCTTTCCCCTCAAGAAGCCTTTCGCTAAGACTCTTCTTGTGGAATTTGAAAAGTGATATTTTGAAACCCATAGAAGGCTATGGTGAAAAAGGAAATATCTTCCATTGAAAAGTGGAAAGAAGCTTTCTGAGAAACTGCATTGTGTTCTGTGAATTCATCTCACAGAATTACAGCTTTCCCTTCAAGAAGCCCTTCGCTAAGGCTGTTCTTGTTGAATTTGGAAGGTGATATTTGGAAGCCCATAGAGGCCTATGGTGAAAAATGAAATATCTCCAGTTAAAAACTGGAATGAAGCTTTCTGAGAAACTGCTTTGTGTTCTGTTAGTCCATCTCACAGAGTTAGAACTTTCCCCTCAAGAAGCCTTTCTCTAAGACTGTTCTTGTTGAATTTGCAAAGTGATATTTGGAAGCCCCTAGAGGGCTATGGTGAAAAAGGAAATATCTTCAGTTAAAAACTGGAAAGAAACTTCTGAGAAACTGCTTTGTGTTCTGTTAATTCATCTCACAGCGTTACTGCTTTCCCCTCAAGAAGCCTTTCGGTAAGACTGTTCTTGTGGAATTTACAAACTGATATTTGGAAGCCCTTAGAGGGCTAGGGTGAAAAAGGAAATATCTTCCTTTAAAAACTGGAAAGAAGCTATCTGAGAAACTGCTTTGTGTTCTGTTGATTCACCTAACAGAGTTACAGCTTTCCCTTCAAGAAGCCGTTCGCTAAGGCTGTTCTTGTGGAATTTACAAAGTGATATTTGGAAGCCCATAGAGGGCTATGGGGAAAAAGGAAATATCTTCAGCTAAAAACTGAAAAGAAGCTTTCTGAGAAACTGCTTTGTGTCCTCTTAATTCATGTTACAGTGTTACAGCTTTCCCCTCAAGAAGCCTTTCGCTAAGACAGTTCTTGTGGATTTTGCAAAGTGATATTTGGAAGCCCATAGAGGGCTATGTTGAAAAAGGAAATATCTTCCGATAAAAACTGGAAAAAAGATTTCTGAGAAACTACTTTTTGTTCTGTTAATTCATCTCAGAGAGTTACAGCTTTCCCTTCAAGAAGTCTTTCGCTAAGTCTGTTACTGTGTAATTGGCAAAGTGATATTTGGAAGCCTTTAGAGGGCTATGGTGAAGAAGCAAATATCTTCCGTTAAAAACTGGAAAGAATCTTTCTGAGAAACTGCTTTGTGTTCTGTTAATTCATCTCACAGAGTTACAGCTTTACCTCAACAAGCCTTTCGCTACGGCTGTTTTTGTGGAGTTTGGAAAGTGATATTTGGAAGCCCATAGGGGGCTATGGTGAGAAAGGAAATATCTTCAGTTAAAAACTGGAAAGAAGCTCTCTGAGAAACTGCTTTGTGTTCTGTTAATTCATCTCACCGAGTTACAGCTTTCCCCTCAAGAAGCCTTTCGCTAAGACTCTTCTTGTGGAATTTGAAAAGTGATATTTTGAAACCCATAGAAGGCTATGGTGAAAAAGGAAATATCTTCCATTGAAAAGTGGAAAGAAGCTTTCTGAGAAACTGCATTGTGTTCTGTTAATTCATCTCACAGAGTTACAGCTTTCCCCTCAAGAAATCTTTCGCTAAGACTGTTCATGTGGATTTTGGAAAATGATATTTAGTAGCCAATAGACGGCTACGGTGAAAAAGGAAATATCTTCCGTGAAAAAGTGGATAGAAGCTTTCTTAGAGACTGCTTTGTGTTCTGCTAATTCATCTCACAGAATTACAGCTTTCTACTCATGAAGTCTTTGGCTAAGACTGTTCCTGCGGGATTTGCAAAGTGATATTTGGAAGCCCATAGAGGGCTATGGTGAAAAAGGACATATCTTCCGTTAAAAACTGGATAGAAACTTTCTAAGAAACTGCTTTGTGTTCTGTTAATTCATCTCACAGAGTTACAGCTTTCCGCTAAATAAGAATTTCGCTAAGACTGTTATTGTGGAATTTGCAAAGTGATATTTGGAAGCCCATAGAGGGCTATGGTGAAAAAGGAAATAACTTCCGTTAAAAACTGGAAAGAGGCATTCTGAGAAACTCCTTTGTGTTCTCTTAATTCATCTCACAGAGTTACACCTTTCCTCTCAAGAAGCCTTTCCTTAAGACAGTTTTTGTGGAAATTGCAAAGGGATACTTAGAAGCCCATAGAGGGCTACGGTGAAAAAAGAAATATCCTAAGACAAAAACTGAAAAGAATCTGTCTTCGATACTACTTTGTGCTCTGTTAATTCATGTCACAGAGTTAGAGCTTTCCCCTACAGAAGACTTTCGCTAAGACTGTTCTTGTGGAATTTCCAAAGTGATATTTGGAATCCCATAGAGTACTATGGTGAAAAAGGAAATATCTTCCGCTAAAAACTGGAAAGAAGCTTTCTGAGAAACTGGTTTGTGTTCTGTTAATTCATCTCACACAGTTACAGCTTTCCCCTCAAGAAGCCTTTCCCTAAGACTGTTCTTGTGGAACTTGCAGAGTGATATTTGGAAGCCCATACAGGGCTATGGTGAAAAAGGAAATATCTTCAGTTAAAAACTGTATAGAAGTTTTCTGAGAAACTGTTTCGTGTACTGTTAATTCACCTCACAGAGTTGCAGCTTTTCCCTCAAGAAACCTTTCGCTAAGACTGTTCTTGTGGAATTTGCTAAGTGATATTTGGAAGCCCATAGAGGCCTATGGTGAAAAAGGAAATATCTTCCGTTAAAAACTGGAGGGAAGCTTTCTGAGAAACTGCTTTGTGTTCTGTTAATTCATCTCACAGAGTTACAGCTTTCCCCTCAAGAAGCCTTTCCCTAAGACTGTTCTTGTGGAACTTGCAGAGTGATATTTGGAAGCCCATACAGGGCAATGGTGAAAAAGGAAATATCTTCAGTTAAAAACTGTATAGAAGTTTTCTGAGAAACTGTTTCGTGTACTGTTAATTCACCTCACAGCGTTGCAGCTTTTCCCTCAAGAAACCTTTCGCTAAGACTGTTCTTGTGGAATTTGCTAAGTGATATTTGGAAGCCCATAGAGGCCTATGGTGAAAAAGGAAATATCTTCCGTTAAAAACTGGAGGGAAGCTTTCTGAGAAACTGCTTTGTGTTCTGTTAATTCATCTCACAGAGTTACAGCTTTCCCCTCCAGAAGCCTTTCGCTAGACAGTTCTTGTGGAATGTGCGAAGTGATATTTGAAAGTCCATAGAGGGCTCTGGTGAAAAAGGAAATATCTTCAGTTAAAAACTGGAAAGAAGATTTCTGAGAAACTGCTTTGTGTTCTGTTATTTCATCTCACAGATTTACTGCTTTCCCCTCAAGAAGCCTTTCGTTAAGTCTTTTCTTGTGGAATTTGCAAAGTGATATTTGTAAGCCCATAGAGGGCTTTGGTGAAAAAGGAAATATCTTCCGTTAAAAACTGGAAAGAAGCTGTCTAAGAAACTGCTATGAGTTCTGTTAATTCATCTCACAGAGTTAGAGCATTACCCTCAAGAAGTCTTTCACAAAGACTGTTCTTGTGGAATTTGGAAAGTGATATTTGGAAGCTCATAGAGGGCTATGCTGAAAAAGGAAATATCTTCCGTTAAAAACAGGAAAGATGCTCTCTGAGAAATTGCTTTGTGTCCCGTTATTTCATCTCAGAGTTACAGCTTTCCCCTCAAGAAGTCTTTCGCTAAGACTGTTCTTGTGGAATATGAAAAGTGATATTTGGAAGACTTTAGAGGGCAAAGGTGAAAAAGGAAATATCTTCCGTAAAAAACTGGAGAGAAGCTTTCTGAGAAACTGCATTGTGTTGTGTTAATTCATCTCACAGAATTACAGCTTTCCCTTCAAGAAGCCCTTTGCTAAGGCTGTTCTTGTTGAACGTGGAAGGTGATATTTGGAAGCCCATAGAGGCCTATGGTGAAAAATGAAATATCTCCAGTTAAAAACTGGAATGAAGCTTTCTGAGAAACTGCTTTGTGTTCTGTTAGTCCATCTCACAGAGTTAGAACTTTCCCCTCAAGAAGCCTTTCTCTAAGACTGTTCTTGTTGAATTTGCAAAGTGATATTTGGAAGCCCCTAGAGGGCTATGGTGAAAAAGGAAATATCTTCAGTTAAAAACTGGAAAGAAACTTCTGAGAAACTGCTTTGTGTTCTGTTAATTCATCTCACAGCGTTACTGCTTTCCCCTCAAGAAGCCTTTCGGTAAGACTGTTCTTGTGGAATTTACAAACTGATATTTGGAAGCCCTTAGAGGGCTAGGGTGAAAAAGGAAATATCTTCCTTTAAAAACTGGAAAGAAGCTGTCTGAGAAACTGCTTTGTGTTCTGTTGATTCACCTAACAGAGTTACAGCTTTCCCTTCAAGAAACCGTTCGCTAAGGCTGTTCTTGTGGAATTTACAAAGTGATATTTGGAAGCCCATAGAGGGCTATGGGGAAAAAGGAAATATCTTCAGCTAAAAACTGAAAAGAAGCTTTCTGAGAAACTGTTTTGTGTCCTCTTAATTCATGTTACAGTGTTACAGCTTTCCCCTCAAGAAGCCTTTCGCTAAGACTGTTCATGTGGAATTTGGAATGTGATAAATAGAACCCCTAGAGGGCTTTGGTGAAAAAGGGAATATCTTCCGTTAAAAACTGGAAAGAAGCATTCTGAGAAACTGCTTTGTGTTCTGTTAATTCATCTCACAGAGTTACAGCTTTCCCCTCAAGAAATCTTTCGCTAAGACTGTTCATGTGGATTTTGGAAAATGATATTTAGTAGCCAATAGAGGGCTATGGTGAAAAAGGAAATATCTTCCGTGAAAAAGTGGATAGAAGCTTTCTTAGAGACTGCTTTGTGTTCTGCTAATTCATCTCACAGAATTACAGCTTTCTACTCATGAAGTCTTTGGCTAAGACTGTTCCTGCGGGATTTGCAAAGTGATATTTGGAAGCCCATAGAGGGCTATGGTGATAAAGGACATATCTTCCGTTAAAAACTGGATAGAAACTTTCTAAGAAACTGCTTTGTGTTCTGTTAATTCATCTCACAGAGTTACAGCTTTCCGCTAAATAAGAATTTCGCTAAGACTGTTATTGTGGAATTTGCAAAGTGATATTTGGAAGCCCATAGAGGGCTATGGTGAAAAAGGAAATAACTTCCGTTAAAAACTGGAAAGAGGCATTCTGAGAAACTCCTTTGTGTTCTCTTAATTCATCTCACAGAGTTACACCTTTCCTCTCAAGAAGCCTTTCCTTAAGACAGTTTTTGTGGAAATTACAAAGGGATACTTAGAAGCCCATAGAGGGCTACGGTGAAAAAAGAAATATCCTAAGACAAAAACTGAAAAGAATCTGTCTTCGATACTACTTTGTGCTCTGTTAATTCATGTCACAGAGTTAGAGCTTTCCCCTACAGAAGACTTTCGCTAAGACTGTTCTTGTGGAATTTCCAAAGTGATATTTGGAATCCCATAGAGTACTATGGTGAAAAAGGAAATATCTTCCGCTAAAAACTGGAAAGAAGCTTTCTGAGAAACTGGTTTGTGTTCTGTTAATTCATCTCACACAGTTACAGCTTTCCCCTCAAGAAGCCTTTCCCTAAGACTGTTCTTGTGGAACTTGCAGAGTGATATTTGGAAGCCCATACAGGGCTATGGTGAAAAAGGAAATATCTTCAGTTAAAAACTGTATAGAAGTTTTCTGAGAAACTGTTTCGTGTACTGTTAATTCACCTCACAGAGTTGCAGCTTTTCCCTCAAGAAACCTTTCGCTAAGACTGTTCTTGTGGAATTTGCTAAGTGATATTTGGAAGCCCATAGAGTACTATGGTGAAAAAGGAAATATCTTCCGTTAAAAACTGGAGGGAAGCTTTCTGAGAAACTGCTTTGTGTTCTGTTAATTCATCTCACACAGTTACAGCTTTCCCCTCAAGAAGTATTTCCCTAAGACTGTTCTTGTGGAACTTGCAGAGTGATATTTGGAAGCCCATACAGGGCTATGGTGAAAAAGGAAATATCTTCAGTTAAAAACTGTATAGAAGTTTTCTGAGAAACTGTTTCGTGTACTGTTAATTCACCTCACAGAGTTGCAGCTTTTCCCTCAAGAAACCTTTCGCTAAGACTGTTCTTGTGGAATTTGCTAAGTGATATTTGGAAGCCCACAGAGGCCTATGGTGAAAAAGGAAATATCTTCCGTTAAAAACTGGAGGGAAGCTTTCTGAGAAACTGCTTTGTGTTCTGTTAATTCATCTCACAGAGTTACAGCTTTCCCCTCCAGAAGCCTTTCGCTAGACAGTTCTTGTGGAATGTGCGAAGTGATATTTGAAAGTCCATAGAGGGCTCTGGTGAAAAAGGAAATATCTTCAGTTAAAAACTGGAAAGAAGATTTCTGAGAAACTGCTTTGTGTTCTGTTATTTCATCTCACAGATTTACTGCTTTCCCCTCAAGAAGCCTTTCGTTAAGTCTTTTCTTGTGGAATTTGCAAAGTGATATTTGTAAGCCCATAGAGGGCTTTGGTGAAAAAGGAAATATCTTCCGTTAAAAACTGGAAAGAAGCTGTCTAAGAAACTGCTATGAGTTCTGTTAATTCATCTCACAGAGTTAGAGCATTACCCTCAAGAAGTCTTTCACAAAGACTGTTCTTGTGGAATTTGGAAAGTGATATTTGGAAGCTCATAGAGGGCTATGCTGAAAAAGGAAATATCTTCCGTTAAAAACAGGAAAGATGCTCTCTGAGAAATTGCTTTGTGTCCCGTTATTTCATCTCAGAGTTACAGCTTTCCCCTCAAGAAGTCTTTCGCTAAGACTGTTCTTGTGGAATATGAAAAGTGATATTTGGAAGACTTTAGAGGGCAAAGGTGAAAAAGGAAATATCTTCCGTAAAAAACTGGAAAGAAGCTTTCTGAGAAACTGCATTGTGTTCTGTGAATTCATCTCACAGAATTACAGCTTTCCCTTCAAGAAGCCCTTCGCTAAGGCTGTTCTTGTTGAATTTGGAAGGTGATATTTGGAAGCCCATAGAGGCCTATGGTGAAAAATGAAATATCTCCAGTTAAAAACTGGAATGAAGCTTTCTGAGAAACTGCTTTGTGTTCTGTTAGTCCATCTCACAGAGTTAGAACTTTCCCCTCAAGAAGCCTTTCTCTAAGACTGTTCTTGTTGAATTTGCAAAGTGATATTTGGAAGCCCCTAGAGGGCTATGGTGAAAAAGGAAATATCTTCAGTTAAAAACTGGAAAGAAACTTCTGAGAAACTGCTTTGTGTTCTGTTAATTCATCTCACAGCGTTACTGCTTTCCCCTCAAGAAGCCTTTCGGTAAGACTGTTCTTGTGGAATTTACAAACTGATATTTGGAAGCCCTTAGAGGGCTAGGGTGAAAAAGGAAATATCTTCCTTTAAAAACTGGAAAGAAGCTGTCTGAGAAACTGCTTTGTGTTCTGTTGATTCACCTAACAGAGTTACAGCTTTCCCTTCAAGAAACCGTTCGCTAAGGCTGTTCTTGTGGAATTTACAAAGTGATATTTGGAAGCCCATAGAGGGCTATGGGGAAAAAGGAAATATCTTCAGCTAAAAACTGAAAAGAAGCTTTCTGAGAAACTGCTTTGTGTCCTCTTAATTCATGTTACAGTGTTACAGCTTTCCCCTCAAGAAGCCTTTCGCTAAGACTGTTCATGTGGAATTTGGAATGTGATAAATAGAACCCCTAGAGGGCTTTGGTGAAAAAGGGAATATCTTCCGTTAAAAACTGGAAAGAAGCATTCTGAGAAACTGCTTTGTGTTCTGTTAATTCATCTCACAGAGTTACAGCTTTCCCCTCAAGAAATCTTTCGCTAAGACTGTTCATGTGGATTTTGGAAAATGATATTTAGTAGCCAATAGAGGGCTATGGTGAAAAAGGAAATATCTTCCGTGAAAAAGTGGATAGAAGCTTTCTTAGAGACTGCTTTGTGTTCTGCTAATTCATCTCACAGAATTACAGCTTTCTACTCATGAAGTCTTTGGCTAAGACTGTTCCTGCGGGATTTGCAAAGTGATATTTGGAAGCCCATAGAGGGCTATGGTGATAAAGGACATATCTTCCGTTAAAAACTGGATAGAAACTTTCTAAGAAACTGCTTTGTGTTCTGTTAATTCATCTCACACAGTTACAGCTTTCCGCTAAATAAGAATTTCGCTAAGACTGTTATTGTGGAATTTGCAAAGTGATATTTGGAAGCCCATAGAGGGCTATGGTGAAAAAGGAAATAACTTCCGTTAAAAACTGGAAAGAGGCATTCTGAGAAACTCCTTTGTGTTCTCTTAATTCATCTCACAGAGTTACACCTTTCCTCTCAAGAAGCCTTTCCTTAAGACAGTTTTTGTGGAAATTGCAAAGGGATACTTAGAAGCCCATAGAGGGCTACGGTGAAAAAAGAAATATCCTAAGACAAAAACTGAAAAGAATCTGTCTTCGATACTACTTTGTGCTCTGTTAATTCATGTCACAGAGTTAGAGCTTTCCCCTACAGAAGACTTTCGCTAAGACTGTTCTTGTGGAATTTCCAAAGTGATATTTGGAATCCCATAGAGTACTATGGTGAAAAAGGAAATATCTTCCGCTAAAAACTGGAAAGAAGCTTTCTGAGAAACTGGTTTGTGTTCTGTTAATTCATCTCACACAGTTACAGCTTTCCCCTCAAGAAGCCTTTCCCTAAGACTGTTCTTGTGGAACTTGCAGAGTGATATTTGGAAGCCCATACAGGGCTATGGTGAAAAAGGAAATATCTTCAGTTAAAAACTGTATAGAAGTTTTCTGAGAAACTGTTTCGTGTACTGTTAATTCACCTCACAGAGTTGCAGCTTTTCCCTCAAGAAACCTTTCGCTAAGACTGTTCTTGTGGAATTTGCTAAGTGATATTTGGAAGCCCATAGAGTACTATGGTGAAAAAGGAAATATCTTCCGTTAAAAACTGGAGGGAAGCTTTCTGAGAAACTGCTTTGTGTTCTGTTAATTCATCTCACACAGTTACAGCTTTCCCCTCAAGAAGTATTTCCCTAAGACTGTTCTTGTGGAACTTGCAGAGTGATATTTGGAAGCCCATACAGGGCTATGGTGAAAAAGGAAATATCTTCAGTTAAAAACTGTATAGAAGTTTTCTGAGAAACTGTTTCGTGTACTGTTAATTCACCTCACAGAGTTGCAGCTTTTCCCTCAAGAAACCTTTCGCTAAGACTGTTCTTGTGGAATTTGCTAAGTGATATTTGGAAGCCCACAGAGGCCTATGGTGAAAAAGGAAATATCTTCCGTTAAAAACTGGAGGGAAGCTTTCTGAGAAACTGCTTTGTGTTCTGTTAATTCATCTCACAGAGTTACAGCTTTCCCCTCCAGAAGCCTTTCGCTAGACAGTTCTTGTGGAATGTGCGAAGTGATATTTGAAAGTCCATAGAGGGCTCTGGTGAAAAAGGAAATATCTTCAGTTAAAAACTGGAAAGAAGATTTCTGAGAAACTGCTTTGTGTTCTGTTATTTCATCTCACAGATTTACTGCTTTCCCCTCAAGAAGCCTTTCGTTAAGTCTTTTCTTGTGGAATTTGCAAAGTGATATTTGTAAGCCCATAGAGGGCTTTGGTGAAAAAGGAAATATCTTCCGTTAAAAACTGGAAAGAAGCTGTCTAAGAAACTGCTATGAGTTCTGTTAATTCATCTCACAGAGTTAGAGCATTACCCTCAAGAAGTCTTTCACAAAGACTGTTCTTGTGGAATTTGGAAAGTGATATTTGGAAGCTCATAGAGGGCTATGCTGAAAAAGGAAATATCTTCCGTTAAAAACAGGAAAGATGCTCTCTGAGAAATTGCTTTGTGTCCCGTTATTTCATCTCAGAGTTACAGCTTTCCCCTCAAGAAGTCTTTCGCTAAGACTGTTCTTGTGGAATATGAAAAGTGATATTTGGAAGACTTTAGAGGGCAAAGGTGAAAAAGGAAATATCTTCCGTAAAAAACTGGAAAGAAGCTTTCTGAGAAACTGCATTGTGTTCTGTTAATTCATCTCACAGAATTACAGCTTTCCCTTCAAGAAGCCCTTCGCTAAGGCTGTTCTTGTTGAACTTGGAAGGTGATATTTGGAAGCCCATAGAGGCCTATGGTGAAAAATGAAATATCTCCAGTTAAAAACTGGAATGAAGCTTTCTGAGAAACTGCTTTGTGTTCTGTTAGTCCATCTCACAGAGTTAGAACTTTCCCCTCAAGAAGCCTTTCTCTAAGACTGTTCTTGTTGAATTTGCAAAGTGATATTTGGAAGCCCCTAGAGGGCTATGGTGAAAAAGGAAATATCTTCAGTTAAAAACTGGAAAGAAACTTCTGAGAAACTGCTTTGTGTTCTGTTAATTCATCTCACAGCGTTACTGCTTTCCCCTCAAGAATCCTTTCGGTAAGACTGTTCTTGTGGAATTTACAAACTGATATTTGGAAGCCCTTAGAGGGCTAGGGTGAAAAAGGAAATATCTTCCTTTAAAAACTGGAAAGAAGCTGTCTGAGAAACTGCTTTGTGTTCTGTTGATTCACCTAACAGAGTTACAGCTTTCCCTTCAAGAAACCGTTCGCTAAGGCTGTTCTTGTGGAATTTACAAAGTGATATTTGGAAGCCCATAGAGGGCTATGGGGAAAAAGGAAATATCTTCAGCTAAAAACTGAAAAGAAGCTTTCTGAGAAACTGCTTTGTGTCCTCTTAATTCATGTTACAGTGTTACAGCTTTCCCCTCAAGAAGCCTTTCGCTAAGACTGTTCATGTGGAATTTGGAATGTGATAAATAGAACCCCTAGAGGGCTTTGGTGAAAAAGGGAATATCTTCCGTTAAAAACTGGAAAGAAGCATTCTGAGAAACTGCTTTGTGTTCTGTTAATTCATCTCACACAGTTACAGCTTTCCCCTCAAGAAGCCTTTCCCTAAGACTGTTCTTGTGGAACTTGCAGAGTGATATTTGGAAGCCCATACAGGGCTATGGTGAAAAAGGAAATATCTTCAGTTAAAAACTGTATAGAAGTTTTCTGAGAAACTGTTTCGTGTACTGTTAATTCACCTCACAGAGTTGCAGCTTTTCCCTCAAGAAACCTTTCGTTAAGACTGTTCTTGTGGAATTTGCTAAGTGATATTTGGAAGCCCATAGAGGCCTATGGTGAAAAAGGAAATATCTTCCGTTAAAAACTGGAGGGAAGCTTTCTGAGAAACTGCTTTGTGTTCTGTTAATTCATCTCACAGAGTTACAGCTTTCCCCTCCAGAAGCCTTTCGCTAGACAGTTCTTGTGGAATGTGCGAAGTGATATTTGAAAGTCCATAGAGGGCTCTGGTGAAAAAGGAAATATCTTCAGTTAAAAACTGGAAAGAAGATTGCTGAGAAACTGCTTTGTGTTCTGTTATTTCATCTCACAGATTTACTGCTTTCCCCTCAAGAAGCCTTTCGTTAAGTCTTTTCTTGTGGAATTTGCAAAGTGATATTTGTAAGCCCATAGAGGGCTTTGGTGAAAAAGGAAATATCTTCCGTTAAAAACTGGAAAGAAGCTGTCTAAGAAACTGCTATGAGTTCTGTTAATTCATCTCACAGAGTTACAGCATTACCCTCAAGAAGTCTTTCACAAAGACTGTTCTTGTGGAATTTGGAAAGTGATATCTGGAAGCTCATAGAGGGCTATGCTGAAAAAGGAAATATCTTCCGTTAAAAACAGGAAAGATGCTCTCTGAGAAATTGCTTTGTGTCCCGTTATTTCATCTCAGAGTTACAGCTTTCCCCTCAAGAAGTCTTTCGCTAAGACTGTTCTTGTGGAATATGAAAAGTGATATTTGGAAGACTTTAGAGGGCAAAGGTGAAAAAGGAAATATCTTCCGTAAAAAACTGGAGAGAAGCTTTCTGAGAAACTGCATTGTGTTCTGTTAATTCATCTCACAGAATTACAGCTTTCCCTTCAAGAAGCCCTTTGCTAAGGCTGTTCTTGTTGAAT
Source organism: Chlorocebus sabaeus (assembly GCF_047675955.1). Classification (NCBI taxonomy): domain Eukaryota; kingdom Metazoa; phylum Chordata; class Mammalia; order Primates; family Cercopithecidae; genus Chlorocebus; species Chlorocebus sabaeus. Next base: position 819,091 of record NW_027327792.1, on the reverse strand, counting down.
TTGGAAGGTGATATTTGGAAGCCCATAGAGGCCTATGGTGAAAAATGAAATATCTCCAGTTAAAAACTGGAATGAAGCTTTCTGAGAAACTGCTTTGTGTTCTGTTAGTCCATCTCACAGAGTTAGAACTTTCCCCTCAAGAAGCCTTTCTCTAAGACTGTTCTTGTTGAATTTGCAAAGTGATATTTGGAAGCCCCTAGAGGGCTATGGTGAAAAAGGAAATATCTTCAGTTAAAAACTGGAAAGAAACTTCTGAGAAACTGCTTTGTGTTCTGTTAATTCATCTCACAGCGTTACTGCTTTCCCCTCAAGAAGCCTTTCGGTAAGACTGTTCTTGTGGAATTTACAAACTGATATTTGGAAGCCCTTAGAGGGCTAGGGTGAAAAAGGAAATATCTTCCTTTAAAAACTGGAAAGAAGCTGTCTGAGAAACTGCTTTGTGTTCTGTTGATTCACCTAACAGAGTTACAGCTTTCCCTTCAAGAAGCCGTTCGCTAAGGCTGTTCTTGTGGAATTTACAAAGTGATATTTGGAAGCCCATAGAGGGCTATGGGGAAAAAGGAAATATCTTCAGCTAAAAACTGAAAAGAAGCTTTCTGAGAAACTGCTTTGTGTCCTCTTAATTCATGTTACAGTGTTACAGCTTTCCCCTCAAGAAGCCTTTCGCTAAGACAGTTCTTGTGGATTTTGCAAAGTGATATTTGGAAGCCCATAGAGGGCTATGTTGAAAAAGGAAATATCTTCCGATAAAAACTGGAAAAAAGATTTCTGAGAAACTACTTTTTGTTCTGTTAACTCATCTCAGAGAGTTACAGCTTTCCCTTCAAGAAGTCTTTCGCTAAGTCTGTTACTGTGTAATTGGCAAAGTGATATTTGGAAGCCTTTAGAGGGCTATGGTGAAGAAGCAAATATCTTCCGTTAAAAACTGGAAAGAATCTTTCTGAGAAACTGCTTTGTGTTCTGTTAATTCATCTCACAGAGTTACAGCTTTACCTCAACAAGCCTTTCGCTACGGCTGTTTTTGTGGAGTTTGGAAAGTGATATTTGGAAGCCCATAGGGGGCTATGGTGAGAAAGGAAATATCTTCAGTTAAAAACTGGAAAGAAGCTCTCTGAGAAACTGCTTTGTGTTCTGTTAATTCATCTCACCGAGTTACAGCTTTCCCCTCAAGAAGCCTTTCGGTAAGACTCTTCTTGTGGAATTTGAAAAGTGATATTTTGAAACCCATAGAAGGCTATGGTGAAAAAGGAAATATCTTCCATTGAAAAGTGGAAAGAAGCTTTCTGAGAAACTGCATTGTGTTCTGTTAATTCATCTCACAGAATTACAGCTTTCCCTTCAAGAAGCCCTTCGCTAAGGCTGTTCTTGTTGAATTTGGAAGGTGATATTTGGAAGCCCATAGAGGCCTATGGTGAAAAATGAAATATCTCCAGTTAAAAACTGGAATGAAGCTTTCTGAGAAACTGCTTTGTGTTCTGTTAGTCCATCTCACAGAGTTAGAACTTTCCCCTCAAGAAGCCTTTCTCTAAGACTGTTCTTGTTGAATTTGCAAAGTGATATTTGGAAGCCCCTAGAGGGCTATGGTGAAAAAGGAAATATCTTCAGTTAAAAACTGGAAAGAAACTTCTGAGAAACTGCTTTGTGTTCTGTTAATTCATCTCACAGCGTTACTGCTTTCCCCTCAAGAAGCCTTTCGGTAAGACTGTTCTTGTGGAATTTACAAACTGATATTTGGAAGCCCTTAGAGGGCTAGGGTGAAAAAGGAAATATCTTCCTTTAAAAACTGGAAAGAAGCTGTCTGAGAAACTGCTTTGTGTTCTGTTGATTCACCTAACAGAGTTACAGCTTTCCCTTCAAGAAGCCGTTCGCTAAGGCTGTTCTTGTGGAATTTACAAAGTGATATTTGGAAGCCCATAGAGCGCTATGGGGAAAAAGGAAATATCTTCAGCTAAAAACTGAAAAGAAGCTTTCTGAGAAACTGCTTTGTGTCCTCTTAATTCATGTTACAGTGTTACAGCTTTCCCCTCAAGAAGCCTTTCGCTAAGACTGTTCATGTGGAATTTGGAATGTGATAAATAGAACCCCTAGAGGGCTTTGGTGAAAAAGGGAATATCTTCCGTTAAAAACTGGAAAGAAGCATTCTGAGAAACTGCTTTGTGTTCTGTTAATTCATCTCACAGAGTTACAGCTTTCCCCTCAAGAAATCTTTCGCTAAGACTGTTCATGTGGATTTTGGAAAATGATATTTAGTAGCCAATAGAGGGCTACGGTGAAAAAGGAAATATCTTCCGTTAAAAAGTGGATAGAAGCTTTCTTAGAGACTGCTTTGTGTTCTGCTAATTCATCTCACAGAATTACAGCTTTCTACTCATGAAGTCTTTGGCTAAGACTGTTCCTGCGGGATTTGCAAAGTGATATTTGGAAGCCCATAGAGGGCTATGGTGATAAAGGACATATCTTCCGTTAAAAACTGGAGGGAAGCTTTCTGAGAAACTGGTTTGTGTTCTGTTAATTCATCTCACACAGTTACAGCTTTCCCCTCAAGAAGCCTTTCTCTAAGACTGTTCTTGTGGAACTTGCAGAGTGATATTTGGAAGCCCATACAGGGCTATGGTGAAAAAGGAAATATCTTCAGTTAAAAACTGTATAGAAGTTTTCTGAGAAACTGTTTCACGTACTGTTAATTCACCTCACAGAGTTGCAGCATTTCCCTCAAGAAACCTTTCGCTAAGACTGTTCTTGTGGAATTTGCTAAGTGATATTTGGAAGCCCATAGAGGCCTATGGTGAAAAAGGAAATATCTTCCGTTAAAAACTGGAGGGAAGCTTTCTGAGAAACTGCTTTGTGTTCTGTTAATTCATCTCACAGAGTTACAGCTTTCCCCTCCAGAAGCCTTTCGCTAGACAGTTCTTGTGGAATGTGCGAAGTGATATTTGAAAGTCCATAGAGGGCTCTGGTGAAAAAGGAAATATCTTCAGTTAAAAACTGGAACGAAGATTTCTGAGAAACTGCTTTGTGTTCTGTTATTTCATCTCACAGATTTACTGCTTTCCCCTCAAGAAGCCTTTCGTTAAGTCTTTTCTTGTGGAATTTGCAAAGTGATATTTGTAAGCCCATAGAGGGCTTTGGTGAAAAAGGAAATATCTTCCGTTAAAAACTGGAAAGAAGCTGTCTAAGAAACTGCTATGAGTTCTGTTAATTCATCTCACAGAGTTACAGCATTACCCTCAAGAAGTCTTTCACAAAGACTGTTCTTGTGGAATTTGGAAAGTGATATCTGGAAGCTCATAGAGGGCTATGCTGAAAAAGGAAATATCTTCCGTTAAAAACAGGAAAGATGCTCTCTGAGAAATTGCTTTGTGTCCCGTTATTTCATCTCAGAGTTACAGCTTTCCCCTCAAGAAGTCTTTCGCTAAGACTGTTCTTGTGGAATATGAAAAGTGATATTTGGAAGACTTTAGAGGGCAAAGGTGAAAAAGAAATATCTTCCGTAAAAAACTGGAGAGAAGCTTTCTGAGAAACTGCATTGTGTTCTGTTAATTCATCTCACAGAATTACAGCTTTCCCTTCAAGAAGCCCTTTGCTAAGGCTGTTCTTGTTGAACTTGGAAGGTGATATTTGGAAGCCCATAGAGGCCTATGGTGAAAAATGAAATATCTCCAGTTAAAAACTGGAATGAAGCTTTCTGAGAAACTGCTTTGTGTTCTGTTAGTCCATCTCACAGAGTTAGAACTTTCCCCTCAAGAAGCATTTCTCTAAGACTGTTCTTGTTGAATTTGCAAAGTGATATTTGGAAGCCCCTAGAGGGCTATGGTGAAAAAGGAAATATCTTCAGTTAAAAACTGGAAAGAAACTTCTGAGAAACTGCTTTGTGTTCTGTTAATTCATCTCACAGCGTTACTGCTTTCCCCTCAAGAAGCCTTTCGGTAAGACTGTTCTTGTGGAATTTACAAACTGATATTTGGAAGCCCTTAGAGGGCTAGGGTGAAAAAGGAAATATCTTCCTTTAAAAACTGGAAAGAAGCTGTCTGAGAAACTGCTTTGTGTTCTGTTGATTCACCTAACAGAGTTACAGCTTTCCCTTCAAGAAGCCGTTCGCTAAGGCTGTTCTTGTGGAATTTACAAAGTGATATTTGGAAGCCCATAGAGGGCTATGGGGAAAAAGGAAATATCTTCAGCTAAAAACTGAAAAGAAGCTTTCTGAGAAACTGCTTTGTGTCCTCTTAATTCATGTTACAGTGTTACAGCTTTCCCCTCAAGAAGCCTTTCGCTAAGACAGTTCTTGTGGATTTTGCAAAGTGATATTTGGAAGCCCATAGAGGGCTATGTTGAAAAAGGAAATATCTTCCGATAAAAACTGGAAAAAAGATTTCTGAGAAACTACTTTTTGTTCTGTTAATTCATCTCAGAGAGTTACAGCTTTCCCTTCAAGAAGTCTTTCGCTAAGTCTGGTACTGTGTAATTGGCAAAGTGATATTTGGAAGCCTTTAGAGGGCTATGGTGAAGAAGCAAATATCTTCCGTTAAAAACTGGAAAGAATCTTTCTGAGAAACTGCTTTGTGTTCTGTTAATTCATCTCACAGAGTTACAGCTTTACCTCAACAAGCCTTTCGCTACGGCTGTTTTTGTGGAGTTTAGAAAGTGATATTTGGAAGCCCATAGGGGGCTATGGTGAGAAAGGAAATATCTTCAGTTAAAAACTGGAAAGAAGCTCTCTGAGAAACTGCTTTGTGTTCTGTTAATTCATCTCACCGAGTTACAGCTTTCCCCTCAAGAAGCCTTTCGCTAAGACTCTTCTTGTGGAATTTGAAAAGTGATATTTTGAAACCCATAGAAGGCTATGGTGAAAAAGGAAATATCTTCCATTGAAAAGTGGAAAGAAGCTTTCTGAGAAACTGCATTGTGTTCTGTTAATTCATCTCACAGAATTACAGCTTTCCCTTCAAGAAGCCCTTCGCTAAGGCTGTTCTTGTTGAATTTGGAAGGTGATATTTGGAAGCCCATAGAGGCCTATGGTGAAAAATGAAATATCTCCAGTTAAAAACTGGAATGAAGCTTTCTGAGAAACTGCTTTGTGTTCTGTTAGTCCATCTCACAGAGTTAGAACTTTCCCCTCAAGAAGCCTTTCTCTAAGACTGTTCTTGTTGAATTTGCAAAGTGATATTTGGAAGCCCCTAGAGGGCTATGGTGAAAAAGGAAATATCTTCAGTTAAAAACTGGAAAGAAACTTCTGAGAAACTGCTTTGTGTTCTGTTAATTCATCTCACAGCGTTACTGCTTTCCCCTCAAGAAGCCTTTCGTTAAGACTGTTCTTGTGGAATTTACAAACTGATATTTGGAAGCCCTTAGAGGGCTAGGGTGAAAAAGGAAATATCTTCCTTTAAAAACTGGAAAGAAGCTATCTGAGAAACTGCTTTGTGTTCTGTTGATTCACCTAACAGAGTTACAGCTTTCCCTTCAAGAAGCCGTTCGCTAAGGCTGTTCTTGTGGAATTTACAAAGTGATATTTGGAAGCCCATAGAGGGCTATGGGGAAAAAGGAAATATCTTCAGCTAAAAACTGAAAAGAAGCTTTCTGAGAAACTGCTTTGTGTCCTCTTAATTCATGTTACAGTGTTACAGCTTTCCCCTCAAGAAGCCTTTCGCTAAGACAGTTCTTGTGGATTTTGCAAAGTGATATTTGGAAGCCCATAGAGGGCTATGTTGAAAAAGGAAATATCTTCCGATAAAAACTGGAAAAAAGATTTCTGAGAAACTACTTTTTGTTCTGTTAATTCATCTCAGAGAGTTACAGCTTTCCCTTCAAGAAGTCTTTCGCTAAGTCTGTTACTGTGTAATTGGCAAAGTGATATTTGGAAGCCTTTAGAGGGCTATGGTGAAGAAGCAAATATCTTCCGTTAAAAACTGGAAAGAATCTTTCTGAGAAACTGCTTTGTGTTCTGTTAATTCATCTCACAGAGTTACAGCTTTACCTCAACAAGCCTTTCGCTACGGCTGTTTTTGTGGAGTTTGGAAAGTGATATTTGGAAGCCCATAGGGGGCTATGGTGAGAAAGGAAATATCTTCAGTTAAAAACTGGAAAGAAGCTCTCTGAGAAACTGCTTTGTGTTCTGTTAATTCATCTCACCGAGTTACAGCTTTCCCCTCAAGAAGCCTTTCGCTAAGACTCTTCTTGTGGAATTTGAAAAGTGATATTTTGAAACCCATAGAAGGCTATGGTGAAAAAGGAAATATCTTCCATTGAAAAGTGGAAAGAAGCTTTCTGAGAAACTGCATTGTGTTCTGTGAATTCATCTCACAGAATTACAGCTTTCCCTTCAAGAAGCCCTTCGCTAAGGCTGTTCTTGTTGAATTTGGAAGGTGATATTTGGAAGCCCATAGAGGCCTATGGTGAAAAATGAAATATCTCCAGTTAAAAACTGGAATGAAGCTTTCTGAGAAACTGCTTTGTGTTCTGTTAGTCCATCTCACAGAGTTAGAACTTTCCCCTCAAGAAGCCTTTCTCTAAGACTGTTCTTGTTGAATTTGCAAAGTGATATTTGGAAGCCCCTAGAGGGCTATGGTGAAAAAGGAAATATCTTCAGTTAAAAACTGGAAAGAAACTTCTGAGAAACTGCTTTGTGTTCTGTTAATTCATCTCCCAGCGTTACTGCTTTCCCCTCAAGAAGCCTTTCGGTAAGACTGTTCTTGTGGAATTTACAAACTGATATTTGGAAGCCCTTAGAGGGCTAGGGTGAAAAAGGAAATATCTTCCTTTAAAAACTGGAAAGAAGCTGTCTGAGAAACTGCTTTGTGTTCTGTTGATTCACCTAACAGAGTTACAGCTTTCCCTTCAAGAAGCCGTTCGCTAAGGCTGTTCTTGTGGAATTTACAAAGTGATATTTGGAAGCCCATAGAGCGCTATGGGGAAAAAGGAAATATCTTCAGCTAAAAACTGAAAAGAAGCTTTCTGAGAAACTGCTTTGTGTCCTCTTAATTCATGTTACAGTGTTACAGCTTTCCCCTCAAGAAGCCTTTCGCTAAGACTGTTCATGTGGAATTTGGAATGTGATAAATAGAACCCCTAGAGGGCTTTGGTGAAAAAGGGAATATCTTCCGTTAAAAACTGGAAAGAAGCATTCTGAGAAACTGCTTTGTGTTCTGTTAATTCATCTCACAGAGTTACAGCTTTCCCCTCAAGAAATCTTTCGCTAAGACTGTTCATGTGGATTTTGGAAAATGATATTTAGTAGCCAATAGAGGGCTACGGTGAAAAAGGAAATATCTTCCGTGAAAAAGTGGATAGAAGCTTTCTTAGAGACTGCTTTGTGTTCTGCTAATTCATCTCACAGAATTACAGCTTTCTACTCATGAAGTCTTTGGCTAAGACTGTTCCTGCGGGATTTGCAAAGTGATATTTGGAAGCCCATAGAGGGCTATGGTGAAAAAGGACATATCTTCCGTTAAAAACTGGATAGAAACTTTCTAAGAAACTGCTTTGTGTTCTGTTAATTCATCTCACACAGTTACAGCTTTCCGCTAAATAAGAATTTCGCTAAGACTGTTATTGTGGAATTTGCAAAGTGATATTTGGAAGCCCATAGAGGGCTATGGTGAAAAAGGAAATAACTTCCGTTAAAAACTGGAAAGAGGCATTCTGAGAAACTCCTTTGTGTTCTCTTAATTCATCTCACAGAGTTACACCTTTCCTCTCAAGAAGCCTTTCCTTAAGACAGTTTTTGTGGAAATTGCAAAGGGATACTTAGAAGCCCATAGAGGGCTACGGTGAAAAAAGAAATATCCTAAGACAAAAACTGAAAAGAATCTGTCTTCGATACTACTTTGTGCTCTGTTAATTCATGTCACAGAGTTAGAGCTTTCCCCTACAGAAGACTTTCGCTAAGACTGTTCTTGTGGAATTTCCAAAGTGATATTTGGAATCCCATAGAGTACTATGGTGAAAAAGGAAATATCTTCCGCTAAAAACTGGAAAGAAGCTTTCTGAGAAACTGGTTTGTGTTCTGTTAATTCATCTCACACAGTTACAGCTTTCCCCTCAAGAAGCCTTTCCCTAAGACTGTTCTTGTGGAACTTGCAGAGTGATATTTGGAAGCCCATACAGGGCTATGGTGAAAAAGGAAATATCTTCAGTTAAAAACTGTATAGAAGTTTTCTGAGAAACTGTTTCGTGTACTGTTAATTCACCTCACAGAGTTGCAGCTTTTCCCTCAAGAAACCTTTCGCTAAGACTGTTCTTGTGGAATTTGCTAAGTGATATTTGGAAGCCCATAGAGGCCTATGGTGAAAAAGGAAATATCTTCCGTTAAAAACTGGAGGGAAGCTTTCTGAGAAACTGCTTTGTGTTCTGTTAATTCATCTCACAGAGTTACAGCTTTCCCCTCAAGAAGCCTTTCCCTAAGACTGTTCTTGTGGAACTTGCAGAGTGATATTTGGAAGCCCATACAGGGCAATGGTGAAAAAGGAAATATCTTCAGTTAAAAACTGTATAGAAGTTTTCTGAGAAACTGTTTCGTGTACTGTTAATTCACCTCACAGCGTTGCAGCTTTTCCCTCAAGAAACCTTTCGCTAAGACTGTTCTTGTGGAATTTGCTAAGTGATATTTGGAAGCCCATAGAGGCCTATGGTGAAAAAGGAAATATCTTCCGTTAAAAACTGGAGGGAAGCTTTCTGAGAAACTGCTTTGTGTTCTGTTAATTCATCTCACAGAGTTACAGCTTTCCCCTCCAGAAGCCTTTCGCTAGACAGTTCTTGTGGAATGTGCGAAGTGATATTTGAAAGTCCATAGAGGGCTCTGGTGAAAAAGGAAATATCTTCAGTTAAAAACTGGAAAGAAGATTTCTGAGAAACTGCTTTGTGTTCTGTTATTTCATCTCACAGATTTACTGCTTTCCCCTCAAGAAGCCTTTCGTTAAGTCTTTTCTTGTGGAATTTGCAAAGTGATATTTGTAAGCCCATAGAGGGCTTTGGTGAAAAAGGAAATATCTTCAGTTTAAAACTGGAAAGAAGCTGTCTAAGAAACTGCTATGAGTTCTGTTAATTCATCTCACAGAGTTAGAGCATTACCCTCAAGAAGTCTTTCACAAAGACTGTTCTTGTGGAATTTGGAAAGTGATATTTGGAAGCTCATAGAGGGCTATGCTGAAAAAGGAAATATCTTCCGTTAAAAACAGGAAAGATGCTCTCTGAGAAATTGCTTTGTGTCCCGTTATTTCATCTCAGAGTTACAGCTTTCCCCTCAAGAAGTCTTTCGCTAAGACTGTTCTTGTGGAATATGAAAAGTGATATTTGGAAGACTTTAGAGGGCAAAGGTGAAAAAGGAAATATCTTCCGTAAAAAACTGGAGAGAAGCTTTCTGAGAAACTGCATTGTGTTCTCTTAATTCATCTCACAGAATTACAGCTTTCCCTTCAAGAAGCCCTTCGCTAAGGCTGTTCTTGTTGAACTTGGAAGGTGATATTTGGAAGCCCATAGAGGCCTATGGTGAAAAATGAAATATCTCCAGTTAAAAACTGGAATGAAGCTTTCTGAGAAACTGCTTTGTGTTCTGTTAGTCCATCTCACAGAGTTAGAACTTTCCCCTCAAGAAGCCTTTCTCTAAGACTGTTCTTGTTGAATTTGCAAAGTGATATTTGGAAGCCCCTAGAGGGCTATGGTGAAAAAGGAAATATCTTCAGTTAAAAACTGGAAAGAAACTTCTGAGAAACTGCTTTGTGTTCTGTTAATTCATCTCACAGCGTTACTGCTTTCCCCTCAAGAAGCCTTTCAGTAAGACTGTTCTTGTGGAATTTACAAACTGATATTTGGAAGCCCTTAGAGGGCTAGGGTGAAAAAGGAAATATCTTCCTTTAAAAACTGGAAAGAAGCTGTCTGAGAAACTGCTTTGTGTTCTGTTGATTCACCTAACAGAGTTACAGCTTTCCCTTCAAGAAACCGTTCGCTAAGGCTGTTCTTGTGGAATTTACAAAGTGATATTTGGAAGCCCATAGAGGGCTATGGGGAAAAAGGAAATATCTTCAGCTAAAAACTGAAAAGAAGCTTTCTGAGAAACTGCTTTGTGTCCTCTTAATTCATGTTACAGTGTTACAGCTTTCCCCTCAAGAAGCCTTTCGCTAAGACTGTTCATGTGGAATTTGGAATGTGATAAATAGAACCCCTAGAGGGCTTTGGTGAAAAAGGGAATATCTTCCGTTAAAAACTGGAAAGAAGCATTCTGAGAAACTGCTTTGTGTTCTGTTAATTCATCTCACACAGTTACAGCTTTCCCCTCAAGAAGCCTTTCCCTAAGACTGTTCTTGTGGAACTTGCAGAGTGATATTTGGAAGCCCATACAGGGCTATGGTGAAAAAGGAAATATCTTCAGTTAAAAACTGTATAGAAGTTTTCTGAGAAACTGTTTCGTGTACTGTTAATTCACCTCACAGAGTTGCAGCTTTTCCCTCAAGAAACCTTTCGTTAAGACTGTTCTTGTGGAATTTGCTAAGTGATATTTGGAAGCCCATAGAGGCCTATGGTGAAAAAGGAAATATCTTCCGTTAAAAACTGGAGGGAAGCTTTCTGAGAAACTGCTTTGTGTTCTGTTAATTCATCTCACAGAGTTACAGCTTTCCCCTCCAGAAGCCTTTCGCTAGACAGTTCTTGTGGAATGTGCGAAGTGATATGTGAAAGTCCATAGAGGGCTCTGGTGAAAAAGGAAATATCTTCAGTTAAAAACTGGAAAGAAGATTGCTGAGAAACTGCTTTGTGTTCTGTTATTTCATCTCACAGATTTACTGCTTTCCCCTCAAGAAGCCTTTCGTTAAGTCTTTTCTTGTGGAATTTGCAAAGTGATATTTGTAAGCCCATAGAGGGCTTTGGTGAAAAAGGAAATATCTTCCGTTAAAAACTGGAAAGAAGCTGTCTAAGAAACTGCTATGAGTTCTGTTAATTCATCTCACAGAGTTACAGCATTACCCTCAAGAAGTCTTTCACAAAGACTGTTCTTGTGGAATTTGGAAAGTGATATCTGGAAGCTCATAGAGGGCTATGCTGAAAAAGGAAATATCTTCCGTTAAAAACAGGAAAGATGCTCTCTGAGAAATTGCTTTGTGTCCCGTTATTTCATCTCAGAGTTACAGCTTTCCCCTCAAGAAGTCTTTCGCTAAGACTGTTCTTGTGGAATATGAAAAGTGATATTTGGAAGACTTTAGAGGGCAAAGGTGAAAAAGGAAATATCTTCCGTAAAAAACTGGAGAGAAGCTTTCTGAGAAACTGCATTGTGTTCTGTTAATTCATCTCACAGAATTACAGCTTTCCCTTCAAGAAGCCCTTTGCTAAGGCTGTTCTTGTTGAATTTGGAAGGTGATATTTGGAAGCCCATAGAGGCCTATGGTGAAAAATGAAATATCTCCAGTTAAAAACTGGAATGAAGCTTTCTGAGAAACTGCTTTGTGTTCTGTTAGTCCATCTCACAGAGTTAGAACTTTCCCCTCAAGAAGCCTTTCTCTAAGACTGTTCTTGTTGAATTTGCAAAGTGATATTTGGAAGCCCCTAGAGGGCTATGGTGAAAAAGGAAATATCTTCAGTTAAAAACTGGAAAGAAACTTCTGAGAAACTGCTTTGTGTTCTGTTAATTCATCTCACAGCGTTACTGCTTTCCCCTCAAGAAGCCTTTCGGTAAGACTGTTCTTGTGGAATTTACAAACTGATATTTGGAAGCCCTTAGAGGGCTAGGGTGAAAAAGGAAATATCTTCCTTTAAAAACTGGAAAGAAGCTGTCTGAGAAACTGCTTTGTGTTCTGTTGATTCACCTAACAGAGTTACAGCTTTCCCTTCAAGAAGCCGTTCGCTAAGGCTGTTCTTGTGGAATTTACAAAGTGATATTTGGAAGCCCATAGAGGGCTATGGGGAAAAAGGAAATATCTTCAGCTAAAAACTGAAAAGAAGCTTTCTGAGAAACTGCTTTGTGTCCTCTTAATTCATGTTACAGTGTTACAGCTTTCCCCTCAAGAAGCCTTTCGCTAAGACAGTTCTTGTGGATTTTGCAAAGTGATATTTGGAAGCCCATAGAGGGCTATGTTGAAAAAGGAAATATCTTCCGATAAAAACTGGAAAAAAGATTTCTGAGAAACTACTTTTTGTTCTGTTAACTCATCTCAGAGAGTTACAGCTTTCCCTTCAAGAAGTCTTTCGCTAAGTCTGTTACTGTGTAATTGGCAAAGTGATATTTGGAAGCCTTTAGAGGGCTATGGTGAAGAAGCAAATATCTTCCGTTAAAAACTGGAAAGAATCTTTCTGAGAAACTGCTTTGTGTTCTGTTAATTCATCTCACAGAGTTACAGCTTTACCTCAACAAGCCTTTCGCTACGGCTGTTTTTGTGGAGTTTGGAAAGTGATATTTGGAAGCCCATAGGGGGCTATGGTGAGAAAGGAAATATCTTCAGTTAAAAACTGGAAAGAAGCTCTCTGAGAAACTGCTTTGTGTTCTGTTAATTCATCTCACCGAGTTACAGCTTTCCCCTCAAGAAGCCTTTCGCTAAGACTCTTCTTGTGGAATTTGAAAAGTGATATTTTGAAACCCATAGAAGGCTATGGTGAAAAAGGAAATATCTTCCATTGAAAAGTGGAAAGAAGCTTTCTGAGAAACTGCATTGTGTTCTGTTAATTCATCTCACAGAATTACAGCTTTCCCTTCAAGAAGCCCTTCGCTAAGGCTGTTCTTGTTGAATTTGGAAGGTGATATTTGGAAGCCCATAGAGGCCTATGGTGAAAAATGAAATATCTCCAGTTAAAAACTGGAATGAAGCTTTCTGAGAAACTGCTTTGTGTTCTGTTAGTCCATCTCACAGAGTTAGAACTTTCCCCTCAAGAAGCCTTTCTCTAAGACTGTTCTTGTTGAATTTGCAAAGTGATATTTGGAAGCCCCTAGAGGGCTATGGTGAAAAAGGAAATATCTTCAGTTAAAAACTGGAAAGAAACTTCTGAGAAACTGCTTTGTGTTCTGTTAATTCATCTCACAGCGTTACTGCTTTCCCCTCAAGAAGCCTTTCGGTAAGACTGTTCTTGTGGAATTTACAAACTGATATTTGGAAGCCCTTAGAGGGCTAGGGTGAAAAAGGAAATATCTTCCTTTAAAAACTGGAAAGAAGCTGTCTGAGAAACTGCTTTGTGTTCTGTTGATTCACCTAACAGAGTTACAGCTTTCCCTTCAAGAAGCCGTTCGCTAAGGCTGTTCTTGTGGAATTTACAAAGTGATATTTGGAAGCCCATAGAGCGCTATGGGGAAAAAGGAAATATCTTCAGCTAAAAACTGAAAAGAAGCTTTCTGAGAAACTGCTTTGTGTCCTCTTAATTCATGTTACAGTGTTACAGCTTTCCCCTCAAGAAGCCTTTCGCTAAGACTGTTCATGTGGAATTTGGAATGTGATAAATAGAACCCCTAGAGGGCTTTGGTGAAAAAGGGAATATCTTCCGTTAAAAACTGGAAAGAAGCATTCTGAGAAACTGCTTTGTGTTCTGTTAATTCATCTCACAGAGTTACAGCTTTCCCCTCAAGAAATCTTTCGCTAAGACTGTTCATGTGGATTTTGGAAAATGATATTTAGTAGCCAATAGAGGGCTACGGTGAAAAAGGAAATATCTTCCGTTAAAAAGTGGATAGAAGCTTTCTTAGAGACTGCTTTGTGTTCTGCTAATTCATCTCACAGAATTACAGCTTTCTACTCATGAAGTCTTTGGCTAAGACTGTTCCTGCGGGATTTGCAAAGTGATATTTGGAAGCCCATAGAGGGCTATGGTGATAAAGGACATATCTTCCGTTAAAAACTGGAGGGAAGCTTTCTGAGAAACTGCTTTGTGTTCTGTTAATTCATCTCACACAGTTACAGCTTTCCCCTCAAGAAGCCTTTCTCTAAGACTGTTCTTGTGGAACTTGCAGAGTGATATTTGGAAGCCCATACAGGGCTATGGTGAAAAAGGAAATATCTTCAGTTAAAAACTGTATAGAAGTTTTCTGAGAAACTGTTTCACGTACTGTTAATTCACCTCACAGAGTTGCAGCATTTCCCTCAAGAAACCTTTCGCTAAGACTGTTCTTGTGGAATTTGCTAAGTGATATTTGGAAGCCCATAGAGGCCTATGGTGAAAAAGGAAATATCTTCCGTTAAAAACTGGAGGGAAGCTTTCTGAGAAACTGCTTTGTGTTCTGTTAATTCATCTCACAGAGTTACAGCTTTCCCCTCCAGAAGCCTTTCGCTAGACAGTTCTTGTGGAATGTGCGAAGTGATATTTGAAAGTCCATAGAGGGCTCTGGTGAAAAAGGAAATATCTTCAGTTAAAAACTGGAAAGAAGATTTCTGAGAAACTGCTTTGTGTTCTGTTATTTCATCTCACAGATTTACTGCTTTCCCCTCAAGAAGCCTTTCGTTAAGTCTTTTCTTGTGGAATTTGCAAAGTGATATTTGTAAGCCCATAGAGGGCTTTGGTGAAAAAGGAAATATCTTCCGTTAAAAACTGGAAAGAAGCTGTCTAAGAAACTGCTATGAGTTCTGTTAATTCATCTCACAGAGTTACAGCATTACCCTCAAGAAGTCTTTCACAAAGACTGTTCTTGTGGAATTTGGAAAGTGATATCTGGAAGCTCATAGAGGGCTATGCTGAAAAAGGAAATATCTTCCGTTAAAAACAGGAAAGATGCTCTCTGAGAAATTGCTTTGTGTCCCGTTATTTCATCTCAGAGTTACAGCTTTCCCCTCAAGAAGTCTTTCGCTAAGACTGTTCTTGTGGAATATGAAAAGTGATATTTGGAAGACTTTAGAGGGCAAAGGTGAAAAAGAAATATCTTCCGTAAAAAACTGGAGAGAAGCTTTCTGAGAAACTGCATTGTGTTCTGTTAATTCATCTCACAGAATTACAGCTTTCCCTTCAAGAAGCCCTTTGCTAAGGCTGTTCTTGTTGAACTTGGAAGGTGATATTTGGAAGCCCATAGAGGCCTATGGTGAAAAATGAAATATCTCCAGTTAAAAACTGGAATGAAGCTTTCTGAGAAACTGCTTTGTGTTCTGTTAGTCCATCTCACAGAGTTAGAACTTTCCCCTCAAGAAGCATTTCTCTAAGACTGTTCTTGTTGAATTTGCAAAGTGATATTTGGAAGCCCCTAGAGGGCTATGGTGAAAAAGGAAATATCTTCAGTTAAAAACTGGAAAGAAACTTCTGAGAAACTGCTTTGTGTTCTGTTAATTCATCTCACAGCGTTACTGCTTTCCCCTCAAGAAGCCTTTCGGTAAGACTGTTCTTGTGGAATTTACAAACTGATATTTGGAAGCCCTTAGAGGGCTAGGGTGAAAAAGGAAATATCTTCCTTTAAAAACTGGAAAGAAGCTGTCTGAGAAACTGCTTTGTGTTCTGTTGATTCACCTAACAGAGTTACAGCTTTCCCTTCAAGAAGCCGTTCGCTAAGGCTGTTCTTGTGGAATTTACAAAGTGATATTTGGAAGCCCATAGAGGGCTATGGGGAAAAAGGAAATATCTTCAGCTAAAAACTGAAAAGAAGCTTTCTGAGAAACTGCTTTGTGTCCTCTTAATTCATGTTACAGTGTTACAGCTTTCCCCTCAAGAAGCCTTTCGCTAAGACAGTTCTTGTGGATTTTGCAAAGTGATATTTGGAAGCCCATAGAGGGCTATGTTGAAAAAGGAAATATCTTCCGATAAAAACTGGAAAAAAGATTTCTGAGAAACTACTTTTTGTTCTGTTAATTCATCTCAGAGAGTTACAGCTTTCCCTTCAAGAAGTCTTTCGCTAAGTCTGGTACTGTGTAATTGGCAAAGTGATATTTGGAAGCCTTTAGAGGGCTATGGTGAAGAAGCAAATATCTTCCGTTAAAAACTGGAAAGAATCTTTCTGAGAAACTGCTTTGTGTTCTGTTAATTCATCTCACAGAGTTACAGCTTTACCTCAACAAGCCTTTCGCTACGGCTGTTTTTGTGGAGTTTGGAAAGTGATATTTGGAAGCCCATAGGGGGCTATGGTGAGAAAGGAAATATCTTCAGTTAAAAACTGGAAAGAAGCTCTCTGAGAAACTGCTTTGTGTTCTGTTAATTCATCTCACCGAGTTACAGCTTTCCCCTCAAGAAGCCTTTCGCTAAGACTCTTCTTGTGGAATTTGAAAAGTGATATTTTGAAACCCATAGAAGGCTATGGTGAAAAAGGAAATATCTTCCATTGAAAAGTGGAAAGAAGCTTTCTGAGAAACTGCATTGTGTTCTGTTAATTCATCTCACAGAATTACAGCTTTCCCTTCAAGAAGCCCTTCGCTAAGGCTGTTCTTGTTGAATTTGGAAGGTGATATTTGGAAGCCCATAGAGGCCTATGGTGAAAAATGAAATATCTCCAGTTAAAAACTGGAATGAAGCTTTCTGAGAAACTGCTTTGTGTTCTGTTAGTCCATCTCACAGAGTTAGAACTTTCCCCTCAAGAAGCCTTTCTCTAAGACTGTTCTTGTTGAATTTGCAAAGTGATATTTGGAAGCCCCTAGAGGGCTATGGTGAAAAAGGAAATATCTTCAGTTAAAAACTGGAAAGAAACTTCTGAGAAACTGCTTTGTGTTCTGTTAATTCATCTCACAGCGTTACTGCTTTCCCCTCAAGAAGCCTTTCGTTAAGACTGTTCTTGTGGAATTTACAAACTGATATTTGGAAGCCCTTAGAGGGCTAGGGTGAAAAAGGAAATATCTTCCTTTAAAAACTGGAAAGAAGCTATCTGAGAAACTGCTTTGTGTTCTGTTGATTCACCTAACAGAGTTACAGCTTTCCCTTCAAGAAGCCGTTCGCTAAGGCTGTTCTTGTGGAATTTACAAAGTGATATTTGGAAGCCCATAGAGGGCTATGGGGAAAAAGGAAATATCTTCAGCTAAAAACTGAAAAGAAGCTTTCTGAGAAACTGCTTTGTGTCCTCTTAATTCATGTTACAGTGTTACAGCTTTCCCCTCAAGAAGCCTTTCGCTAAGACAGTTCTTGTGGATTTTGCAAAGTGATATTTGGAAGCCCATAGAGGGCTATGTTGAAAAAGGAAATATCTTCCGATAAAAACTGGAAAAAAGATTTCTGAGAAACTACTTTTTGTTCTGTTAATTCATCTCAGAGAGTTACAGCTTTCCCTTCAAGAAGTCTTTCGCTAAGTCTGTTACTGTGTAATTGGCAAAGTGATATTTGGAAGCCTTTAGAGGGCTATGGTGAAGAAGCAAATATCTTCCGTTAAAAACTGGAAAGAATCTTTCTGAGAAACTGCTTTGTGTTCTGTTAATTCATCTCACAGAGTTACAGCTTTACCTCAACAAGCCTTTCGCTACGGCTGTTTTTGTGGAGTTTGGAAAGTGATATTTGGAAGCCCATAGGGGGCTATGGTGAGAAAGGAAATATCTTCAGTTAAAAACTGGAAAGAAGCTCTCTGAGAAACTGCTTTGTGTTCTGTTAATTCATCTCACCGAGTTACAGCTTTCCCCTCAAGAAGCCTTTCGCTAAGACTCTTCTTGTGGAATTTGAAAAGTGATATTTTGAAACCCATAGAAGGCTATGGTGAAAAAGGAAATATCTTCCATTGAAAAGTGGAAAGAAGCTTTCTGAGAAACTGCATTGTGTTCTGTGAATTCATCTCACAGAATTACAGCTTTCCCTTCAAGAAGCCCTTCGCTAAGGCTGTTCTTGTTGAATTTGGAAGGTGATATTTGGAAGCCCATAGAGGCCTATGGTGAAAAATGAAATATCTCCAGTTAAAAACTGGAATGAAGCTTTCTGAGAAACTGCTTTGTGTTCTGTTAGTCCATCTCACAGAGTTAGAACTTTCCCCTCAAGAAGCCTTTCTCTAAGACTGTTCTTGTTGAATTTGCAAAGTGATATTTGGAAGCCCCTAGAGGGCTATGGTGAAAAAGGAAATATCTTCAGTTAAAAACTGGAAAGAAACTTCTGAGAAACTGCTTTGTGTTCTGTTAATTCATCTCCCAGCGTTACTGCTTTCCCCTCAAGAAGCCTTTCGGTAAGACTGTTCTTGTGGAATTTACAAACTGATATTTGGAAGCCCTTAGAGGGCTAGGGTGAAAAAGGAAATATCTTCCTTTAAAAACTGGAAAGAAGCTGTCTGAGAAACTGCTTTGTGTTCTGTTGATTCACCTAACAGAGTTACAGCTTTCCCTTCAAGAAGCCGTTCGCTAAGGCTGTTCTTGTGGAATTTACAAAGTGATATTTGGAAGCCCATAGAGCGCTATGGGGAAAAAGGAAATATCTTCAGCTAAAAACTGAAAAGAAGCTTTCTGAGAAACTGCTTTGTGTCCTCTTAATTCATGTTACAGTGTTACAGCTTTCCCCTCAAGAAGCCTTTCGCTAAGACTGTTCATGTGGAATTTGGAATGTGATAAATAGAACCCCTAGAGGGCTTTGGTGAAAAAGGGAATATCTTCCGTTAAAAACTGGAAAGAAGCATTCTGAGAAACTGCTTTGTGTTCTGTTAATTCATCTCACAGAGTTACAGCTTTCCCCTCAAGAAATCTTTCGCTAAGACTGTTCATGTGGATTTTGGAAAATGATATTTAGTAGCCAATAGAGGGCTACGGTGAAAAAGGAAATATCTTCCGTGAAAAAGTGGATAGAAGCTTTCTTAGAGACTGCTTTGTGTTCTGCTAATTCATCTCACAGAATTACAGCTTTCTACTCATGAAGTCTTTGGCTAAGACTGTTCCTGCGGGATTTGCAAAGTGATATTTGGAAGCCCATAGAGGGCTATGGTGAAAAAGGACATATCTTCCGTTAAAAACTGGATAGAAACTTTCTAAGAAACTGCTTTGTGTTCTGTTAATTCATCTCACACAGTTACAGCTTTCCGCTAAATAAGAATTTCGCTAAGACTGTTATTGTGGAATTTGCAAAGTGATATTTGGAAGCCCATAGAGGGCTATGGTGAAAAAGGAAATAACTTCCGTTAAAAACTGGAAAGAGGCATTCTGAGAAACTCCTTTGTGTTCTCTTAATTCATCTCACAGAGTTACACCTTTCCTCTCAAGAAGCCTTTCCTTAAGACAGTTTTTGTGGAAATTGCAAAGGGATACTTAGAAGCCCATAGAGGGCTACGGTGAAAAAAGAAATATCCTAAGACAAAAACTGAAAAGAATCTGTCTTCGATACTACTTTGTGCTCTGTTAATTCATGTCACAGAGTTAGAGCTTTCCCCTACAGAAGACTTTCGCTAAGACTGTTCTTGTGGAATTTCCAAAGTGATATTTGGAATCCCATAGAGTACTATGGTGAAAAAGGAAATATCTTCCGCTAAAAACTGGAAAGAAGCTTTCTGAGAAACTGGTTTGTGTTCTGTTAATTCATCTCACACAGTTACAGCTTTCCCCTCAAGAAGCCTTTCCCTAAGACTGTTCTTGTGGAACTTGCAGAGTGATATTTGGAAGCCCATACAGGGCTATGGTGAAAAAGGAAATATCTTCAGTTAAAAACTGTATAGAAGTTTTCTGAGAAACTGTTTCGTGTACTGTTAATTCACCTCACAGAGTTGCAGCTTTTCCCTCAAGAAACCTTTCGCTAAGACTGTTCTTGTGGAATTTGCTAAGTGATATTTGGAAGCCCATAGAGGCCTATGGTGAAAAAGGAAATATCTTCCGTTAAAAACTGGAGGGAAGCTTTCTGAGAAACTGCTTTGTGTTCTGTTAATTCATCTCACAGAGTTACAGCTTTCCCCTCAAGAAGCCTTTCCCTAAGACTGTTCTTGTGGAACTTGCAGAGTGATATTTGGAAGCCCATACAGGGCAATGGTGAAAAAGGAAATATCTTCAGTTAAAAACTGTATAGAAGTTTTCTGAGAAACTGTTTCGTGTACTGTTAATTCACCTCACAGCGTTGCAGCTTTTCCCTCAAGAAACCTTTCGCTAAGACTGTTCTTGTGGAATTTGCTAAGTGATATTTGGAAGCCCATAGAGGCCTATGGTGAAAAAGGAAATATCTTCCGTTAAAAACTGGAGGGAAGCTTTCTGAGAAACTGCTTTGTGTTCTGTTAATTCATCTCACAGAGTTACAGCTTTCCCCTCCAGAAGCCTTTCGCTAGACAGTTCTTGTGGAATGTGCGAAGTGATATTTGAAAGTCCATAGAGGGCTCTGGTGAAAAAGGAAATATCTTCAGTTAAAAACTGGAAAGAAGATTTCTGAGAAACTGCTTTGTGTTCTGTTATTTCATCTCACAGATTTACTGCTTTCCCCTCAAGAAGCCTTTCGTTAAGTCTTTTCTTGTGGAATTTGCAAAGTGATATTTGTAAGCCCATAGAGGGCTTTGGTGAAAAAGGAAATATCTTCAGTTTAAAACTGGAAAGAAGCTGTCTAAGAAACTGCTATGAGTTCTGTTAATTCATCTCACAGAGTTACAGCATTACCCTCAAGAAGTCTTTCACAAAGACTGTTCTTGTGGAATTTGGAAAGTGATATTTGGAAGCTCATAGAGGGCTATGCTGAAAAAGGAAATATCTTCCGTTAAAAACAGGAAAGATGCTCTCTGAGAAATTGCTTTGTGTCCCGTTATTTCATCTCAGAGTTACAGCTTTCCCCTCAAGAAGTCTTTCGCTAAGACTGTTCTTGTGGAATATGAAAAGTGATATTTGGAAGACTTTAGAGGGCAAAGGTGAAAAAGGAAATATCTTCCGTAAAAAACTGGAGAGAAGCTTTCTGAGAAACTGCATTGTGTTCTCTTAATTCATCTCACAGAATTACAGCTTTCCCTTCAAGAAGCCCTTTGCTAAGGCTGTTCTTGTTGAACTTGGAAGGTGATATTTGGAAGCCCATAGAGGCCTATGGTGAAAAATGAAATATCTCCAGTTAAAAACTGGAATGAAGCTTTCTGAGAAACTGCTTTGTGTTCTGTTAGTCCATCTCACAGAGTTAGAACTTTCCCCTCAAGAAGCCTTTCTCTAAGACTGTTCTTGTTGAATTTGCAAAGTGATATTTGGAAGCCCCTAGAGGGCTATGGTGAAAAAGGAAATATCTTCAGTTAAAAACTGGAAAGAAACTTCTGAGAAACTGCTTTGTGTTCTGTTAATTCATCTCACAGCGTTACTGCTTTCCCCTCAAGAAGCCTTTCAGTAAGACTGTTCTTGTGGAATTTACAAACTGATATTTGGAAGCCCTTAGAGGGCTAGGGTGAAAAAGGAAATATCTTCCTTTAAAAACTGGAAAGAAGCTGTCTGAGAAACTGCTTTGTGTTCTGTTGATTCACCTAACAGAGTTACAGCTTTCCCTTCAAGAAACCGTTCGCTAAGGCTGTTCTTGTGGAATTTACAAAGTGATATTTGGAAGCCCATAGAGGGCTATGGGGAAAAAGGAAATATCTTCAGCTAAAAACTGAAAAGAAGCTTTCTGAGAAACTGCTTTGTGTCCTCTTAATTCATGTTACAGTGTTACAGCTTTCCCCTCAAGAAGCCTTTCGCTAAGACTGTTCATGTGGAATTTGGAATGTGATAAATAGAACCCCTAGAGGGCTTTGGTGAAAAAGGGAATATCTTCCGTTAAAAACTGGAAAGAAGCATTCTGAGAAACTGCTTTGTGTTCTGTTAATTCATCTCACAGAGTTACAGCTTTCCCCTCAAGAAATCTTTCGCTAAGACTGTTCATGTGGATTTTGGAAAATGATATTTAGTAGCCAATAGAGGGCTATGGTGAAAAAGGAAATATCTTCCGTGAAAAAGTGGATAGAAGCTTTCTTAGAGACTGCTTTGTGTTCTGCTAATTCATCTCACAGAATTACAGCTTTCTACTCATGAAGTCTTTGGCTAAGACTGTTCCTGCGGGATTTGCAAAGTGATATTTGGAAGCCCATAGAGGGCTATGGTGATAAAGGACATATCTTCCGTTAAAAACTGGATAGAAACTTTCTAAGAAACTGCTTTGTGTTCTGTTAATTCATCTCACACAGTTACAGCTTTCCGCTAAATAAGAATTTCGCTAAGACTGTTATTGTGGAATTTGCAAAGTGATATTTGGAAGCCCATAGAGGGCTATGGTGAAAAAGGAAATAACTTCCGTTAAAAACTGGAAAGAGGCATTCTGAGAAACTCCTTTGTGTTCTCTTAATTCATCTCACAGAGTTACACCTTTCCTCTCAAGAAGCCTTTCCTTAAGACAGTTTTTGTGGAAATTGCAAAGGGATACTTAGAAGCCCATAGAGGGCTACGGTGAAAAAAGAAATATCCTAAGACAAAAACTGAAAAGAATCTGTCTTCGATACTACTTTGTGCTCTGTTAATTCATGTCACAGAGTTAGAGCTTTCCCCTACAGAAGACTTTCGCTAAGACTGTTCTTGTGGAATTTCCAAAGTGATATTTGGAATCCCATAGAGTACTATGGTGAAAAAGGAAATATCTTCCGCTAAAAACTGGAAAGAAGCTTTCTGAGAAACTGGTTTGTGTTCTGTTAATTCATCTCACACAGTTACAGCTTTCCCCTCAAGAAGCCTTTCCCTAAGACTGTTCTTGTGGAACTTGCAGAGTGATATTTGGAAGCCCATACAGGGCTATGGTGAAAAAGGAAATATCTTCAGTTAAAAACTGTATAGAAGTTTTCTGAGAAACTGTTTCGTGTACTGTTAATTCACCTCACAGAGTTGCAGCTTTTCCCTCAAGAAACCTTTCGCTAAGACTGTTCTTGTGGAATTTGCTAAGTGATATTTGGAAGCCCATAGAGTACTATGGTGAAAAAGGAAATATCTTCCGTTAAAAACTGGAGGGAAGCTTTCTGAGAAACTGCTTTGTGTTCTGTTAATTCATCTCACACAGTTACAGCTTTCCCCTCAAGAAGTATTTCCCTAAGACTGTTCTTGTGGAACTTGCAGAGTGATATTTGGAAGCCCATACAGGGCTATGGTGAAAAAGGAAATATCTTCAGTTAAAAACTGTATAGAAGTTTTCTGAGAAACTGTTTCGTGTACTGTTAATTCACCTCACAGAGTTGCAGCTTTTCCCTCAAGAAACCTTTCGCTAAGACTGTTCTTGTGGAATTTGCTAAGTGATATTTGGAAGCCCACAGAGGCCTATGGTGAAAAAGGAAATATCTTCCGTTAAAAACTGGAGGGAAGCTTTCTGAGAAACTGCTTTGTGTTCTGTTAATTCATCTCACAGAGTTACAGCTTTCCCCTCCAGAAGCCTTTCGCTAGACAGTTCTTGTGGAATGTGCGAAGTGATATTTGAAAGTCCATAGAGGGCTCTGGTGAAAAAGGAAATATCTTCAGTTAAAAACTGGAAAGAAGATTTCTGAGAAACTGCTTTGTGTTCTGTTATTTCATCTCACAGATTTACTGCTTTCCCCTCAAGAAGCCTTTCGTTAAGTCTTTTCTTGTGGAATTTGCAAAGTGATATTTGTAAGCCCATAGAGGGCTTTGGTGAAAAAGGAAATATCTTCCGTTAAAAACTGGAAAGAAGCTGTCTAAGAAACTGCTATGAGTTCTGTTAATTCATCTCACAGAGTTAGAGCATTACCCTCAAGAAGTCTTTCACAAAGACTGTTCTTGTGGAATTTGGAAAGTGATATTTGGAAGCTCATAGAGGGCTA
This sequence comes from Chlorocebus sabaeus, assembly GCF_047675955.1. Taxonomy (NCBI): domain Eukaryota; kingdom Metazoa; phylum Chordata; class Mammalia; order Primates; family Cercopithecidae; genus Chlorocebus; species Chlorocebus sabaeus. The sequence goes on along the minus strand of NW_027327792.1, from coordinate 795,534 downwards.
TGCTGAAAAAGGAAATATCTTCCGTTAAAAACAGGAAAGATGCTCTCTGAGAAATTGCTTTGTGTCCCGTTATTTCATCTCAGAGTTACAGCTTTCCCCTCAAGAAGTCTTTCGCTAAGACTGTTCTTGTGGAATATGAAAAGTGATATTTGGAAGACTTTAGAGGGCAAAGGTGAAAAAGGAAATATCTTCCGTAAAAAACTGGAAAGAAGCTTTCTGAGAAACTGCATTGTGTTCTGTTAATTCATCTCACAGAATTACAGCTTTCCCTTCAAGAAGCCCTTCGCTAAGGCTGTTCTTGTTGAACTTGGAAGGTGATATTTGGAAGCCCATAGAGGCCTATGGTGAAAAATGAAATATCTCCAGTTAAAAACTGGAATGAAGCTTTCTGAGAAACTGCTTTGTGTTCTGTTAGTCCATCTCACAGAGTTAGAACTTTCCCCTCAAGAAGCCTTTCTCTAAGACTGTTCTTGTTGAATTTGCAAAGTGATATTTGGAAGCCCCTAGAGGGCTATGGTGAAAAAGGAAATATCTTCAGTTAAAAACTGGAAAGAAACTTCTGAGAAACTGCTTTGTGTTCTGTTAATTCATCTCCCAGCGTTACTGCTTTCCCCTCAAGAAGCCTTTCGGTAAGACTGTTCTTGTGGAATTTACAAACTGATATTTGGAAGCCCTTAGAGGGCTAGGGTGAAAAAGGAAATATCTTCCTTTAAAAACTGGAAAGAAGCTGTCTGAGAAACTGCTTTGTGTTCTGTTGATTCACCTAACAGAGTTACAGCTTTCCCTTCAAGAAGCCGTTCGCTAAGGCTGTTCTTGTGGAATTTACAAAGTGATATTTGGAAGCCCATAGAGCGCTATGGGGAAAAAGGAAATATCTTCAGCTAAAAACTGAAAAGAAGCTTTCTGAGAAACTGCTTTGTGTCCTCTTAATTCATGTTACAGTGTTACAGCTTTCCCCTCAAGAAGCCTTTCGCTAAGACTGTTCATGTGGAATTTGGAATGTGATAAATAGAACCCCTAGAGGGCTTTGGTGAAAAAGGGAATATCTTCCGTTAAAAACTGGAAAGAAGCATTCTGAGAAACTGCTTTGTGTTCTGTTAATTCATCTCACAGAGTTACAGCTTTCCCCTCAAGAAATCTTTCGCTAAGACTGTTCATGTGGATTTTGGAAAATGATATTTAGTAGCCAATAGAGGGCTACGGTGAAAAAGGAAATATCTTCCGTGAAAAAGTGGATAGAAGCTTTCTTAGAGACTGCTTTGTGTTCTGCTAATTCATCTCACAGAATTACAGCTTTCTACTCATGAAGTCTTTGGCTAAGACTGTTCCTGCGGGATTTGCAAAGTGATATTTGGAAGCCCATAGAGGGCTATGGTGAAAAAGGACATATCTTCCGTTAAAAACTGGATAGAAACTTTCTAAGAAACTGCTTTGTGTTCTGTTAATTCATCTCACACAGTTACAGCTTTCCGCTAAATAAGAATTTCGCTAAGACTGTTATTGTGGAATTTGCAAAGTGATATTTGGAAGCCCATAGAGGGCTATGGTGAAAAAGGAAATAACTTCCGTTAAAAACTGGAAAGAGGCATTCTGAGAAACTCCTTTGTGTTCTCTTAATTCATCTCACAGAGTTACACCTTTCCTCTCAAGAAGCCTTTCCTTAAGACAGTTTTTGTGGAAATTGCAAAGGGATACTTAGAAGCCCATAGAGGGCTACGGTGAAAAAAGAAATATCCTAAGACAAAAACTGAAAAGAATCTGTCTTCGATACTACTTTGTGCTCTGTTAATTCATGTCACAGAGTTAGAGCTTTCCCCTACAGAAGACTTTCGCTAAGACTGTTCTTGTGGAATTTCCAAAGTGATATTTGGAATCCCATAGAGTACTATGGTGAAAAAGGAAATATCTTCCGCTAAAAACTGGAAAGAAGCTTTCTGAGAAACTGGTTTGTGTTCTGTTAATTCATCTCACACAGTTACAGCTTTCCCCTCAAGAAGCCTTTCCCTAAGACTGTTCTTGTGGAACTTGCAGAGTGATATTTGGAAGCCCATACAGGGCTATGGTGAAAAAGGAAATATCTTCAGTTAAAAACTGTATAGAAGTTTTCTGAGAAACTGTTTCGTGTACTGTTAATTCACCTCACAGAGTTGCAGCTTTTCCCTCAAGAAACCTTTCGCTAAGACTGTTCTTGTGGAATTTGCTAAGTGATATTTGGAAGCCCATAGAGGCCTATGGTGAAAAAGGAAATATCTTCCGTTAAAAACTGGAGGGAAGCTTTCTGAGAAACTGCTTTGTGTTCTGTTAATTCATCTCACAGAGTTACAGCTTTCCCCTCAAGAAGCCTTTCCCTAAGACTGTTCTTGTGGAACTTGCAGAGTGATATTTGGAAGCCCATACAGGGCAATGGTGAAAAAGGAAATATCTTCAGTTAAAAACTGTATAGAAGTTTTCTGAGAAACTGTTTCGTGTACTGTTAATTCACCTCACAGCGTTGCAGCTTTTCCCTCAAGAAACCTTTCGCTAAGACTGTTCTTGTGGAATTTGCTAAGTGATATTTGGAAGCCCATAGAGGCCTATGGTGAAAAAGGAAATATCTTCCGTTAAAAACTGGAGGGAAGCTTTCTGAGAAACTGCTTTGTGTTCTGTTAATTCATCTCACAGAGTTACAGCTTTCCCCTCCAGAAGCCTTTCGCTAGACAGTTCTTGTGGAATGTGCGAAGTGATATTTGAAAGTCCATAGAGGGCTCTGGTGAAAAAGGAAATATCTTCAGTTAAAAACTGGAAAGAAGATTTCTGAGAAACTGCTTTGTGTTCTGTTATTTCATCTCACAGATTTACTGCTTTCCCCTCAAGAAGCCTTTCGTTAAGTCTTTTCTTGTGGAATTTGCAAAGTGATATTTGTAAGCCCATAGAGGGCTTTGGTGAAAAAGGAAATATCTTCAGTTTAAAACTGGAAAGAAGCTGTCTAAGAAACTGCTATGAGTTCTGTTAATTCATCTCACAGAGTTACAGCATTACCCTCAAGAAGTCTTTCACAAAGACTGTTCTTGTGGAATTTGGAAAGTGATATTTGGAAGCTCATAGAGGGCTATGCTGAAAAAGGAAATATCTTCCGTTAAAAACAGGAAAGATGCTCTCTGAGAAATTGCTTTGTGTCCCGTTATTTCATCTCAGAGTTACAGCTTTCCCCTCAAGAAGTCTTTCGCTAAGACTGTTCTTGTGGAATATGAAAAGTGATATTTGGAAGACTTTAGAGGGCAAAGGTGAAAAAGGAAATATCTTCCGTAAAAAACTGGAGAGAAGCTTTCTGAGAAACTGCATTGTGTTCTCTTAATTCATCTCACAGAATTACAGCTTTCCCTTCAAGAAGCCCTTTGCTAAGGCTGTTCTTGTTGAACTTGGAAGGTGATATTTGGAAGCCCATAGAGGCCTATGGTGAAAAATGAAATATCTCCAGTTAAAAACTGGAATGAAGCTTTCTGAGAAACTGCTTTGTGTTCTGTTAGTCCATCTCACAGAGTTAGAACTTTCCCCTCAAGAAGCCTTTCTCTAAGACTGTTCTTGTTGAATTTGCAAAGTGATATTTGGAAGCCCCTAGAGGGCTATGGTGAAAAAGGAAATATCTTCAGTTAAAAACTGGAAAGAAACTTCTGAGAAACTGCTTTGTGTTCTGTTAATTCATCTCACAGCGTTACTGCTTTCCCCTCAAGAAGCCTTTCAGTAAGACTGTTCTTGTGGAATTTACAAACTGATATTTGGAAGCCCTTAGAGGGCTAGGGTGAAAAAGGAAATATCTTCCTTTAAAAACTGGAAAGAAGCTGTCTGAGAAACTGCTTTGTGTTCTGTTGATTCACCTAACAGAGTTACAGCTTTCCCTTCAAGAAACCGTTCGCTAAGGCTGTTCTTGTGGAATTTACAAAGTGATATTTGGAAGCCCATAGAGGGCTATGGGGAAAAAGGAAATATCTTCAGCTAAAAACTGAAAAGAAGCTTTCTGAGAAACTGCTTTGTGTCCTCTTAATTCATGTTACAGTGTTACAGCTTTCCCCTCAAGAAGCCTTTCGCTAAGACTGTTCATGTGGAATTTGGAATGTGATAAATAGAACCCCTAGAGGGCTTTGGTGAAAAAGGGAATATCTTCCGTTAAAAACTGGAAAGAAGCATTCTGAGAAACTGCTTTGTGTTCTGTTAATTCATCTCACAGAGTTACAGCTTTCCCCTCAAGAAATCTTTCGCTAAGACTGTTCATGTGGATTTTGGAAAATGATATTTAGTAGCCAATAGAGGGCTATGGTGAAAAAGGAAATATCTTCCGTGAAAAAGTGGATAGAGGCTTTCTTAGAGACTGCTTTGTGTTCTGCTAATTCATCTCACAGAATTACAGCTTTCTACTCATGAAGTCTTTGGCTAAGACTGTTCCTGCGGGATTTGCAAAGTGATATTTGGAAGCCCATAGAGGGCTATGGTGATAAAGGACATATCTTCCGTTAAAAACTGGATAGAAACTTTCTAAGAAACTGCTTTGTGTTCTGTTAATTCATCTCACACAGTTACAGCTTTCCGCTAAATAAGAATTTCGCTAAGACTGTTATTGTGGAATTTGCAAAGTGATATTTGGAAGCCCATAGAGGGCTATGGTGAAAAAGGAAATAACTTCCGTTAAAAACTGGAAAGAGGCATTCTGAGAAACTCCTTTGTGTTCTCTTAATTCATCTCACAGAGTTACACCTTTCCTCTCAAGAAGCCTTTCCTTAAGACAGTTTTTGTGGAAATTGCAAAGGGATACTTAGAAGCCCATAGAGGGCTACGGTGAAAAAAGAAATATCCTAAGACAAAAACTGAAAAGAATCTGTCTTCGATACTACTTTGTGCTCTGTTAATTCATGTCACAGAGTTAGAGCTTTCCCCTACAGAAGACTTTCGCTAAGACTGTTCTTGTGGAATTTCCAAAGTGATATTTGGAATCCCATAGAGTACTATGGTGAAAAAGGAAATATCTTCCGCTAAAAACTGGAAAGAAGCTTTCTGAGAAACTGGTTTGTGTTCTGTTAATTCATCTCACACAGTTACAGCTTTCCCCTCAAGAAGCCTTTCCCTAAGACTGTTCTTGTGGAACTTGCAGAGTGATATTTGGAAGCCCATACAGGGCTATGGTGAAAAAGGAAATATCTTCAGTTAAAAACTGTATAGAAGTTTTCTGAGAAACTGTTTCGTGTACTGTTAATTCACCTCACAGAGTTGCAGCTTTTCCCTCAAGAAACCTTTCGCTAAGACTGTTCTTGTGGAATTTGCTAAGTGATATTTGGAAGCCCATAGAGTACTATGGTGAAAAAGGAAATATCTTCCGTTAAAAACTGGAGGGAAGCTTTCTGAGAAACTGCTTTGTGTTCTGTTAATTCATCTCACACAGTTACAGCTTTCCCCTCAAGAAGTATTTCCCTAAGACTGTTCTTGTGGAACTTGCAGAGTGATATTTGGAAGCCCATACAGGGCTATGGTGAAAAAGGAAATATCTTCAGTTAAAAACTGTATAGAAGTTTTCTGAGAAACTGTTTCGTGTACTGTTAATTCACCTCACAGAGTTGCAGCTTTTCCCTCAAGAAACCTTTCGCTAAGACTGTTCTTGTGGAATTTGCTAAGTGATATTTGGAAGCCCACAGAGGCCTATGGTGAAAAAGGAAATATCTTCCGTTAAAAACTGGAGGGAAGCTTTCTGAGAAACTGCTTTGTGTTCTGTTAATTCATCTCACAGAGTTACAGCTTTCCCCTCCAGAAGCCTTTCGCTAGACAGTTCTTGTGGAATGTGCGAAGTGATATTTGAAAGTCCATAGAGGGCTCTGGTGAAAAAGGAAATATCTTCAGTTAAAAACTGGAAAGAAGATTTCTGAGAAACTGCTTTGTGTTCTGTTATTTCATCTCACAGATTTACTGCTTTCCCCTCAAGAAGCCTTTCGTTAAGTCTTTTCTTGTGGAATTTGCAAAGTGATATTTGTAAGCCCATAGAGGGCTTTGGTGAAAAAGGAAATATCTTCCGTTAAAAACTGGAAAGAAGCTGTCTAAGAAACTGCTATGAGTTCTGTTAATTCATCTCACAGAGTTAGAGCATTACCCTCAAGAAGTCTTTCACAAAGACTGTTCTTGTGGAATTTGGAAAGTGATATTTGGAAGCTCATAGAGGGCTATGCTGAAAAAGGAAATATCTTCCGTTAAAAACAGGAAAGATGCTCTCTGAGAAATTGCTTTGTGTCCCGTTATTTCATCTCAGAGTTACAGCTTTCCCCTCAAGAAGTCTTTCGCTAAGACTGTTCTTGTGGAATATGAAAAGTGATATTTGGAAGACTTTAGAGGGCAAAGGTGAAAAAGGAAATATCTTCCGTAAAAAACTGGAAAGAAGCTTTCTGAGAAACTGCATTGTGTTCTGTTAATTCATCTCACAGAATTACAGCTTTCCCTTCAAGAAGCCCTTCGCTAAGGCTGTTCTTGTTGAACTTGGAAGGTGATATTTGGAAGCCCATAGAGGCCTATGGTGAAAAATGAAATATCTCCAGTTAAAAACTGGAATGAAGCTTTCTGAGAAACTGCTTTGTGTTCTGTTAGTCCATCTCACAGAGTTAGAACTTTCCCCTCAAGAAGCCTTTCTCTAAGACTGTTCTTGTTGAATTTGCAAAGTGATATTTGGAAGCCCCTAGAGGGCTATGGTGAAAAAGGAAATATCTTCAGTTAAAAACTGGAAAGAAACTTCTGAGAAACTGCTTTGTGTTCTGTTAATTCATCTCACAGCGTTACTGCTTTCCCCTCAAGAAGCCTTTCGGTAAGACTGTTCTTGTGGAATTTACAAACTGATATTTGGAAGCCCTTAGAGGGCTAGGGTGAAAAAGGAAATATCTTCCTTTAAAAACTGGAAAGAAGCTGTCTGAGAAACTGCTTTGTGTTCTGTTGATTCACCTAACAGAGTTACAGCTTTCCCTTCAAGAAACCGTTCGCTAAGGCTGTTCTTGTGGAATTTACAAAGTGATATTTGGAAGCCCATAGAGGGCTATGGGGAAAAAGGAAATATCTTCAGCTAAAAACTGAAAAGAAGCTTTCTGAGAAACTGCTTTGTGTCCTCTTAATTCATGTTACAGTGTTACAGCTTTCCCCTCAAGAAGCCTTTCGCTAAGACTGTTCATGTGGAATTTGGAATGTGATAAATAGAACCCCTAGAGGGCTTTGGTGAAAAAGGGAATATCTTCCGTTAAAAACTGGAAAGAAGCATTCTGAGAAACTGCTTTGTGTTCTGTTAATTCATCTCACAGAGTTACAGCTTTCCCCTCAAGAAATCTTTCGCTAAGACTGTTCATGTGGATTTTGGAAAATGATATTTAGTAGCCAATAGAGGGCTACGGTGAAAAAGGAAATATCTTCCGTTAAAAAGTGGATAGAAGCTTTCTTAGAGACTGCTTTGTGTTCTGCTAATTCATCTCACAGAATTACAGCTTTCTACTCATGAAGTCTTTGGCTAAGACTGTTCCTGCGGGATTTGCAAAGTGATATTTGGAAGCCCATAGAGGGCTATGGTGATAAAGGACATATCTTCCGTTAAAAACTGGATAGAAACTTTCTAAGAAACTGCTTTGTGTTCTGTTAATTCATCTCACACAGTTACAGCTTTCCGCTAAATAAGAATTTCGCTAAGACTGTTATTGTGGAATTTGCAAAGTGATATTTGGAAGCCCATAGAGGGCTATGGTGAAAAAGGAAATAACTTCCGTTAAAAACTGGAAAGAGGCATTCTGAGAAACTCCTTTGTGTTCTCTTAATTCATCTCACAGAGTTACACCTTTCCTCTCAAGAAGCCTTTCCTTAAGACAGTTTTTGTGGAAATTGCAAAGGGATACTTAGAAGCCCATAGAGGGCTACGGTGAAAAAAGAAATATCCTAAGACAAAAACTGAAAAGAATCTGTCTTCGATACTACTTTGTGCTCTGTTAATTCATGTCACAGAGTTAGAGCTTTCCCCTACAGAAGACTTTCGCTAAGACTGTTCTTGTGGAATTTCCAAAGTGATATTTGGAATCCCATAGAGTACTATGGTGAAAAAGGAAATATCTTCCGCTAAAAACTGGAAAGAAGCTTTCTGAGAAACTGGTTTGTGTTCTGTTAATTCATCTCACACAGTTACAGCTTTCCCCTCAAGAAGCCTTTCCCTAAGACTGTTCTTGTGGAACTTGCAGAGTGATATTTGGAAGCCCATACAGGGCTATGGTGAAAAAGGAAATATCTTCAGTTAAAAACTGTATAGAAGTTTTCTGAGAAACTGTTTCGTGTACTGTTAATTCACCTCACAGAGTTGCAGCTTTTCCCTCAAGAAACCTTTCGCTAAGACTGTTCTTGTGGAATTTGCTAAGTGATATTTGGAAGCCCATAGAGTACTATGGTGAAAAAGGAAATATCTTCCGTTAAAAACTGGAGGGAAGCTTTCTGAGAAACTGCTTTGTGTTCTGTTAATTCATCTCACACAGTTACAGCTTTCCCCTCAAGAAGTATTTCCCTAAGACTGTTCTTGTGGAACTTGCAGAGTGATATTTGGAAGCCCATACAGGGCTATGGTGAAAAAGGAAATATCTTCAGTTAAAAACTGTATAGAAGTTTTCTGAGAAACTGTTTCGTGTACTGTTAATTCACCTCACAGAGTTGCAGCTTTTCCCTCAAGAAACCTTTCGCTAAGACTGTTCTTGTGGAATTTGCTAAGTGATATTTGGAAGCCCACAGAGGCCTATGGTGAAAAAGGAAATATCTTCCGTTAAAAACTGGAGGGAAGCTTTCTGAGAAACTGCTTTGTGTTCTGTTAATTCATCTCACAGAGTTACAGCTTTCCCCTCCAGAAGCCTTTCGCTAGACAGTTCTTGTGGAATGTGCGAAGTGATATTTGAAAGTCCATAGAGGGCTCTGGTGAAAAAGGAAATATCTTCAGTTAAAAACTGGAAAGAAGATTTCTGAGAAACTGCTTTGTGTTCTGTTATTTCATCTCACAGATTTACTGCTTTCCCCTCAAGAAGCCTTTCGTTAAGTCTTTTCTTGTGGAATTTGCAAAGTGATACTTGTAAGCCCATAGAGGGCTTTGGTGAAAAAGGAAATATCTTCCGTTAAAAACTGGAAAGAAGCTGTCTAAGAAACTGCTATGAGTTCTGTTAATTCATCTCACAGAGTTAGAGCATTACCCTCAAGAAGTCTTTCACAAAGACTGTTCTTGTGGAATTTGGAAAGTGATATTTGGAAGCTCATAGAGGGCTATGCTGAAAAAGGAAATATCTTCCGTTAAAAACAGGAAAGATGCTCTCTGAGAAATTGCTTTGTGTCCCGTTATTTCATCTCAGAGTTACAGCTTTCCCCTCAAGAAGTCTTTCGCTAAGACTGTTCTTGTGGAATATGAAAAGTGATATTTGGAAGACTTTAGAGGGCAAAGGTGAAAAAGGAAATATCTTCCGTAAAAAACTGGAGAGAAGCTTTCTGAGAAACTGCATTGTGTTCTGTTAATTCATCTCACAGAATTACAGCTTTCCCTTCAAGAAGCCCTTTGCTAAGGCTGTTCTTGTTGAACTTGGAAGGTGATATTTGGAAGCCCATAGAGGCCTATGGTGAAAAATGAAATATCTCCAGTTAAAAACTGGAATGAAGCTTTCTGAGAAACTGCTTTGTGTTCTGTTAGTCCATCTCACAGAGTTAGAACTTTCCCCTCAAGAAGCCTTTCTCTAAGACTGTTCTTGTTGAATTTGCAAAGTGATATTTGGAAGCCCCTAGAGGGCTATGGTGAAAAAGGAAATATCTTCAGTTAAAAACTGGAAAGAAACTTCTGAGAAACTGCTTTGTGTTCTGTTAATTCATCTCACAGCGTTACTGCTTTCCCCTCAAGAAGCCTTTCGGTAAGACTGTTCTTGTGGAATTTACAAACTGATATTTGGAAGCCCTTAGAGGGCTAGGGTGAAAAAGGAAATATCTTCCTTTAAAAACTGGAAAGAAGCTGTCTGAGAAACTGCTTTGTGTTCTGTTGATTCACCTAACAGAGTTACAGCTTTCCCTTCAAGAAACCGTTCGCTAAGGCTGTTCTTGTGGAATTTACAAAGTGATATTTGGAAGCCCATAGAGGGCTATGGGGAAAAAGGAAATATCTTCAGCTAAAAACTGAAAAGAAGCTTTCTGAGAAACTGCTTTGTGTCCTCTTAATTCATGTTACAGTGTTACAGCTTTCCCCTCAAGAAGCCTTTCGCTAAGACTGTTCATGTGGAATTTGGAATGTGATAAATAGAACCCCTAGAGGGCTTTGGTGAAAAAGGGAATATCTTCCGTTAAAAACTGGAAAGAAGCATTCTGAGAAACTGCTTTGTGTTCTGTAAATTCATCTCACAGAGTTACAGCTTTCCCCTCAAGAAATCTTTCGCTAAGACTGTTCATGTGGATTTTGGAAAATGATATTTAGTAGCCAATAGAGGGCTACGGTGAAAAAGGAAATATCTTCCGTGAAAAAGTGGATAGAAGCTTTCTTAGAGACTGCTTTGTGTTCTGCTAATTCATCTCACAGAATTACAGCTTTCTACTCATGAAGTCTTTGGCTAAGACTGTTCCTGCGGGATTTGCAAAGTGATATTTGGAAGCCCATAGAGGGCTATGGTGATAAAGGACATATCTTCCGTTAAAAACTGGATAGAAACTTTCTAAGAAACTGCTTTGTGTTCTGTTAATTCATCTCACACAGTTACAGCTTTCCGCTAAATAAGAATTTCGCTAAGACTGTTATTGTGGAATTTGCAAAGTGATATTTGGAAGCCCATAGAGGGCTATGGTGAAAAAGGAAATAACTTCCGTTAAAAACTGGAAAGAGGCATTCTGAGAAACTCCTTTGTGTTCTCTTAATTCATCTCACAGAGTTACACCTTTCCTCTCAAGAAGCCTTTCCTTAAGACAGTTTTTGTGGAAATTGCAAAGGGATACTTAGAAGCCCATAGAGGGCTACGGTGAAAAAAGAAATATCCTAAGACAAAAACTGAAAAGAATCTGTCTTCGATACTACTTTGTGCTCTGTTAATTCATGTCACAGAGTTAGAGCTTTCCCCTACAGAAGACTTTCGCTAAGACTGTTCTTGTGGAATTTCCAAAGTGATATTTGGAATCCCATAGAGTACTATGGTGAAAAAGGAAATATCTTCCGCTAAAAACTGGAAAGAAGCTTTCTGAGAAACTGGTTTGTGTTCTGTTAATTCATCTCACACAGTTACAGCTTTCCCCTCAAGAAGCCTTTCCCTAAGACTGTTCTTGTGGAACTTGCAGAGTGATATTTGGAAGCCCATACAGGGCTATGGTGAAAAAGGAAATATCTTCAGTTAAAAACTGTATAGAAGTTTTCTGAGAAACTGTTTCGTGTACTGTTAATTCACCTCACAGAGTTGCAGCTTTTCCCTCAAGAAACCTTTCGCTAAGACTGTTCTTGTGGAATTTGCTAAGTGATATTTGGAAGCCCACAGAGGCCTATGGTGAAAAAGGAAATATCTTCCGTTAAAAACTGGAGGGAAGCTTTCTGAGAAACTGCTTTGTGTTCTGTTAATTCATCTCACAGAGTTACAGCTTTCCCCTCCAGAAGCCTTTCGCTAGACAGTTCTTGTGGAATGTGCGAAGTGATATTTGAAAGTCCATAGAGGGCTCTGGTGAAAAAGGAAATATCTTCAGTTAAAAACTGGAAAGAAGATTTCTGAGAAACTGCTTTGTGTTCTGTTATTTCATCTCACAGATTTACTGCTTTCCCCTCAAGAAGCCTTTCGTTAAGTCTTTTCTTGTGGAATTTGCAAAGTGATATTTGTAAGCCCATAGAGGGCTTTGGTGAAAAAGGAAATATCTTCCGTTAAAAACTGGAAAGAAGCTGTCTAAGAAACTGCTATGAGTTCTGTTAATTCATCTCACAGAGTTACAGCATTACCCTCAAGAAGTCTTTCACAAAGACTGTTCTTGTGGAATTTGGAAAGTGATATTTGGAAGCTCATAGAGGGCTATGCTGAAAAAGGAAATATCTTCCGTTAAAAACAGGAAAGATGCTCTCTGAGAAATTGCTTTGTGTCCCGTTATTTCATCTCAGAGTTACAGCTTTCCCCTCAAGAAGTCTTTCGCTAAGACTGTTCTTGTGGAATATGAAAAGTGATATTTGGAAGACTTTAGAGGGCAAAGGTGAAAAAGGAAATATCTTCCGTAAAAAACTGGAAAGAAGCTTTCTGAGAAACTGCATTGTGTTCTGTTAATTCATCTCACAGAATTACAGCTTTCCCTTCAAGAAGCCCTTCGCTAAGGCTGTTCTTGTTGAACTTGGAAGGTGATATTTGGAAGCCCATAGAGGCCTATGGTGAAAAATGAAATATCTCCAGTTAAAAACTGGAATGAAGCTTTCTGAGAAACTGCTTTGTGTTCTGTTAGTCCATCTCACAGAGTTAGAACTTTCCCCTCAAGAAGCCTTTCTCTAAGACTGTTCTTGTTGAATTTGCAAAGTGATATTTGGAAGCCCCTAGAGGGCTATGGTGAAAAAGGAAATATCTTCAGTTAAAAACTGGAAAGAAACTTCTGAGAAACTGCTTTGTGTTCTGTTAATTCATCTCACAGCGTTACTGCTTTCCCCTCAAGAAGCCTTTCGGTAAGACTGTTCTTGTGGAATTTACAAACTGATATTTGGAAGCCCTTAGAGGGCTAGGGTGAAAAAGGAAATATCTCCCTTTAAAAACTGGAAAGAAGCTGTCTGAGAAACTGCTTTGTGTTCTGTTGATTCACCTAACAGAGTTACAGCTTTCCCTTCAAGAAGCCGTTCGCTAAGGCTGTTCTTGTGGAATTTACAAAGTGATATTTGGAAGCCCATAGAGCGCTATGGGGAAAAAGGAAATATCTTCAGCTAAAAACTGAAAAGAAGCTTTCTGAGAAACTGCTTTGTGTCCTCTTAATTCATGTTACAGTGTTACAGCTTTCCCCTCAAGAAGCCTTTCGCTAAGACTGTTCATGTGGAATTTGGAATGTGATAAATAGAACCCCTAGAGGGCTTTGGTGAAAAAGGGAATATCTTCCGTTAAAAACTGGAAAGAAGCATTCTGAGAAACTGCTTTGTGTTCTGTTAATTCATCTCACAGAGTTACAGCTTTCCCCTCAAGAAATCTTTCGCTAAGACTGTTCATGTGGATTTTGGAAAATGATATTTAGTAGCCAATAGAGGGCTACGGTGAAAAAGGAAATATCTTCCGTGAAAAAGTGGATAGAAGCTTTCTTAGAGACTGCTTTGTGTTCTGCTAATTCATCTCACAGAATTACAGCTTTCTACTCATGAAGTCTTTGGCTAAGACTGTTCCTGCGGGATTTGCAAAGTGATATTTGGAAGCCCATAGAGGGCTATGGTGAAAAAGGACATATCTTCCGTTAAAAACTGGATAGAAACTTTCTAAGAAACTGCTTTGTGTTCTGTTAATTCATCTCACAGAGTTACAGCTTTCCGCTTAATAAGAATTTCGCTAAGACTGTTATTGTGGAATTTGCAAAGTGATATTTGGAAGCCCATAGAGGGCTATGGTGAAAAAGGAAATAACTTCCGTTAAAAACTGGAAAGAGGCATTCTGAGAAACTCCTTTGTGTTCTCTTAATTCATCTCACAGAGTTACACCTTTCCTCTCAAGAAGCCTTTCCTTAAGACAGTTTTTGTGGAAATTGCAAAGGGATACTTAGAAGCCCATAGAGGGCTACGGTGAAAAAAGAAATATCCTAAGACAAAAACTGAAAAGAATCTGTCTTCGATACTACTTTGTGCTCTGTTAATTCATGTCACAGAGTTAGAGCTTTCCCCTACAGAAGACTTTCGCTAAGACTGTTCTTGTGGAATTTCCAAAGTGATATTTGGAATCCCATAGAGTACTATGGTGAAAAAGGAAATATCTTCCGCTAAAAACTGGAAAGAAGCTTTCTGAGAAACTGGTTTGTGTTCTGTTAATTCATCTCACACAGTTACAGCTTTCCCCTCAAGAAGCCTTTCCCTAAGACTGTTCTTGTGGAACTTGCAGAGTGATATTTGGAAGCCCATACAGGGCTATGGTGAAAAAGGAAATATCTTCAGTTAAAAACTGTATAGAAGTTTTCTGAGAAACTGTTTCGTGTACTGTTAATTCACCTCACAGAGTTGCAGCTTTTCCCTCAAGAAACCTTTCGCTAAGACTGTTCTTGTGGAATTTGCTAAGTGATATTTGGAAGCCCATAGAGTACTATGGTGAAAAAGGAAATATCTTCCGTTAAAAACTGGAGGGAAGCTTTCTGAGAAACTGCTTTGTGTTCTGTTAATTCATCTCACACAGTTACAGCTTTCCCCTCCAGAAGCCTTTCGCTAGACAGTTCTTGTGGAATGTGCGAAGTGATATTTGAAAGTCCATAGAGGGCTCTGGTGAAAAAGGAAATATCTTCAGTTAAAAACTGGAAAGAAGATTTCTGAGAAACTGCTTTGTGTTCTGTTATTTCATCTCACAGATTTACTGCTTTCCCCTCAAGAAGCCTTTCGTTAAGTCTTTTCTTGTGGAATTTGCAAAGTGATATTTGTAAGCCCATAGAGGGCTTTGGTGAAAAAGGAAATATCTTCCGTTAAAAACTGGAAAGAAGCTGTCTAAGAAACTGCTATGAGTTCTGTTAATTCATCTCACAGAGTTAGAGCATTACCCTCAAGAAGTCTTTCACAAAGACTGTTCTTGTGGAATTTGGAAAGTGATATTTGGAAGCTCATAGAGGGCTATGCTGAAAAAGGAAATATCTTCCGTTAAAAACAGGAAAGATGCTCTCTGAGAAATTGCTTTGTGTCCCGTTATTTCATCTCAGAGTTACAGCTTTCCCCTCAAGAAGTCTTTCGCTAAGACTGTTCTTGTGGAATATGAAAAGTGATATTTGGAAGACTTTAGAGGGCAAAGGTGAAAAAGGAAATATCTTCCGTAAAAAACTGGAAAGAAGCTTTCTGAGAAACTGCATTGTGTTCTGTTAATTCATCTCACAGAATTACAGCTTTCCCTTCAAGAAGCCCTTCGCTAAGGCTGTTCTTGTTGAACTTGGAAGGTGATATTTGGAAGCCCATAGAGGCCTATGGTGAAAAATGAAATATCTCCAGTTAAAAACTGGAATGAAGCTTTCTGAGAAACTGCTTTGTGTTCTGTTAGTCCATCTCACAGAGTTAGAACTTTCCCCTCAAGAAGCCTTTCTCTAAGACTGTTCTTGTTGAATTTGCAAAGTGATATTTGGAAGCCCCTAGAGGGCTATGGTGAAAAAGGAAATATCTTCAGTTAAAAACTGGAAAGAAACTTCTGAGAAACTGCTTTGTGTTCTGTTAATTCATCTCACACAGTTACAGCTTTCCCCTCAAGAAGCCTTTCCCTAAGACTGTTCTTGTGGAACTTGCAGAGTGATATTTGGAAGCCCATACAGGGCTATGGTGAAAAAGGAAATATCTTCAGTTAAAAACTGTATAGAAGTTTTCTGAGAAACTGTTTCGTGTACTGTTAATTCACCTCACAGAGTTGCAGCTTTTCCCTCAAGAAACCTTTCGCTAAGACTGTTCTTGTGGAATTTGCTAAGTGATATTTGGAAGCCCATAGAGTACTATGGTGAAAAAGGAAATATCTTCCGTTAAAAACTGGAGGGAAGCTTTCTGAGAAACTGCTTTGTGTTCTGTTAATTCATCTCACACAGTTACAGCTTTCCCCTCAAGAAGTATTTCCCTAAGACTGTTCTTGTGGAACTTGCAGAGTGATATTTGGAAGCCCATACAGGGCTATGGTGAAAAAGGAAATATCTTCAGTTAAAAACTGTATAGAAGTTTTCTGAGAAACTGTTTCGTGTACTGTTAATTCACCTCACAGAGTTGCAGCTTTTCCCTCAAGAAACCTTTCGCTAAGACTGTTCTTGTGGAATTTGCTAAGTGATATTTGGAAGCCCACAGAGGCCTATGGTGAAAAAGGAAATATCTTCCGTTAAAAACTGGAGGGAAGCTTTCTGAGAAACTGCTTTGTGTTCTGTTAATTCATCTCACAGAGTTACAGCTTTCCCCTCCAGAAGCCTTTCGCTAGACAGTTCTTGTGGAATGTGCGAAGTGATATTTGAAAGTCCATAGAGGGCTCTGGTGAAAAAGGAAATATCTTCAGTTAAAAACTGGAAAGAAGATTTCTGAGAAACTGCTTTGTGTTCTGTTATTTCATCTCACAGATTTACTGCTTTCCCCTCAAGAAGCCTTTCGTTAAGTCTTTTCTTGTGGAATTTGCAAAGTGATATTTGTAAGCCCATAGAGGGCTTTGGTGAAAAAGGAAATATCTTCCGTTAAAAACTGGAAAGAAGCTGTCTAAGAAACTGCTATGAGTTCTGTTAATTCATCTCACAGAGTTAGAGCATTACCCTCAAGAAGTCTTTCACAAAGACTGTTCTTGTGGAATTTGGAAAGTGATATTTGGAAGCTCATAGAGGGCTATGCTGAAAAAGTAAATATCTTCCGTTAAAAACAGGAAAGATGCTCTCTGAGAAATTGCTTTGTGTCCCGTTATTTCATCTCAGAGTTACAGCTTTCCCCTCAAGAAGTCTTTCGCTAAGACTGTTCTTGTGGAATATGAAAAGTGATATTTGGAAGACTTTAGAGGGCAAAGGTGAAAAAGGAAATATCTTCCGTAAAAAACTGGAGAGAAGCTTTCTGAGAAACTGCATTGTGTTCTGTTAATTCATCTCACAGAATTACAGCTTTCCCTTCAAGAAGCCCTTTGCTAAGGCTGTTCTTGTTGAACTTGGAAGGTGATATTTGGAAGCCCATAGAGGCCTATGGTGAAAAATGAAATATCTCCAGTTAAAAACTGGAATGAAGCTTTCTGAGAAACTGCTTTGTGTTCTGTTAGTCCATCTCACAGAGTTAGAACTTTCACCTCAAGAAGCCTTTCTCTAAGACTGTTCTTGTTGAATTTGCAAAGTGATATTTGGAAGCCCCTAGAGGGCTATGGTGAAAAAGGAAATATCTTCAGTTAAAAACTGGAAAGAAACTTCTGAGAAACTGCTTTGTGTTCTGTTAATTCATCTCACAGCGTTACTGCTTTCCCCTCAAGAAGCCTTTCGGTAAGACTGTTCTTGTGGAATTTACAAACTGATATTTGGAAGCCCTTAGAGGGCTAGGGTGAAAAAGGAAATATCTTCCTTTAAAAACTGGAAAGAAGCTGTCTGAGAAACTGCTTTGTGTTCTGTTGATTCACCTAACAGAGTTACAGCTTTCCCTTCAAGAAACCGTTCGCTAAGGCTGTTCTTGTGGAATTTACAAAGTGATATTTGGAAGCCCATAGAGGGCTATGGGGAAAAAGGAAATATCTTCAGCTAAAAACTGAAAAGAAGCTTTCTGAGAAACTGCTTTGTGTCCTCTTAATTCATGTTACAGTGTTACAGCTTTCCCCTCAAGAAGCCTTTCGCTAAGACTGTTCATGTGGAATTTGGAATGTGATAAATAGAACCCCTAGAGGGCTTTGGTGAAAAAGGGAATATCTTCCGTTAAAAACTGGAAAGAAGCATTCTGAGAAACTGCTTTGTGTTCTGTTAATTCATCTCACAGAGTTACAGCTTTCCCCTCAAGAAATCTTTCGCTAAGACTGTTCATGTGGATTTTGGAAAATGATATTTAGTAGCCAATAGAGGGCTACGGTGAAAAAGGAAATATCTTCCGTGAAAAAGTGGATAGAAGCTTTCTTAGAGACTGCTTTGTGTTCTGCTAATTCATCTCACAGAATTACAGCTTTCTACTCATGAAGTCTTTGGCTAAGACTGTTCCTGCGGGATTTGCAAAGTGATATTTGGAAGCCCATAGAGGGCTATGGTGATAAAGGACATATCTTCCGTTAAAAACTGGATAGAAACTTTCTAAGAAACTGCTTTGTGTTCTGTTAATTCATCTCACACAGTTACAGCTTTCCGCTAAATAAGAATTTCGCTAAGACTGTTATTGTGGAATTTGCAAAGTGATATTTGGAAGCCCATAGAGGGCTATGGTGAAAAAGGAAATAACTTCCGTTAAAAACTGGAAAGAGGCATTCTGAGAAACTCCTTTGTGTTCTCTTAATTCATCTCACAGAGTTACACCTTTCCTCTCAAGAAGCCTTTCCTTAAGACAGTTTTTGTGGAAATTGCAAAGGGATACTTAGAAGCCCATAGAGGGCTACGGTGAAAAAAGAAATATCCTAAGACAAAAACTGAAAAGAATCTGTCTTCGATACTACTTTGTGCTCTGTTAATTCATGTCACAGAGTTAGAGCTTTCCCCTACAGAAGACTTTCGCTAAGACTGTTCTTGTGGAATTTCCAAAGTGATATTTGGAATCCCATAGAGTACTATGGTGAAAAAGGAAATATCTTCCGCTAAAAACTGGAAAGAAGCTTTCTGAGAAACTGGTTTGTGTTCTGTTAATTCATCTCACACAGTTACAGCTTTCCCCTCAAGAAGCCTTTCCCTAAGACTGTTCTTGTGGAACTTGCAGAGTGATATTTGGAAGCCCATACAGGGCTATGGTGAAAAAGGAAATATCTTCAGTTAAAAACTGTATAGAAGTTTTCTGAGAAACTGTTTCGTGTACTGTTAATTCACCTCACAGAGTTGCAGCTTTTCCCTCAAGAAACCTTTCGCTAAGACTGTTCTTGTGGAATTTGCTAAGTGATATTTGGAAGCCCATAGAGTACTATGGTGAAAAAGGAAATATCTTCCGTTAAAAACTGGAGGGAAGCTTTCTGAGAAACTGCTTTGTGTTCTGTTAATTCATCTCACACAGTTACAGCTTTCCCCTCCAGAAGCCTTTCGCTAGACAGTTCTTGTGGAATGTGCGAAGTGATATTTGAAAGTCCATAGAGGGCTCTGGTGAAAAAGGAAATATCTTCAGTTAAAAACTGGAAAGAAGATTTCTGAGAAACTGCTTTGTGTTCTGTTATTTCATCTCACAGATTTACTGCTTTCCCCTCAAGAAGCCTTTCGTTAAGTCTTTTCTTGTGGAATTTGCAAAGTGATATTTGTAAGCCCATAGAGGGCTTTGGTGAAAAAGGAAATATCTTCCGTTAAAAACTGGAAAGAAGCTGTCTAAGAAACTGCTATGAGTTCTGTTAATTCATCTCACAGAGTTAGAGCATTACCCTCAAGAAGTCTTTCACAAAGACTGTTCTTGTGGAATTTGGAAAGTGATATTTGGAAGCTCATAGAGGGCTATGCTGAAAAAGGAAATATCTTCCGTTAAAAACAGGAAAGATGCTCTCTGAGAAATTGCTTTGTGTCCCGTTATTTCATCTCAGAGTTACAGCTTTCCCCTCAAGAAGTCTTTCGCTAAGACTGTTCTTGTGGAATATGAAAAGTGATATTTGGAAGACTTTAGAGGGCAAAGGTGAAAAAGGAAATATCTTCCGTAAAAAACTGGAAAGAAGCTTTCTGAGAAACTGCATTGTGTTCTGTTAATTCATCTCACAGAATTACAGCTTTCCCTTCAAGAAGCCCTTCGCTAAGGCTGTTCTTGTTGAACTTGGAAGGTGATATTTGGAAGCCCATAGAGGCCTATGGTGAAAAATGAAATATCTCCAGTTAAAAACTGGAATGAAGCTTTCTGAGAAACTGCTTTGTGTTCTGTTAGTCCATCTCACAGAGTTAGAACTTTCCCCTCAAGAAGCCTTTCTCTAAGACTGTTCTTGTTGAATTTGCAAAGTGATATTTGGAAGCCCCTAGAGGGCTATGGTGAAAAAGGAAATATCTTCAGTTAAAAACTGGAAAGAAACTTCTGAGAAACTGCTTTGTGTTCTGTTAATTCATCTCACACAGTTACAGCTTTCCCCTCAAGAAGCCTTTCCCTAAGACTGTTCTTGTGGAACTTGCAGAGTGATATTTGGAAGCCCATACAGGGCTATGGTGAAAAAGGAAATATCTTCAGTTAAAAACTGTATAGAAGTTTTCTGAGAAACTGTTTCGTGTACTGTTAATTCACCTCACAGAGTTGCAGCTTTTCCCTCAAGAAACCTTTCGCTAAGACTGTTCTTGTGGAATTTGCTAAGTGATATTTGGAAGCCCATAGAGTACTATGGTGAAAAAGGAAATATCTTCCGTTAAAAACTGGAGGGAAGCTTTCTGAGAAACTGCTTTGTGTTCTGTTAATTCATCTCACACAGTTACAGCTTTCCCCTCAAGAAGTATTTCCCTAAGACTGTTCTTGTGGAACTTGCAGAGTGATATTTGGAAGCCCATACAGGGCTATGGTGAAAAAGGAAATATCTTCAGTTAAAAACTGTATAGAAGTTTTCTGAGAAACTGTTTCGTGTACTGTTAATTCACCTCACAGAGTTGCAGCTTTTCCCTCAAGAAACCTTTCGCTAAGACTGTTCTTGTGGAATTTGCTAAGTGATATTTGGAAGCCCACAGAGGCCTATGGTGAAAAAGGAAATATCTTCCGTTAAAAACTGGAGGGAAGCTTTCTGAGAAACTGCTTTGTGTTCTGTTAATTCATCTCACAGAGTTACAGCTTTCCCCTCCAGAAGCCTTTCGCTAGACAGTTCTTGTGGAATGTGCGAAGTGATATTTGAAAGTCCATAGAGGGCTCTGGTGAAAAAGGAAATATCTTCAGTTAAAAACTGGAAAGAAGATTTCTGAGAAACTGCTTTGTGTTCTGTTATTTCATCTCACAGATTTACTGCTTTCCCCTCAAGAAGCCTTTCGTTAAGTCTTTTCTTGTGGAATTTGCAAAGTGATATTTGTAAGCCCATAGAGGGCTTTGGTGAAAAAGGAAATATCTTCCGTTAAAAACTGGAAAGAAGCTGTCTAAGAAACTGCTATGAGTTCTGTTAATTCATCTCACAGAGTTAGAGCATTACCCTCAAGAAGTCTTTCACAAAGACTGTTCTTGTGGAATTTGGAAAGTGATATTTGGAAGCTCATAGAGGGCTATGCTGAAAAAGGAAATATCTTCCGTTAAAAACAGGAAAGATGCTCTCTGAGAAATTGCTTTGTGTCCCGTTATTTCATCTCAGAGTTACAGCTTTCCCCTCAAGAAGTCTTTCGCTAAGACTGTTCTTGTGGAATATGAAAAGTGATATTTGGAAGACTTTAGAGGGCAAAGGTGAAAAAGGAAATATCTTCCGTAAAAAACTGGAGAGAAGCTTTCTGAGAAACTGCATTGTGTTCTGTTAATTCATCTCACAGAATTACAGCTTTCCCTTCAAGAAGCCCTTCGCTAAGGCTGTTCTTGTTGAACTTGGAAGGTGATATTTGGAAGCCCATAGAGGCCTATGGTGAAAAATGAAATATCTCCAGTTAAAAACTGGAATGAAGCTTTCTGAGAAACTGCTTTGTGTTCTGTTAGTCCATCTCACAGAGTTAGAACTTTCCCCTCAAGAAGCCTTTCTCTAAGACTGTTCTTGTTGAATTTGCAAAGTGATATTTGGAAGCCCCTAGAGGGCTATGGTGAAAAAGGAAATATCTTCAGTTAAAAACTGGAAAGAAACTTCTGAGAAACTGCTTTGTGTTCTGTTAATTCATCTCACAGCGTTACTGCTTTCCCCTCAAGAAGCCTTTCGGTAAGACTGTTCTTGTGGAATTTACAAACTGATATTTGGAAGCCCTTAGAGGGCTAGGGTGAAAAAGGAAATATCTTCCTTTAAAAACTGGAAAGAAGCTGTCTGAGAAACTGCTTTGTGTTCTGTTGATTCACCTAACAGAGTTACAGCTTTCCCTTCAAGAAACCGTTCGCTAAGGCTGTTCTTGTGGAATTTACAAAGTGATATTTGGAAGCCCATAGAGGGCTATGGGGAAAAAGGAAATATCTTCAGCTAAAAACTGAAAAGAAGCTTTCTGAGAAACTGCTTTGTGTCCTCTTAATTCATGTTACAGTGTTACAGCTTTCCCCTCAAGAAGCCTTTCGCTAAGACTGTTCATGTGGAATTTGGAATGTGATAAATAGAACCCCTAGAGGGCTTTGGTGAAAAAGGGAATATCTTCCGTTAAAAACTGGAAAGAAGCATTCTGAGAAACTGCTTTGTGTTCTGTTAATTCATCTCACAGAGTTACAGCTTTCCCCTCAAGAAATCTTTCGCTAAGACTGTTCATGTGGATTTTGGAAAATGATATTTAGTAGCCAATAGAGGGCTACGGTGAAAAAGGAAATATCTTCCGTGAAAAAGTGGATAGAAGCTTTCTTAGAGACTGCTTTGTGTTCTGCTAATTCATCTCACAGAATTACAGCTTTCTACTCATGAAGTCTTTGGCTAAGACTGTTCCTGCGGGATTTGCAAAGTGATATTTGGAAGCCCATAGAGGGCTATGGTGATAAAGGACATATCTTCCGTTAAAAACTGGATAGAAACTTTCTAAGAAACTGCTTTGTGTTCTGTTAATTCATCTCACACAGTTACAGCTTTCCGCTAAATAAGAATTTCGCTAAGACTGTTATTGTGGAATTTGCAAAGTGATATTTGGAAGCCCATAGAGGGCTATGGTGAAAAAGGAAATAACTTCCGTTAAAAACTGGAAAGAGGCATTCTGAGAAACTCCTTTGTGTTCTCTTAATTCATCTCACAGAGTTACACCTTTCCTCTCAAGAAGCCTTTCCTTAAGACAGTTTTTGTGGAAATTGCAAAGGGATACTTAGAAGCCCATAGAGGGCTACGGTGAAAAAAGAAATATCCTAAGACAAAAACTGAAAAGAATCTGTCTTCGATACTACTTTGTGCTCTGTTAATTCATGTCACAGAGTTAGAGCTTTCCCCTACAGAAGACTTTCGCTAAGACTGTTCTTGTGGAATTTCCAAAGTGATATTTGGAATCCCATAGAGTACTATGGTGAAAAAGGAAATATCTTCCGCTAAAAACTGGAAAGAAGCTTTCTGAGAAACTGGTTTGTGTTCTGTTAATTCATCTCACACAGTTACAGCTTTCCCCTCAAGAAGCCTTTCCCTAAGACTGTTCTTGTGGAACTTGCAGAGTGATATTTGGAAGCCCATACAGGGCTATGGTGAAAAAGGAAATATCTTCAGTTAAAAACTGTATAGAAGTTTTCTGAGAAACTGTTTCGTGTACTGTTAATTCACCTCACAGAGTTGCAGCTTTTCCCTCAAGAAACCTTTCGCTAAGACTGTTCTTGTGGAATTTGCTAAGTGATATTTGGAAGCCCATAGAGTACTATGGTGAAAAAGGAAATATCTTCCGTTAAAAACTGGAGGGAAGCTTTCTGAGAAACTGCTTTGTGTTCTGTTAATTCATCTCACACAGTTACAGCTTTCCCCTCAAGAAGCCTTTCCCTAAGACTGTTCTTGTGGAACTTGCAGAGTGATATTTGGAAGCCCATACAGGGCTATGGTGAAAAAGGAAATATCTTCAGTTAAAAACTGTATAGAAGTTTTCTGAGAAACTGTTTCGTGTACTGTTAATTCACCTCACAGAGTTGCAGCTTTTCCCTGAAGAAACCTTTCGCTAAGACTGTTCTTGTGGAATTTGCTAAGTGATATTTGGAAGCCCACAGAGGCCTATGGTGAAAAAGGAAATATCTTCCGTTAAAAACTGGAGGGAAGCTTTCTGAGAAACTGCTTTGTGTTCTGTTAATTCATCTCACAGAGTTACAGCTTTCCCCTCCAGAAGCCTTTCGCTAGACAGTTCTTGTGGAATGTGCGAAGTGATATTTGAAAGTCCATAGAGGGCTCTGGTGAAAAAGGAAATATCTTCAGTTAAAAACTGGAAAGAAGATTTCTGAGAAACTGCTTTGTGTTCTGTTATTTCATCTCACAGATTTACTGCTTTCCCCTCAAGAAGCCTTTCGTTAAGTCTTTTCTTGTGGAATTTGCAAAGTGATATTTGTAAGCCCATAGAGGGCTTTGGTGAAAAAGGAAATATCTTCCGTTAAAAACTGGAAAGAAGCTGTCTAAGAAACTGCTATGAGTTCTGTTAATTCATCTCACAGAGTTACAGCATTACCCTCAAGAAGTCTTTCACAAAGACTGTTCTTGTGGAATTTGGAAAGTGATATTTGGAAGCTCATAGAGGGCTATGCTGAAAAAGGAAATATCTTCCGTTAAAAACAGGAAAGATGCTCTCTGAGAAATTGCTTTGTGTCCCGTTATTTCATCTCAGAGTTACAGCTTTCCCCTCAAGAAGTCTTTCGCTAAGACTGTTCTTGTGGAATATGAAAAGTGATATTTGGAAGACTTTAGAGGGCAAAGGTGAAAAAGGAAATATCTTCCGTAAAAAACTGGAAAGAAGCTTTCTGAGAAACTGCATTGTGTTCTGTTAATTCATCTCACAGAATTACAGCTTTCCCTTCAAGAAGCCCTTTGCTAAGGCTGTTCTTGTTGAACTTGGAAGGTGATATTTGGAAGCCCATAGAGGCCTATGGTGAAAAATGAAATATCTCCAGTTAAAAACTGGAATGAAGCTTTCTGAGAAACTGCTTTGTGTTCTGTTAGTCCATCTCACAGAGTTAGAACTTTCCCCTCAAGAAGCCTTTCTCTAAGACTGTTCTTGTTGAATTTGCAAAGTGATATTTGGAAGCCCCTAGAGGGCTATGGTGAAAAAGGAAATATCTTCAGTTAAAAACTGGAAAGAAACTTCTGAGAAACTGCTTTGTGTTCTGTTAATTCATCTCACAGCGTTACTGCTTTCCCCTCAAGAAGCCTTTCGGTAAGACTGTTCTTGTGGAATTTACAAACTGATATTTGGAAGCCCTTAGAGGGCTAGGGTGAAAAAGGAAATATCTCCCTTTAAAAACTGGAAAGAAGCTGTCTGAGAAACTGCTTTGTGTTCTGTTGATTCACCTAACAGAGTTACAGCTTTCCCTTCAAGAAGCCGTTCGCTAAGGCTGTTCTTGTGGAATTTACAAAGTGATATTTGGAAGCCCATAGAGCGCTATGGGGAAAAAGGAAATATCTTCAGCTAAAAACTGAAAAGAAGCTTTCTGAGAAACTGCTTTATGTCCTCTTAATTCATGTTACAGTGTTACAGCTTTCCCCTCAAGAAGCCTTTCGCTAAGACTGTTCATGTGGAATTTGGAATGTGATAAATAGAACCCCTAGAGGGCTTTGGTGAAAAAGGGAATATCTTCCGTTAAAAACTGGAAAGAAGCATTCTGAGAAACTGCTTTGTGTTCTGTTAATTCATCTCACAGAGTTACAGCTTTCCCCTCAAGAAATCTTTCGCTAAGACTGTTCATGTGGATTTTGGAAAATGATATTTAGTAGCCAATAGAGGGCTACGGTGAAAAAGGAAATATCTTCCGTGAAAAAGTGGATAGAAGCTTTCTTAGAGACTGCTTTGTGTTCTGCTAATTCATCTCACAGAATTACAGCTTTCTACTCATGAAGTCTTTGGCTAAGACTGTTCCTGCGGGATTTGCAAAGTGATATTTGGAAGCCCATAGAGGGCTATGGTGAAAAAGGACATATCTTCCGTTAAAAACTGGATAGAAACTTTCTAAGAAACTGCTTTGTGTTCTGTTAATTCATCTCACACAGTTACAGCTTTCCGCTAAATAAGAATTTCGCTAAGACTGTTATTGTGGAATTTGCAAAGTGATATTTGGAAGCCCATAGAGGGCTATGGTGAAAAAGGAAATAACTTCCGTTAAAAACTGGAAAGAGGCATTCTGAGAAACTCCTTTGTGTTCTCTTAATTCATCTCACAGAGTTACACCTTTCCTCTCAAGAAGCCTTTCCTTAAGACAGTTTTTGTGGAAATTGCAAAGGGATACTTAGAAGCCCATAGAGGGCTACGGTGAAAAAAGAAATATCCTAAGACAAAAACTGAAAAGAATCTGTCTTCGATACTACTTTGTGCTCTGTTAATTCATGTCACAGAGTTAGAGCTTTCCCCTACAGAAGACTTTCGCTAAGACTGTTCTTGTGGAATTTCCAAAGTGATATTTGGAATCCCATAGAGTACTATGGTGAAAAAGGAAATATCTTCCGCTAAAAACTGGAAAGAAGCTTTCTGAGAAACTGGTTTGTGTTCTGTTAATTCATCTCACACAGTTACAGCTTTCCCCTCAAGAAGCCTTTCCCTAAGACTGTTCTTGTGGAACTTGCAGAGTGATATTTGGAAGCCCATACAGGGCTATGGTGAAAAAGGAAATATCTTCAGTTAAAAACTGTATAGAAGTTTTCTGAGAAACTGTTTCGTGTACTGTTAATTCACCTCACAGAGTTGCAGCTTTTCCCTCAAGAAACCTTTCGCTAAGACTGTTCTTGTGGAATTTGCTAAGTGATATTTGGAAGCCCATAGAGTACTATGGTGAAAAAGGAAATATCTTCCGTTAAAAACTGGAGGGAAGCTTTCTGAGAAACTGCTTTGTGTTCTGTTAATTCATCTCACACAGTTACAGCTTTCCCCTCAAGAAGCCTTTCGCTAGACAGTTCTTGTGGAATGTGCGAAGTGATATTTGAAAGTCCATAGAGGGCTCTGGTGAAAAAGGAAATATCTTCAGTTAAAAACTGGAAAGAAGATTTCTGAGAAACTGCTTTGTGTTCTGTTATTTCATCTCACAGATTTACTGCTTTCCCCTCAAGAAGCCTTTCGTTAAGTCTTTTCTTGTGGAATTTGCAAAGTGATATTTGTAAGCCCATAGAGGGCTTTGGTGAAAAAGGAAATATCTTCCGTTAAAAACTGGAAAGAAGCTGTCTAAGAAACTGCTATGAGTTCTGTTAATTCATCTCACAGAGTTAGAGCATTACCCTCAAGAAGTCTTTCACAAAGACTGTTCTTGTGGAATTTGGAAAGTGATATTTGGAAGCTCATAGAGGGCTATGCTGAAAAAGGAAATATCTTCCGTTAAAAACAGGAAAGATGCTCTCTGAGAAATTGCTTTGTGTCCCGTTATTTCATCTCAAAGTTACAGCTTTCCCCTCAAGAAGTCTTTCGCTAAGACTGTTCTTGTGGAATATGAAAAGTGATATTTGGAAGACTTTAGAGGGCAAAGGTGAAAAAGGAAATATCTTCCGTAAAAAACTGGAAAGAAGCTTTCTGAGAAACTGCATTGTGTTCTGTTAATTCATCTCACAGAATTACAGCTTTCCCTTCAAGAAGCCCTTCGCTAAGGCTGTTCTTGTTGAACTTGGAAGGTGATATTTGGAAGCCCATAGAGGCCTATGGTGAAAAATGAAATATCTCCAGTTAAAAACTGGAATGAAGCTTTCTGAGAAACTGCTTTGTGTTCTGTTAGTCCATCTCACAGAGTTAGAACTTTCCCCTCAAGAAGCCTTTCTCTAAGACTGTTCTTGTTGAATTTGCAAAGTGATATTTGGAAGCCCCTAGAGGGCTATGGTGAAAAAGGAAATATCTTCAGTTAAAAACTGGAAAGAAACTTCTGAGAAACTGCTTTGTGTTCTGTTAATTCATCTCACAGCGTTACTGCTTTCCCCTCAAGAAGCCTTTCGGTAAGACTGTTCTTGTGGAATTTACAAACTGATATTTGGAAGCCCTTAGAGGGCTAGGGTGAAAAAGGAAATATCTTCCTTTAAAAACTGGAAAGAAGCTGTCTGAGAAACTGCTTTGTGTTCTGTTGATTCACCTAACAGAGTTACAGCTTTCCCTTCAAGAAGCCGTTCGCTAAGGCTGTTCTTGTGGAATTTACAAAGTGATATTTGGAAGCCCATAGAGGGCTATGGGGAAAAAGGAAATATCTTCAGCTAAAAACTGAAAAGAAGCTTTCTGAGAAACTGCTTTGTGTCCTCTTAATTCATGTTACAGTGTTACAGCTTTCCCCTCAAGAAGCCTTTCGCTAAGACTGTTCATGTGGAATTTGGAATGTGATAAATAGAACCCCTAGAGGGCTTTGGTGAAAAAGGGAATATCTTCCGTTAAAAACTGGAAAGAAGCATTCTGAGAAACTGCTTTGTGTTCTGTTAATTCATCTCACAGAGTTACAGCTTTCCCCTCAAGAAATCTTTCGCTAAGACTGTTCATGTGGATTTTGGAAAATGATATTTAGTAGCCAATAGAGGGCTACGGTGAAAAAGGAAATATCTTCCGTGAAAAAGTGGATAGAAGCTTTCTTAGAGACTGCTTTGTGTTCTGCTAATTCATCTCACAGAATTACAGCTTTCTACTCATGAAGTCTTTGGCTAAGACTGTTCCTGCGGGATTTGCAAAGTGATATTTGGAAGCCCATAGAGGGCTATGGTGAAAAAGGACATATCTTCCGTTAAAAACTGGATAGAAACTTTCTAAGAAACTGCTTTGTGTTCTGTTAATTCATCTCACAGAGTTACAGCTTTCCGCTAAATAAGAATTTCGCTAAGACTGTTATTGTGGAATTTGCAAAGTGATATTTGGAAGCCCATAGAGGGCTATGGTGAAAAAGGAAATAACTTCCGTTAAAAACTGGAAAGAGGCATTCTGAGAAACTCCTTTGTGTTCTCTTAATTCATCTCACAGAGTTACACCTTTCCTCTCAAGAAGCCTTTCCTTAAGACAGTTTTTGTGGAAATTGCAAAGGGATACTTAGAAGCCCATAGAGGGCTACGGTGAAAAAAGAAATATCCTAAGACAAAAACTGAAAAGAATCTGTCTTCGATACTACTTTGTGCTCTGTTAATTCATGTCACAGAGTTAGAGCTTTCCCCTACAGAAGACTTTCGCTAAGACTGTTCTTGTGGAATTTCCAAAGTGATATTTGGAATCCCATAGAGTACTATGGTGAAAAAGGAAATATCTTCCGCTAAAAACTGGAAAGAAGCTTTCTGAGAAACTGGTTTGTGTTCTGTTAATTCATCTCACACAGTTACAGCTTTCCCCTCAAGAAGCCTTTCCCTAAGACTGTTCTTGTGGAACTTGCAGAGTGATATTTGGAAGCCCATACAGGGCTATGGTGAAAAAGGAAATATCTTCAGTTAAAAACTGTATAGAAGTTTTCTGAGAAACTGTTTCGTGTACTGTTAATTCACCTCACAGAGTTGCAGCTTTTCCCTCAAGAAACCTTTCGCTAAGACTGTTCTTGTGGAATTTGCTAAGTGATATTTGGAAGCCCATAGAGTACTATGGTGAAAAAGGAAATATCTTCCGTTAAAAACTGGAGGGAAGCTTTCTGAGAAACTGCTTTGTGTTCTGTTAATTCATCTCACACAGTTACAGCTTTCCCCTCAAGAAGTATTTCCCTAAGACTGTTCTTGTGGAACTTGCAGAGTGATATTTGGAAGCCCATACAGGGCTATGGTGAAAAAGGAAATATCTTCAGTTAAAAACTGTATAGAAGTTTTCTGAGAAACTGTTTCGTGTACTGTTAATTCACCTCACAGAGTTGCAGCTTTTCCCTCAAGAAACCTTTCGCTAAGACTGTTCTTGTGGAATTTGCTAAGTGATATTTGGAAGCCCACAGAGGCCTATGGTGAAAAAGGAAATATCTTCCGTTAAAAACTGGAGGGAAGCTTTCTGAGAAACTGCTTTGTGTTCTGTTAATTCATCTCACAGAGTTACAGCTTTCCCCTCCAGAAGCCTTTCGCTAGACAGTTCTTGTGGAATGTGCGAAGTGATATTTGAAAGTCCATAGAGGGCTCTGGTGAAAAAGGAAATATCTTCAGTTAAAAACTGGAAAGAAGATTTCTGAGAAACTGCTTTGTGTTCTGTTATTTCATCTCACAGATTTACTGCTTTCCCCTCAAGAAGCCTTTCGTTAAGTCTTTTCTTGTGGAATTTGCAAAGTGATATTTGTAAGCCCATAGAGGGCTTTGGTGAAAAAGGAAATATCTTCCGTTAAAAACTGGAAAGAAGCTGTCTAAGAAACTGCTATGAGTTCTGTTAATTCATCTCACAGAGTTAGAGCATTACCCTCAAGAAGTCTTTCACAAAGACTGTTCTTGTGGAATTTGGAAAGTGATATTTGGAAGCTCATAGAGGGCTATGCTGAAAAAGGAAATATCTTCCGTTAAAAACAGGAAAGATGCTCTCTGAGAAATTGCTTTGTGTCCCGTTATTTCATCTCAGAGTTACAGCTTTCCCCTCAAGAAGTCTTTCGCTAAGACTGTTCTTGTGGAATATGAAAAGTGATATTTGGAAGACTTTAGAGGGCAAAGGTGAAAAAGGAAATATCTTCCGTAAAAAACTGGAGAGAAGCTTTCTGAGAAACTGCATTGTGTTCTGTTAATTCATCTCACAGAATTACAGCTTTCCCTTCAAGAAGCCCTTTGCTAAGGCTGTTCTTGTTGAACTTGGAAGGTGATATTTGGAAGCCCATAGAGGCCTATGGTGAAAAATGAAATATCTCCAGTTAAAAACTGGAATGAAGCTTTCTGAGAAACTGCTTTGTGTTCTGTTAGTCCATCTCACAGAGTTAGAACTTTCCCCTCAAGAAGCCTTTCTCTAAGACTGTTCTTGTTGAATTTGCAAAGTGATATTTGGAAGCCCCTAGAGGGCTATGGTGAAAAAGGAAATATCTTCAGTTAAAAACTGGAAAGAAACTTCTGAGAAACTGCTTTGTGTTCTGTTAATTCATCTCACAGCGTTACTGCTTTCCCCTCAAGAAGCCTTTCGGTAAGACTGTTCTTGTGGAATTTACAAACTGATATTTGGAAGCCCTTAGAGGGCTAGGGTGAAAAAGGAAATATCTTCCTTTAAAAACTGGAAAGAAGCTGTCTGAGAAACTGCTTTGTGTTCTGTTGATTCACCTAACAGAGTTACAGCTTTCCCTTCAAGAAACCGTTCGCTAAGGCTGTTCTTGTGGAATTTACAAAGTGATATTTGGAAGCCCATAGAGGGCTATGGGGAAAAAGGAAATATCTTCAGCTAAAAACTGAAAAGAAGCTTTCTGAGAAACTGCTTTGTGTCCTCTTAATTCATGTTACAGTGTTACAGCTTTCCCCTCAAGAAGCCTTTCGCTAAGACTGTTCATGTGGAATTTGGAATGTGATAAATAGAACCCCTAGAGGGCTTTGGTGAAAAAGGGAATATCTTCCGTTAAAAACTGGAAAGAAGCATTCTGAGAAACTGCTTTGTGTTCTGTTAATTCATCTCACAGAGTTACAGCTTTCCCCTCAAGAAATCTTTCGCTAAGACTGTTCATGTGGATTTTGGAAAATGATATTTAGTAGCCAATAGAGGGCTACGGTGAAAAAGGAAATATCTTCCGTGAAAAAGTGGATAGAAGCTTTCTTAGAGACTGCTTTGTGTTCTGCTAATTCATCTCACAGAATTACAGCTTTCTACTCATGAAGTCTTTGGCTAAGACTGTTCCTGCGGGATTTGCAAAGTGATATTTGGAAGCCCATAGAGGGCTATGGTGATAAAGGACATATCTTCCGTTAAAAACTGGATAGAAACTTTCTAAGAAACTGCTTTGTGTTCTGTTAATTCATCTCACACAGTTACAGCTTTCCGCTAAATAAGAATTTCGCTAAGACTGTTATTGTGGAATTTGCAAAGTGATATTTGGAAGCCCATAGAGGGCTATGGTGAAAAAGGAAATAACTTCCGTTAAAAACTGGAAAGAGGCATTCTGAGAAACTCCTTTGTGTTCTCTTAATTCATCTCACAGAGTTACACCTTTCCTCTCAAGAAGCCTTTCCTTAAGACAGTTTTTGTGGAAATTGCAAAGGGATACTTAGAAGCCCATAGAGGGCTACGGTGAAAAAAGAAATATCCTAAGACAAAAACTGAAAAGAATCTGTCTTCGATACTACTTTGTGCTCTGTTAATTCATGTCACAGAGTTAGAGCTTTCCCCTACAGAAGACTTTCGCTAAGACTGTTCTTGTGGAATTTCCAAAGTGATATTTGGAATCCCATAGAGTACTATGGTGAAAAAGGAAATATCTTCCGCTAAAAACTGGAAAGAAGCTTTCTGAGAAACTGGTTTGTGTTCTGTTAATTCATCTCACACAGTTACAGCTTTCCCCTCAAGAAGCCTTTCCCTAAGACTGTTCTTGTGGAACTTGCAGAGTGATATTTGGAAGCCCATACAGGGCTATGGTGAAAAAGGAAATATCTTCAGTTAAAAACTGTATAGAAGTTTTCTGAGAAACTGTTTCGTGTACTGTTAATTCACCTCACAGAGTTGCAGCTTTTCCCTCAAGAAACCTTTCGCTAAGACTGTTCTTGTGGAATTTGCTAAGTGATATTTGGAAGCCCATAGAGTACTATGGTGAAAAAGGAAATATCTTCCGTTAAAAACTGGAGGGAAGCTTTCTGAGAAACTGCTTTGTGTTCTGTTAATTCATCTCACACAGTTACAGCTTTCCCCTCAAGAAGCCTTTCCCTAAGACTGTTCTTGTGGAACTTGCAGAGTGATATTTGGAAGCCCATACAGGGCTATGGTGAAAAAGGAAATATCTTCAGTTAAAAACTGTATAGAAGTTTTCTGAGAAACTGTTTCGTGTACTGTTAATTCACCTCACAGAGTTGCAGCTTTTCCCTCAAGAAACCTTTCGCTAAGACTGTTCTTGTGGAATTTGCTAAGTGATATTTGGAAGCCCACAGAGGCCTATGGTGAAAAAGGAAATATCTTCCGTTAAAAACTGGAGGGAAGCTTTCTGAGAAACTGCTTTGTGTTCTGTTAATTCATCTCACAGAGTTACAGCTTTCCCCTCCAGAAGCCTTTTGCTAGACAGTTCTTGTGGAATGTGCGAAGTGATATTTGAAAGTCCATAGAGGGCTCTGGTGAAAAAGGAAATATCTTCAGTTAAAAACTGGAAAGAAGATTTCTGAGAAACTGCTTTGTGTTCTGTTATTTCATCTCACAGATTTACTGCTTTCCCCTCAAGAAGCCTTTCGTTAAGTCTTTTCTTGTGGAATTTGCAAAGTGATATTTGTAAGCCCATAGAGGGCTTTGGTGAAAAAGGAAATATCTTCCGTTAAAAACTGGAAAGAAGCTGTCTAAGAAACTGCTATGAGTTCTGTTAATTCATCTCACAGAGTTACAGCATTACCCTCAAGAAGTCTTTCACAAAGACTGTTCTTGTGGAATTTGGAAAGTGATATTTGGAAGCTCATAGAGGGCTATGCTGAAAAAGGAAATATCTTCCGTTAAAAACAGGAAAGATGCTCTCTGAGAAATTGCTTTGTGTCCCGTTATTTCATCTCAGAGTTACAGCTTTCCCCTCAAGAAGTCTTTCGCTAAGACTGTTCTTGTGGAATATGAAAAGTGATATTTGGAAGACTTTAGAGGGCAAAGGTGAAAAAGGAAATATCTTCCGTAAAAAACTGGAAAGAAGCTTTCTGAGAAACTGCATTGTGTTCTGTTAATTCATCTCACAGAATTACAGCTTTCCCTTCAAGAAGCCCTTTGCTAAGGCTGTTCTTGTTGAACTTGGAAGGTGATATTTGGAAGCCCATAGAGGCCTATGGTGAAAAATGAAATATCTCCAGTTAAAAACTGGAATGAAGCTTTCTGAGAAACTGCTTTGTGTTCTGTTAGTCCATCTCACAGAGTTAGAACTTTCCCCTCAAGAAGCCTTTCTCTAAGACTGTTCTTGTTGAATTTGCAAAGTGATATTTGGAAGCCCCTAGAGGGCTATGGTGAAAAAGGAAATATCTTCAGTTAAAAACTGGAAAGAAACTTCTGAGAAACTGCTTTGTGTTCTGTTAATTCATCTCACAGCGTTACTGCTTTCCCCTCAAGAAGCCTTTCGGTAAGACTGTTCTTGCGGAATTTACAAACTGATATTTGGAAGCCCTTAGAGGGCTAGGGTGAAAAAGGAAATATCTTCCTTTAAAAACTGGAAAGAAGCTGTCTGAGAAACTGCTTTGTGTTCTGTTGATTCACCTAACAGAGTTACAGCTTTCCCTTCAAGAAACCGTTCGCTAAGGCTGTTCTTGTGGAATTTACAAAGTGATATTTGGAAGCCCATAGAGGGCTATGGGGAAAAAGGAAATATCTTCAGCTAAAAACTGAAAAGAAGCTTTCTGAGAAACTGCTTTGTGTCCTCTTAATTCATGTTACAGTGTTACAGCTTTCCCCTCAAGAAGCCTTTCGCTAAGACTGTTCATGTGGAATTTGGAATGTGATAAATAGAACCCCTAGAGGGCTTTGGTGAAAAAGGGAATATCTTCCGTTAAAAACTGGAAAGAAGCATTCTGAGAAACTGCTTTGTGTTCTGTTAATTCATCTCACAGAGTTACAGCTTTCCCCTCAAGAAATCTTTCGCTAAGACTGTTCATGTGGATTTTGGAAAATGATATTTAGTAGCCAATAGAGGGCTACGGTGAAAAAGGAAATATCTTCCGTTAAAAAGTGGATAGAAGCTTTCTTAGAGACTGCTTTGTGTTCTGCTAATTCATCTCACAGAATTACAGCTTTCTACTCATGAAGTCTTTGGCTAAGACTGTTCCTGCGGGATTTGCAAAGTGATATTTGGAAGCCCATAGAGGGCTATGGTGATAAAGGACATATCTTCCGTTAAAAACTGGATAGAAACTTTCTAAGAAACTGCTTTGTGTTCTGTTAATTCATCTCACACAGTTACAGCTTTCCGCTAAATAAGAATTTCGCTAAGACTGTTATTGTGGAATTTGCAAAGTGATATTTGGAAGCCCATAGAGGGCTATGGTGAAAAAGGAAATAACTTCCGTTAAAAACTGGAAAGAGGCATTCTGAGAAACTCCTTTGTGTTCTCTTAATTCATCTCACAGAGTTACACCTTTCCTCTCAAGAAGCCTTTCCTTAAGACAGTTTTTGTGGAAATTGCAAAGGGATACTTAGAAGCCCATAGAGGGCTACGGTGAAAAAAGAAATATCCTAAGACAAAAACTGAAAAGAATCTGTCTTCGATACTACTTTGTGCTCTGTTAATTCATGTCACAGAGTTAGAGCTTTCCCCTACAGAAGACTTTCGCTAAGACTGTTCTTGTGGAATTTCCAAAGTGATATTTGGAATCCCATAGAGTACTATGGTGAAAAAGGAAATATCTTCCGCTAAAAACTGGAAAGAAGCTTTCTGAGAAACTGGTTTGTGTTCTGTTAATTCATCTCACACAGTTACAGCTTTCCCCTCAAGAAGCCTTTCCCTAAGACTGTTCTTGTGGAACTTGCAGAGTGATATTTGGAAGCCCATACAGGGCTATGGTGAAAAAGGAAATATCTTCAGTTAAAAACTGTATAGAAGTTTTCTGAGAAACTGTTTCATGTACTGTTAATTCACCTCACAGAGTTGCAGCTTTTCCCTCAAGAAACCTTTCGCTAAGACTGTTCTTGTGGAATTTGCTAAGTGATATTTGGAAGCCCATAGAGTACTATGGTGAAAAAGGAAATATCTTCCGTTAAAAACTGGAGGGAAGCTTTCTGAGAAACTGCTTTGTGTTCTGTTAATTCATCTCACACAGTTACAGCTTTCCCTTCAAGAAGTATTTCCCTAAGACTGTTCTTGTGGAACTTGCAGAGTGATATTTGGAAGCCCATACAGGGCTATGGTGAAAAAGGAAATATCTTCAGTTAAAAACTGTATAGAAGTTTTCTGAGAAACTGTTTCGTGTACTGTTAATTCACCTCACAGAGTTGCAGCTTTTCCCTCAAGAAACCTTTCGCTAAGACTGTTCTTGTGGAATTTGCTAAGTGATATTTGGAAGCCCACAGAGGCCTATGGTGAAAAAGGAAATATCTTCCGTTAAAAACTGGAGGGAAGCTTTCTGAGAAACTGCTTTGTGTTCTGTTAATTCATCTCACAGAGTTACAGCTTTCCCCTCCAGAAGCCTTTCGCTAGACAGTTCTTGTGGAATGTGCGAAGTGATATTTGAAAGTCCATAGAGGGCTCTGGTGAAAAAGGAAATATCTTCAGTTAAAAACTGGAAAGAAGATTTCTGAGAAACTGCTTTGTGTTCTGTTATTTCATCTCACAGATTTACTGCTTTCCCCTCAAGAAGCCTTTCGTTAAGTCTTTTCTTGTGGAATTTGCAAAGTGATATTTGTAAGCCCATAGAGGGCTTTGGTGAAAAAGGAAATATCTTCCGTTAAAAACTGGAAAGAAGCTGTCTAAGAAACTGCTATGAGTTCTGTTAATTCATCTCACAGAGTTACAGCATTACCCTCAAGAAGTCTTTCACAAAGACTGTTCTTGTGGAATTTGGAAAGTGATATTTGGAAGCTCATAGAGGGCTATGCTGAAAAAGTAAATATCTTCCGTTAAAAACAGGAAAGATGCTCTCTGAGAAATTGCTTTGTGTCCCGTTATTTCATCTCAGAGTTACAGCTTTCCCCTCAAGAAGTCTTTCGCTAAGACTGTTCTTGTGGAATATGAAAAGTGATATTTGGAAGACTTTAGAGGGCAAAGGTGAAAAAGGAAATATCTTCCGTAAAAAACTGGAAAGAAGCTTTCTGAGAAACTGCATTGTGTTCTGTTAATTCATCTCACAGAATTACAGCTTTCCCTTCAAGAAGCCCTTCGGTAAGGCTGTTCTTGTTGAACTTGGAAGGTGATATTTGGAAGCCCATAGAGGCCTATGGTGAAAAATGAAATATCTCCAGTTAAAAACTGGAATGAAGCTTTCTGAGAAACTGCTTTGTGTTCTGTTAGTCCATCTCACAGAGTTAGAACTTTCCCCTCAAGAAGCCTTTCGGTAAGACTGTTCTTGTGGAATTTACAAACTGATATTTGGAAGCCCTTAGAGGGCTAGGGTGAAAAAGGAAATATCTCCCTTTAAAAACTGGAAAGAAGCTGTCTGAGAAACTGCTTTGTGTTCTGTTGATTCACCTAACAGAGTTACAGCTTTCCCTTCAAGAAGCCGTTCGCTAAGGCTGTTCTTGTGGAATTTACAAAGTGATATTTGGAAGCCCATAGAGGGCTATGGGGAAAAAGGAAATATCTTCAGCTAAAAACTGAAAAGAAGCTTTCTGAGAAACTGCTTTGTGTCCTCTTAATTCATGTTACAGTGTTACAGCTTTCCCCTCAAGAAGCCTTTCGCTAAGACTGTTCATGTGGAATTTGGAATGTGATAAATAGAACCCCTAGAGGGCTTTGGTGAAAAAGGGAATATCTTCCGTTAAAAACTGGAAAGAAGCATTCTGAGAAACTGCTTTGTGTTCTGTTAATTCATCTCACAGAGTTACAGCTTTCCCCTCAAGAAATCTTTCGCTAAGACTGTTCATGTGGATTTTGGAAAATGATATTTAGTAGCCAATAGAGGGCTACGGTGAAAAAGGAAATATCTTCCGTGAAAAAGTGGATAGAAGCTTTCTTAGAGACTGCTTTGTGTTCTGCTAATTCATCTCACAGAATTACAGCTTTCTACTCATGAAGTCTTTGGCTAAGACTGTTCCTGCGGGATTTGCAAAGTGATATTTGGAAGCCCATAGAGGGCTATGGTGAAAAAGGACATATCTTCCGTTAAAAACTGGATAGAAACTTTCTAAGAAACTGCTTTGTGTTCTGTTAATTCATCTCACAGAGTTACAGCTTTCCGCTAAATAAGAATTTCGCTAAGACTGTTATTGTGGAATTTGCAAAGTGATATTTGGAAGCCCATAGAGGGCTATGGTGAAAAAGGAAATAACTTCCGTTAAAAACTGGAAAGAGGCATTCTGAGAAACTCCTTTGTGTTCTCTTAATTCATCTCACAGAGTTACACCTTTCCTCTCAAGAAGCCTTTCCTTAAGACAGTTTTTGTGGAAATTGCAAAGGGATACTTAGAAGCCCATAGAGGGCTACGGTGAAAAAAGAAATATCCTAAGACAAAAACTGAAAAGAATCTGTCTTCGATACTACTTTGTGCTCTGTTAATTCATGTCACAGAGTTAGAGCTTTCCCCTACAGAAGACTTTCGCTAAGACTGTTCTTGTGGAATTTCCAAAGTGATATTTGGAATCCCATAGAGTACTATGGTGAAAAAGGAAATATCTTCCGCTAAAAACTGGAAAGAAGCTTTCTGAGAAACTGGTTTGTGTTCTGTTAATTCATCTCACACAGTTACAGCTTTCCCCTCAAGAAGCCTTTCCCTAAGACTGTTCTTGTGGAACTTGCAGAGTGATATTTGGAAGCCCATACAGGGCTATGGTGAAAAAGGAAATATCTTCAGTTAAAAACTGTATAGAAGTTTTCTGAGAAACTGTTTCGTGTACTGTTAATTCACCTCACAGAGTTGCAGCTTTTCCCTCAAGAAACCTTTCGCTAAGACTGTTCTTGTGGAATTTGCAAAGTGATATTTGGAAGCCCATAGAGTACTATGGTGAAAAAGGAAATATCTTCCGTTAAAAACTGGAGGGAAGCTTTCTGAGAAACTGCTTTGTGTTCTGTTAATTCATCTCACACAGTTACAGCTTTCCCCTCAAGAAGCATTTCTCTAAGGCTGTTCTTGTGGAACTTGCAGAGTGATATTTGGAAGCCCATACAGGGCTATGGTGAAAAAGGAAATATCTTCAGTTAAAAACTGTATAGAAGTTTTCTGAGAAACTGTTTCGTGTACTGTTAATTCACCTCACAGAGTTGCAGCTTTTCCCTCAAGAAACCTTTCGCTAAGACTGTTCTTGTGGAATTTGCTAAGTGATATTTGGAAGCCCATAGAGGCCTATGGTGAAAAAGGAAATATCTTCCGTTAAAAACTGGAGGGAAGCTTTCTGAGAAACTGCTTTGTGTTCTGTTAATTCATCTCACACAGTTACAGCTTTCCCCTCAAGAAGCCTTTCCCTAAGACTGTTCTTGTGGAACTTGCAGAGTGATATTTGGAAGCCCATACAGGGCTATGGTGAAAAAGGAAATATCTTCAGTTAAAAACTGGAAAGAAGATTTCTGAGAAACTGCTTTGTGTTCTGTTATTTCATCTCACAGATTTACTGCTTTCCCCTCAAGAAGCCTTTCGTTAAGTCTTTTCTTGTGGAATTTGCAAAGTGATATTTGTAAGCCCATAGAGGGCTTTGGTGAAAAAGGAAATATCTTCCGTTAAAAACTGGAAAGAAGCTGTCTAAGAAACTGCTATGAGTTCTGTTAATTCATCTCACAGAGTTACAGCATTACCCTCAAGAAGTCTTTCACAAAGACTGTTCTTGTGGAATTTGGAAAGTGATATTTGGAAGCTCATAGAGGGCTATGCTGAAAAAGGAAATATCTTCCGTTAAAAACAGGAAAGATGCTCTCTGAGAAATTGCTTTGTGTCCCGTTATTTCATCTCAGAGTTACAGCTTTCCCCTCAAGAAGTCTTTCGCTAAGACTGTTCTTGTGGAATATGAAAAGTGATATTTGGAAGACTTTAGAGGGCAAAGGTGAAAAAGGAAATATCTTCCGTAAAAAACTGGAAAGAAGCTTTCTGAGAAACTGCATTGTGTTCTGTTAATTCATCTCACAGAATTACAGCTTTCCCTTCAAGAAGCCCTTCGCTAAGGCTGTTCTTGTTGAACTTGGAAGGTGATATTTGGAAGCCCATAGAGGCCTATGGTGAAAAATGAAATATCTCCAGTTAAAAACTGGAATGAAGCTTTCTGAGAAACTGCTTTGTGTTCTGTTAGTCCATCTCACAGAGTTAGAACTTTCCCCTCAAGAAGCCTTTCTCTAAGACTGTTCTTGTTGAATTTGCAAAGTGATATTTGGAAGCCCCTAGAGGGCTATGGTGAAAAAGGAAATATCTTCAGTTAAAAACTGGAAAGAAACTTCTGAGAAACTGCTTTGTGTTCTGTTAATTCATCTCACAGCGTTACTGCTTTCCCCTCAAGAAGCCTTTCGGTAACACTGTTCTTGTGGAATTTACAAACTGATATTTGGAAGCCCTTAGAGGGCTAGGGTGAAAAAGGAAATATCTTCCTTTAAAAACTGGAAAGAAGCTGTCTGAGAAACTGCTTTGTGTTCTGTTGATTCACCTAACAGAGTTACAGCTTTCCCTTCAAGAAGCCGTTCGCTAAGGCTGTTCTTGTGGAATTTACAAAGTGATATTTGGAAGCCCATAGAGGGCTATGGGGAAAAAGGAAATATCTTCAGCTAAAAACTGAAAAGAAGCTTTCTGAGAAACTGCTTTGTGTCCTCTTAATTCATGTTACAGTGTTACAGCTTTCCCCTCAAGAAGCCTTTCGCTAAGACAGTTCTTGTGGATTTTGCAAAGTGATATTTGGAAGCCCATAGAGGGCTATGTTGAAAAAGGAAATATCTTCCGATAAAAACTGGAAAAAAGATATCTGAGAAACTACTTTTTGTTCTGTTAATTCATCTCAGAGAGTTACAGCTTTCCCTTCAAGAAGTCTTTCGCTAAGTCTGTTACTGTGTAATTGGCAAAGTGATATTTGGAAGCCTTTAGAGGGCTATGGTGAAGAAGCAAATATCTTCCGTTAAAAACTGGAAAGAATCTTTCTGAGAAACTGCTTTGTGTTCTGTTAATTCATCTCACAGAGTTACAGCTTTACCTCAACAAGCCTTTCGCTACGGCTGTTTTTGTGGAGTTTGGAAAGTGATATTTGGAAGCCCATAGGGGGCTATGGTGAGAAAGGAAATATCTTCAGTTAAAAACTGGAAAGAAGCTCTCTGAGAAACTGCTTTGTGTTCTGTTAATTCATCTCACCGAGTTACAGCTTTCCCCTCAAGAAGCCTTTCGCTAAGACTCTTCTTGTGGAATTTGAAAAGTGATATTTTGAAACCCATAGAAGGCTATGGTGAAAAAGGAAATATCTTCCATTGAAAAGTGGAAAGAAGCTTTCTGAGAAACTGCATTGTGTTCTGTTAATTCATCTCACAGAATTACAGCTTTCCCTTCAAGAAGCCCTTCGCTAAGGCTGTTCTTGTTGAATTTGGAAGGTGATATTTGGAAGCCCATAGAGGCCTATGGTGAAAAATGAAATATCTCCAGTTAAAAACTGGAATGAAGCTTTCTGAGAAACTGCTTGTTCTGTTAGTCCATCTCACAGAGTTAGAACTTTCCCCTCAAGAAGCCTTTCTCTAAGACTGTTCTTGTTGAATTTGCAAAGTGATATTTGGAAGCCCCTAGAGGGCTATGGTGAAAAAGGAAATACCTTCAGTTAAAAACTGGAAAGAAACTTCTGAGAAACTGCTTTGTGTTCTGTTAATTCATCTCACAGCGTTACTGCTTTCCCCTCAAGAAGCCTTTCGGTAAGACTGTTCTTGTGGAATTTACAAACTGATATTTGGAAGCCCTTAGTGGGCTAGGGTGAAAAAGGAAATATCTTCCTTTAAATACTGGAAAGAAGCTGTCTGAGAAACTGCTTTGTGTTCTGTTGATTCACCTAACAGAGTTACAGCTTTCCCTTCAAGAAGCCGTTCGCTAAGGCTGTTCTTGTGGAATTTACAAAGTGATATTTGGAAGCCCATAGAGCGCTATGGGGAAAAAGGAAATATCTTCAGCTAAAAACTGAAAAGAAGCTTTCTGAGAAACTGCTTTGTGTCCTCTTAATTCATGTTACAGTGTTACAGCTTTCCCCTCAAGAAGCCTTTCGCTAAGACTGTTCATGTGGAATTTGGAATGTGATAAATAGAACCCCTAGAGGGCTTTGGTGAAAAAGGGAATATCTTCCGTTAAAAACTGGAAAGAAGCATTCTGAGAAACTGCTTTGTGTTCTGTTAATTCATCTCACAGAGTTACAGCTTTCCCCTCAAGAAATCTTTCGCTAAGACTGTTCATGTGGATTTTGGAAAATGATATTTAGTAGCCAATAGAGGGCTACGGTGAAAAAGGAAATATCTTCCGTGAAAAAGTGGATAGAAGCTTTCTTAGAGACTGCTTTGTGTTCTGCTAATTCATCTCACAGAATTACAGCTTTCTACTCATGAAGTCTTTGGCTAAGACTGTTCCTGCGGGATTTGCAAAGTGATATTTGGAAGCCCATAGAGGGCTATGGTGAAAAAGGACATATCTTCCGTTAAAAACTGGATAGAAACTTTCTAAGAAACTGCTTTGTGTTCTGTTAATTCATCTCACAGAGTTACAGCTTTCCGCTAAATAAGAATTTCGCTAAGACTGTTATTGTGGAATTTGCAAAGTGATATTTGGAAGCCCATAGAGGGCTATGGTGAAAAAGGAAATAACTTCCGTTAAAAACTGGAAAGAGGCATTCTGAGAAACTCCTTTGTGTTCTCTTAATTCATCTCACAGAGTTACACCTTTCCTCTCAAGAAGCCTTTCCTTAAGACAGTTTTTGTGGAAATTGCAAAGGGATACTTAGAAGCCCATAGAGGGCTACGGTGAAAAAAGAAATATCCTAAGACAAAAACTGAAAAGAATCTGTCTTCGATACTACTTTGTGCTCTGTTAATTCATGTCACAGAGTTAGAGCTTTCCCCTACAGAAGACTTTCGCTAAGACTGTTCTTGTGGAATTTCCAAAGTGATATTTGGAATCCCATAGAGTACTATGGTGAAAAAGGAAATATCTTCCGCTAAAAACTGGAAAGAAGCTTTCTGAGAAACTGGTTTGTGTTCTGTTAATTCATCTCACACAGTTACAGCTTTCCCCTCAAGAAGCCTTTCCCTAAGACTGTTCTTGTGGAACTTGCAGAGTGATATTTGGAAGCCCATACAGGGCTATGGTGAAAAAGGAAATATCTTCAGTTAAAAACTGTATAGAAGTTTTCTGAGAAACTGTTTCGTGTACTGTTAATTCACCTCACAGAGTTGCAGCTTTTCCCTCAAGAAACCTTTCGCTAAGACTGTTCTTGTGGAATTTGCAAAGTGATATTTGGAAGCCCATAGAGTACTATGGTGAAAAAGGAAATATCTTCCGTTAAAAACTGGAGGGAAGCTTTCTGAGAAACTGCTTTGTGTTCTGTTAATTCATCTCACACAGTTACAGCTTTCCCCTCAAGAAGCATTTCTCTAAGGCTGTTCTTGTGGAACTTGCAGAGTGATATTTGGAAGCCCATACAGGGCTATGGTGAAAAAGGAAATATCTTCAGTTAAAAACTGTATAGAAGTTTTCTGAGAAACTGTTTCGTGTACTGTTAATTCACCTCACAGAGTTGCAGCTTTTCCCTCAAGAAACCTTTCGCTAAGACTGTTCTTGTGGAATTTGCTAAGTGATATTTGGAAGCCCATAGAGGCCTATGGTGAAAAAGGAAATATCTTCCGTTAAAAACTGGAGGGAAGCTTTCTGAGAAACTGCTTTGTGTTCTGTTAATTCATCTCACAGAGTTACAGCTTTCCCCTCCAGAAGCCTTTCGCTAGACAGTTCTTGTGGAATGTGCGAAGTGATATTTGAAAGTCCATAGAGGGCTCTGGTGAAAAAGGAAATATCTTCAGTTAAAAACTGGAAAGAAGATTTCTGAGAAACTGCTTTGTGTTCTGTTATTTCATCTCACAGATTTACTGCTTTCCCCTCAAGAAGCCTTTCGTTAAGTCTTTTCTTGTGGAATTTGCAAAGTGATATTTGTAAGCCCATAGAGGGCTTTGGTGAAAAAGGAAATATCTTCCGTTAAAAACTGGAAAGAAGCTGTCTAAGAAACTGCTATGAGTTCTGTTAATTCATCTCACAGAGTTAGAGCATTACCCTCAAGAAGTCTTTCACAAAGACTGTTCTTGTGGAATTTGGAAAGTGATATTTGGAAGCTCATAGAGGGCTATGCTGAAAAAGGAAATATCTTCCGTTAAAAACAGGAAAGATGCTCTCTGAGAAATTGCTTTGTGTCCCGTTATTTCATCTCAGAGTTACAGCTTTCCCCTCAAGAAGTCTTTCGCTAAGACTGTTCTTGTGGAATATGAAAAGTGATATTTGGAAGACTTTAGAGGGCAAAGGTGAAAAAGGAAATATCTTCCGTAAAAAACTGGAAAGAAGCTTTCTGAGAAACTGCATTGTGTTCTGTTAATTCATCTCACAGAATTACAGCTTTCCCTTCAAGAAGCCCTTCGCTAAGGCTGTTCTTGTTGAACTTGGAAGGTGATATTTGGAAGCCCATAGAGGCCTATGGTGAAAAATGAAATATCTCCAGTTAAAAACTGGAATGAAGCTTTCTGAGAAACTGCTTTGTGTTCTGTTAGTCCATCTCACAGAGTTAGAACTTTCCCCTCAAGAAGCCTTTCTCTAAGACTGTTCTTGTTGAATTTGCAAAGTGATATTTGGAAGCCCCTAGAGGGCTATGGTGAAAAAGGAAATATCTTCAGTTAAAAACTGGAAAGAAACTTCTGAGAAACTGCTTTGTGTTCTGTTAATTCATCTCACAGCGTTACTGCTTTCCCCTCAAGAAGCCTTTCGGTAAGACTGTTCTTGTGGAATTTACAAACTGATATTTGGAAGCCCTTAGAGGGCTAGGGTGAAAAAGGAAATATCTTCCTTTAAAAACTGGAAAGAAGCTGTCTGAGAAACTGCTTTGTGTTCTGTTGATTCACCTAACAGAGTTACAGCTTTCCCTTCAAGAAGCCGTTCGCTAAGGCTGTTCTTGTGGAATTTACAAAGTGATATTTGGAAGCCCATAGAGGGCTATGGGGAAAAAGGAAATATCTTCAGCTAAAAACTGAAAAGAAGCTTTCTGAGAAACTGCTTTGTGTCCTCTTAATTCATGTTACAGTGTTACAGCTTTCCCCTCAAGAAGCCTTTCGCTAAGACAGTTCTTGTGGATTTTGCAAAGTGATATTTGGAAGCCCATAGAGGGCTATGTTGAAAAAGGAAATATCTTCCGATAAAAACTGGAAAAAAGATATCTGAGAAACTACTTTTTGTTCTGTTAATTCATCTCAGAGAGTTACAGCTTTCCCTTCAAGAAGTCTTTCGCTAAGTCTGTTACTGTGTAATTGGCA
This sequence comes from Chlorocebus sabaeus, assembly GCF_047675955.1. Lineage (NCBI taxonomy): Eukaryota > Metazoa > Chordata > Mammalia > Primates > Cercopithecidae > Chlorocebus > Chlorocebus sabaeus. The sequence continues at coordinate 750,923 of NW_027327792.1, read as the reverse complement.
AAGTGATATTTGGAAGCCTTTAGAGGGCTATGGTGAAGAAGCAAATATCTTCCGTTAAAAACTGGAAAGAATCTTTCTGAGAAACTGCTTTGTGTTCTGTTAATTCATCTCACAGAGTTACAGCTTTACCTCAACAAGCCTTTCGCTACGGCTGTTTTTGTGGAGTTTGGAAAGTGATATTTGGAAGCCCATAGGGGGCTATGGTGAGAAAGGAAATATCTTCAGTTAAAAACTGGAAAGAAGCTCTCTGAGAAACTGCTTTGTGTTCTGTTAATTCATCTCACCGAGTTACAGCTTTCCCCTCAAGAAGCCTTTCGCTAAGACTCTTCTTGTGGAATTTGAAAAGTGATATTTTGAAACCCATAGAAGGCTATGGTGAAAAAGGAAATATCTTCCATTGAAAAGTGGAAAGAAGCTTTCTGAGAAACTGCATTGTGTTCTGTTAATTCATCTCACAGAATTACAGCTTTCCCTTCAAGAAGCCCTTCGCTAAGGCTGTTCTTGTTGAATTTGGAAGGTGATATTTGGAAGCCCATAGAGGCCTATGGTGAAAAATGAAATATCTCCAGTTAAAAACTGGAATGAAGCTTTCTGAGAAACTGCTTGTTCTGTTAGTCCATCTCACAGAGTTAGAACTTTCCCCTCAAGAAGCCTTTCTCTAAGACTGTTCTTGTTGAATTTGCAAAGTGATATTTGGAAGCCCCTAGAGGGCTATGGTGAAAAAGGAAATACCTTCAGTTAAAAACTGGAAAGAAACTTCTGAGAAACTGCTTTGTGTTCTGTTAATTCATCTCACAGCGTTACTGCTTTCCCCTCAAGAAGCCTTTCGGTAAGACTGTTCTTGTGGAATTTACAAACTGATATTTGGAAGCCCTTAGAGGGCTAGGGTGAAAAAGGAAATATCTTCCTTTAAATACTGGAAAGAAGCTGTCTGAGAAACTGCTTTGTGTTCTGTTGATTCACCTAACAGAGTTACAGCTTTCCCTTCAAGAAGCCGTTCGCTAAGGCTGTTCTTGTGGAATTTACAAAGTGATATTTGGAAGCCCATAGAGCGCTATGGGGAAAAAGGAAATATCTTCAGCTAAAAACTGAAAAGAAGCTTTCTGAGAAACTGCTTTGTGTCCTCTTAATTCATGTTACAGTGTTACAGCTTTCCCCTCAAGAAGCCTTTCGCTAAGACTGTTCATGTGGAATTTGGAATGTGATAAATAGAACCCCTAGAGGGCTTTGGTGAAAAAGGGAATATCTTCCGTTAAAAACTGGAAAGAAGCATTCTGAGAAACTGCTTTGTGTTCTGTTAATTCATCTCACAGAGTTACAGCTTTCCCCTCAAGAAATCTTTCGCTAAGACTGTTCATGTGGATTTTGGAAAATGATATTTAGTAGCCAATAGAGGGCTACGGTGAAAAAGGAAATATCTTCCGTGAAAAAGTGGATAGAAGCTTTCTTAGAGACTGCTTTGTGTTCTGCTAATTCATCTCACAGAATTACAGCTTTCTACTCATGAAGTCTTTGGCTAAGACTGTTCCTGCGGGATTTGCAAAGTGATATTTGGAAGCCCATAGAGGGCTATGGTGAAAAAGGACATATCTTCCGTTAAAAACTGGATAGAAACTTTCTAAGAAACTGCTTTGTGTTCTGTTAATTCATCTCACAGAGTTACAGCTTTCCGCTAAATAAGAATTTCGCTAAGACTGTTATTGTGGAATTTGCAAAGTGATATTTGGAAGCCCATAGAGGGCTATGGTGAAAAAGGAAATAACTTCCGTTAAAAACTGGAAAGAGGCATTCTGAGAAACTCCTTTGTGTTCTCTTAATTCATCTCACAGAGTTACACCTTTCCTCTCAAGAAGCCTTTCCTTAAGACAGTTTTTGTGGAAATTGCAAAGGGATACTTAGAAGCCCATAGAGGGCTACGGTGAAAAAAGAAATATCCTAAGACAAAAACTGAAAAGAATCTGTCTTCGATACTACTTTGTGCTCTGTTAATTCATGTCACAGAGTTAGAGCTTTCCCCTACAGAAGACTTTCGCTAAGACTGTTCTTGTGGAATTTCCAAAGTGATATTTGGAATCCCATAGAGTACTATGGTGAAAAAGGAAATATCTTCCGCTAAAAACTGGAAAGAAGCTTTCTGAGAAACTGGTTTGTGTTCTGTTAATTCATCTCACACAGTTACAGCTTTCCCCTCAAGAAGCCTTTCCCTAAGACTGTTCTTGTGGAACTTGCAGAGTGATATTTGGAAGCCCATACAGGGCTATGGTGAAAAAGGAAATATCTTCAGTTAAAAACTGTATAGAAGTTTTCTGAGAAACTGTTTCGTGTACTGTTAATTCACCTCACAGAGTTGCAGCTTTTCCCTCAAGAAACCTTTCGCTAAGACTGTTCTTGTGGAATTTGCAAAGTGATATTTGGAAGCCCATAGAGTACTATGGTGAAAAAGGAAATATCTTCCGTTAAAAACTGGAGGGAAGCTTTCTGAGAAACTGCTTTGTGTTCTGTTAATTCATCTCACACAGTTACAGCTTTCCCCTCAAGAAGCATTTCTCTAAGGCTGTTCTTGTGGAACTTGCAGAGTGATATTTGGAAGCCCATACAGGGCTATGGTGAAAAAGGAAATATCTTCAGTTAAAAACTGTATAGAAGTTTTCTGAGAAACTGTTTCGTGTACTGTTAATTCACCTCACAAAGTTGCAGCTTTTCCCTCAAGAAACCTTTCGCTAAGACTGTTCTTGTGGAATTTGCTAAGTGATATTTGGAAGCCCATAGAGGCCTATGGTGAAAAAGGAAATATCTTCCGTTAAAAACTGGAGGGAAGCTTTCTGAGAAACTGCTTTGTGTTCTGTTAATTCATCTCACAGAGTTACAGCTTTCCCCTCCAGAAGCCTTTCGCTAGACAGTTCTTGTGGAATGTGCGAAGTGATATTTGAAAGTCCATAGAGGGCTCTGGTGAAAAAGGAAATATCTTCAGTTAAAAACTGGAAAGAAGATTTCTGAGAAACTGCTTTGTGTTCTGTTATTTCATCTCACAGATTTACTGCTTTCCCCTCAAGAAGCCTTTCGTTAAGTCTTTTCTTGTGGAATTTGCAAAGTGATATTTGTAAGCCCATAGAGGGCTTTGGTGAAAAAGGAAATATCTTCCGTTAAAAACTGGAAAGAAGCTGTCTAAGAAACTGCTATGAGTTCTGTTAATTCATCTCACAGAGTTACAGCATTACCCTCAAGAAGTCTTTCACAAAGACTGTTCTTGTGGAATTTGGAAAGTGATATTTGGAAGCTCATAGAGGGCTATGCTGAAAAAGGAAATATCTTCCGTTAAAAACAGGAAAGATGCTCTCTGAGAAATTGCTTTGTGTCCCGTTATTTCATCTCAGAGTTACAGCTTTCCCCTCAAGAAGTCTTTCGCTAAGACTGTTCTTGTGGAATATGAAAAGTGATATTTGGAAGACTTTAGAGGGCAAAGGTGAAAAAGGAAATATCTTCCGTAAAAAACTGGAAAGAAGCTTTCTGAGAAACTGCATTGTGTTCTGTTAATTCATCTCACAGAATTACAGCTTTCCCTTCAAGAAGCCCTTCGCTAAGGCTGTTCTTGTTGAACTTGGAAGGTGATATTTGGAAGCCCATAGAGGCCTATGGTGAAAAATGAAATATCTCCAGTTAAAAACTGGAATGAAGCTTTCTGAGAAACTGCTTTGTGTTCTGTTAGTCCATCTCACAGAGTTAGAACTTTCCCCTCAAGAAGCCTTTCTCTAAGACTGTTCTTGTTGAATTTGCAAAGTGATATTTGGAAGCCCCTAGAGGGCTATGGTGAAAAAGGAAATATCTTCAGTTAAAAACTGGAAAGAAACTTCTGAGAAACTGCTTTGTGTTCTGTTAATTCATCTCACAGCGTTACTGCTTTCCCCTCAAGAAGCCTTTCGGTAAGACTGTTCTTGTGGAATTTACAAACTGATATTTGGAAGCCCTTAGAGGGCTAGGGTGAAAAAGGAAATATCTTCCTTTAAAAACTGGAAAGAAGCTGTCTGAGAAACTGCTTTGTGTTCTGTTGATTCACCTAACAGAGTTACAGCTTTCCCTTCAAGAAGCCGTTCGCTAAGGCTGTTCTTGTGGAATTTACAAAGTGATATTTGGAAGCCCATAGAGGGCTATGGGGAAAAAGGAAATATCTTCAGCTAAAAACTGAAAAGAAGCTTTCTGAGAAACTGCTTTGTGTCCTCTTAATTCATGTTACAGTGTTACAGCTTTCCCCTCAAGAAGCCTTTCGCTAAGACAGTTCTTGTGGATTTTGCAAAGTGATATTTGGAAGCCCATAGAGGGCTATGTTGAAAAAGGAAATATCTTCCGATAAAAACTGGAAAAAAGATATCTGAGAAACTACTTTTTGTTCTGTTAATTCATCTCAGAGAGTTACAGCTTTCCCTTCAAGAAGTCTTTCGCTAAGTCTGTTACTGTGTAATTGGCAAAGTGATATTTGGAAGCCTTTAGAGGGCTATGGTGAAGAAGCAAATATCTTCCGTTAAAAACTGGAAAGAATCTTTCTGAGAAACTGCTTTGTGTTCTGTTAATTCATCTCACAGAGTTACAGCTTTACCTCAACAAGCCTTTCGCTACGGCTGTTTTTGTGGAGTTTGGAAAGTGATATTTGGAAGCCCATAGGGGGCTATGGTGAGAAAGGAAATATCTTCAGTTAAAAACTGGAAAGAAGCTCTCTGAGAAACTGCTTTGTGTTCTGTTAATTCATCTCACCGAGTTACAGCTTTCCCCTCAAGAAGCCTTTCGCTAAGACTCTTCTTGTGGAATTTGAAAAGTGATATTTTGAAACCCATAGAAGGCTATGGTGAAAAAGGAAATATCTTCCATTGAAAAGTGGAAAGAAGCTTTCTGAGAAACTGCATTGTGTTCTGTTAATTCATCTCACAGAATTACAGCTTTCCCTTCAAGAAGCCCTTCGCTAAGGCTGTTCTTGTTGAATTTGGAAGGTGATATTTGGAAGCCCATAGAGGCCTATGGTGAAAAATGAAATATCTCCAGTTAAAAACTGGAATGAAGCTTTCTGAGAAACTGCTTTGTGTTCTGTTAGTCCATCTCACAGAGTTAGAACTTTCCCCTCAAGAAGCCTTTCTCTAAGACTGTTCTTGTTGAATTTGCAAAGTGATATTTGGAAGCCCCTAGAGGGCTATGGTGAAAAAGGAAATATCTTCAGTTAAAAACTGGAAAGAAACTTCTGAGAAACTGCTTTGTGTTCTGTTAATTCATCTCACAGCGTTACTGCTTTCCCCTCAAGAAGCCTTTCGGTAAGACTGTTCTTGTGGAATTTACAAACTGATATTTGGAAGCCCTTAGAGGGCTAGGGTGAAAAAGGAAATATCTTCCTTTAAAAACTGGAAAGAAGCTGTCTGAGAAACTGCTTTGTGTTCTGTTGATTCACCTAACAGAGTTACAGCTTTCCCTTCAAGCAACCGTTCGCTAAGGCTGTTCTTGTGGAATTTACAAAGTGATATTTGGAAGCCCATAGAGCGCTATGGGGAAAAAGGAAATATCTTCAGCTAAAAACTGAAAAGAAGCTTTCTGAGAAACTGCTTTGTGTCCTCTTAATTCATGTTACAGTGTTACAGCTTTCCCCTCAAGAAGCCTTTCGCTAAGACTGTTCATGTGGAATTTGGAATGTGATAAATAGAACCCCTAGAGGGCTTTGGTGAAAAAGGGAATATCTTCCGTTAAAAACTGGAAAGAAGCATTCTGAGAAACTGCTTTGTGTTCTGTTAATTCATCTCACAGAGTTACAGCTTTCCCCTCAAGAAATCTTTCGCTAAGACTGTTCATGTGGATTTTGGAAAATGATATTTAGTAGCCAATAGAGGGCTACGGTGAAAAAGGAAATATCTTCCGTGAAAAAGTGGATAGAAGCTTTCTTAGAGACTGCTTTGTGTTCTGCTAATTCATCTCACAGAATTACAGCTTTCTACTCATGAAGTCTTTGGCTAAGACTGTTCCTGCGGGATTTGCAAAGTGATATTTGGAAGCCCATAGAGGGCTATGGTGAAAAAGGACATATCTTCCGTTAAAAACTGGATAGAAACTTTCTAAGAAACTGCTTTGTGTTCTGTTAATTCATCTCACAGAGTTACAGCTTTCCGCTAAATAAGAATTTCGCTAAGACTGTTATTGTGGAATTTGCAAAGTGATATTTGGAAGCCCATAGAGGGCTATGGTGAAAAAGGAAATAACTTCCGTTAAAAACTGGAAAGAGGCATTCTGAGAAACTCCTTTGTGTTCTCTTAATTCATCTCACAGAGTTACACCTTTCCTCTCAAGAAGCCTTTCCTTAAGACGGTTTTTGTGGAAATTGCAAAGGGATACTTAGAAGCCCATAGAGGGCTACGGTGAAAAAAGAAATATCCTAAGACAAAAACTGAAAAGAATCTGTCTTCGATACTACTTTGTGCTCTGTTAATTCATGTCACAGAGTTAGAGCTTTCCCCTACAGAAGACTTTCGCTAAGACTGTTCTTGTGGAATTTCCAAAGTGATATTTGGAATCCCATAGAGTACTATGGTGAAAAAGGAAATATCTTCCGCTAAAAACTGGAAAGAAGCTTTCTGAGAAACTGGTTTGTGTTCTGTTAATTCATCTCAAACAGTTACAGCTTTCCCCTCAAGAAGCCTTTCCCTAAGACTGTTCTTGTGGAACTTGCAGAGTGATATTTGGAAGCCCATACAGGGCTATGGTGAAAAAGGAAATATCTTCAGTTAAAAACTGTATAGAAGTTTTCTGAGAAACTGTTTCGTGTACTGTTAATTCACCTCACAGAGTTGCAGCTTTTCCCTCAAGAAACCTTTCGCTAAGACTGTTCTTGTGGAATTTGCTAAGTGATATTTGGAAGCCCATAGAGGCCTATGGTGAAAAAGGAAATATCTTCCGTTAAAAACTGGAGGGAAGCTTTCTGAGAAACTGCTTTGTGTTCTGTTAATTCATCTCACACAGTTACAGCTTTCCCCTCAAGAAGCCTTTCCCTAAGACTGTTCTTGTGGAACTTGCAGAGTGATATTTGGAAGCCCATACAGGGCTATGGTGAAAAAGGAAATATCTTCAGTTAAAAACTGGAAAGAAGATTTCTGAGAAACTGCTTTGTGTTCTGTTATTTCATCTCACAGATTTACTGCTTTCCCCTCAAGAAGCCTTTCGTTAAGTCTTTTCTTGTGGAATTTGCAAAGTGATATTTGTAAGCCCATAGAGGGCTTTGGTGAAAAAGGAAATATCTTCCGTTAAAAACTGGAAAGAAGCTGTCTAAGAAACTGCTATGAGTTCTGTTAATTCATCTCACAGAGTTACAGCATTACCCTCAAGAAGTCTTTCACAAAGACTGTTCTTGTGGAATTTGGAAAGTGATATTTGGAAGCTCATAGAGGGCTATGCTGAAAAAGTAAATATCTTCCGTTAAAAACAGGAAAGATGCTCTCTGAGAAATTGCTTTGTGTCCCGTTATTTCATCTCAGAGTTACAGCTTTCCCCTCAAGAAGTCTTTCGCTAAGACTGTTCTTGTGGAATATGAAAAGTGATATTTGGAAGACTTTAGAGGGCAAAGGTGAAAAAGGAAATATCTTCCGTAAAAAACTGGAAAGAAGCTTTCTGAGAAACTGCATTGTGTTCTGTTAATTCATCTCACAGAATTACAGCTTTCCCTTCAAGAAGCCCTTCGCTAAGGCTGTTCTTGTTGAACTTGGAAGGTGATATTTGGAAGCCCATAGAGGCCTATGGTGAAAAATGAAATATCTCCAGTTAAAAACTGGAATGAAGCTTTCTGAGAAACTGCTTTGTGTTCTGTTAGTCCATCTCACAGAGTTAGAACTTTCCCCTCAAGAAGCCTTTCTCTAAGACTGTTCTTGTTGAATTTGCAAAGTGATATTTGGAAGCCCCTAGAGGGCTATGGTGAAAAAGGAAATATCTTCAGTTAAAAACTGGAAAGAAACTTCTGAGAAACTGCTTTGTGTTCTGTTAATTCATCTCACAGCGTTACTGCTTTCCCCTCAAGAAGCCTTTCGGTAAGACTGTTCTTGTGGAATTTACAAACTGATATTTGGAAGCCCTTAGAGGGCTAGGGTGAAAAAGGAAATATCTTCCTTTAAAAACTGGAAAGAAGCTGTCTGAGAAACTGCTTTGTGTTCTGTTGATTCACCTAACAGAGTTACAGCTTTCCCTTCAAGAAGCCGTTCGCTAAGGCTGTTCTTGTGGAATTTACAAAGTGATATTTGGAAGCCCATAGAGGGCTATGGGGAAAAAGGAAATATCTTCAGCTAAAAACTGAAAAGAAGCTTTCTGAGAAACTGCTTTGTGTCCTCTTAATTCATGTTACAGTGTTACAGCTTTCCCCTCAAGAAGCCTTTCGCTAAGACAGTTCTTGTGGATTTTGCAAAGTGATATTTGGAAGCCCATAGAGGGCTATGTTGAAAAAGGAAATATCTTCCGATAAAAACTGGAAAAAAGATTTCTGAGAAACTACTTTTTGTTCTGTTAATTCATCTCAGAGAGTTACAGCTTTCCCTTCAAGAAGTCTTTCGCTAAGTCTGGTACTGTGTAATTGGCAAAGTGATATTTGGAAGCCTTTAGAGGGCTATGGTGAAGAAGCAAATATCTTCCGTTAAAAACTGGAAAGAATCTTTCTGAGAAACTGCTTTGTGTTCTGTTAATTCATCTCACAGAGTTACAGCTTTACCTCAACAAGCCTTTCGCTACGGCTGTTTTTGTGGAGTTTGGAAAGTGATATTTGGAAGCCCATAGGGGGCTATGGTGAGAAAGGAAATATCTTCAGTTAAAAACTGGAAAGAAGCTCTCTGAGAAACTGCTTTGTGTTCTGTTAATTCATCTCACCGAGTTACAGCTTTCCCCTCAAGAAGCCTTTCGCTAAGACTCTTCTTGTGGAATTTGAAAAGTGATATTTTGAAACCCATAGAAGGCTATGGTGAAAAAGGAAATATCTTCCATTGAAAAGTGGAAAGAAGCTTTCTGAGAAACTGCATTGTGTTCTGTTAATTCATCTCACAGAATTACAGCTTTCCCTTCAAGAAGCCCTTCGCTAAGGCTGTTCTTGTTGAATTTGGAAGGTGATATTTGGAAGCCCATAGAGGCCTATGGTGAAAAATGAAATATCTCCAGTTAAAAACTGGAATGAAGCTTTCTGAGAAACTGCTTTGTGTTCTGTTAGTCCATCTCACAGAGTTAGAACTTTCCCCTCAAGAAGCCTTTCTCTAAGACTGTTCTTGTTGAATTTGCAAAGTGATATTTGGAAGCCCCTAGAGGGCTATGGTGAAAAAGGAAATATCTTCAGTTAAAAACTGGAAAGAAACTTCTGAGAAACTGCTTTGTGTTCTGTTAATTCATCTCACAGCGTTACTGCTTTCCCCTCAAGAAGCCTTTCGTTAAGACTGTTCTTGTGGAATTTACAAACTGATATTTGGAAGCCCTTAGAGGGCTAGGGTGAAAAAGGAAATATCTTCCTTTAAAAACTGGAAAGAAGCTATCTGAGAAACTGCTTTGTGTTCTGTTGATTCACCTAACAGAGTTACAGCTTTCCCTTCAAGAAGCCGTTCGCTAAGGCTGTTCTTGTGGAATTTACAAAGTGATATTTGGAAGCCCATAGAGGGCTATGGGGAAAAAGGAAATATCTTCAGCTAAAAACTGAAAAGAAGCTTTCTGAGAAACTGCTTTGTGTCCTCTTAATTCATGTTACAGTGTTACAGCTTTCCCCTCAAGAAGCCTTTCGCTAAGACAGTTCTTGTGGATTTTGCAAAGTGATATTTGGAAGCCCATAGAGGGCTATGTTGAAAAAGGAAATATCTTCCGATAAAAACTGGAAAAAAGATTTCTGAGAAACTACTTTTTGTTCTGTTAATTCATCTCAGAGAGTTACAGCTTTCCCTTCAAGAAGTCTTTCGCTAAGTCTGTTACTGTGTAATTGGCAAAGTGATATTTGGAAGCCTTTAGAGGGCTATGGTGAAGAAGCAAATATCTTCCGTTAAAAACTGGAAAGAATCTTTCTGAGAAACTGCTTTGTGTTCTGTTAATTCATCTCACAGAGTTACAGCTTTACCTCAACAAGCCTTTCGCTACGGCTGTTTTTGTGGAGTTTGGAAAGTGATATTTGGAAGCCCATAGGGGGCTATGGTGAGAAAGGAAATATCTTCAGTTAAAAACTGGAAAGAAGCTCTCTGAGAAACTGCTTTGTGTTCTGTTAATTCATCTCACCGAGTTACAGCTTTCCCCTCAAGAAGCCTTTCGCTAAGACTCTTCTTGTGGAATTTGAAAAGTGATATTTTGAAACCCATAGAAGGCTATGGTGAAAAAGGAAATATCTTCCATTGAAAAGTGGAAAGAAGCTTTCTGAGAAACTGCATTGTGTTCTGTGAATTCATCTCACAGAATTACAGCTTTCCCTTCAAGAAGCCCTTCGCTAAGGCTGTTCTTGTTGAATTTGGAAGGTGATATTTGGAAGCCCATAGAGGCCTATGGTGAAAAATGAAATATCTCCAGTTAAAAACTGGAATGAAGCTTTCTGAGAAACTGCTTTGTGTTCTGTTAGTCCATCTCACAGAGTTAGAACTTTCCCCTCAAGAAGCCTTTCTCTAAGACTGTTCTTGTTGAATTTGCAAAGTGATATTTGGAAGCCCCTAGAGGGCTATGGTGAAAAAGGAAATATCTTCAGTTAAAAACTGGAAAGAAACTTCTGAGAAACTGCTTTGTGTTCTGTTAATTCATCTCCCAGCGTTACTGCTTTCCCCTCAAGAAGCCTTTCGGTAAGACTGTTCTTGTGGAATTTACAAACTGATATTTGGAAGCCCTTAGAGGGCTAGGGTGAAAAAGGAAATATCTTCCTTTAAAAACTGGAAAGAAGCTGTCTGAGAAACTGCTTTGTGTTCTGTTGATTCACCTAACAGAGTTACAGCTTTCCCTTCAAGAAGCCGTTCGCTAAGGCTGTTCTTGTGGAATTTACAAAGTGATATTTGGAAGCCCATAGAGCGCTATGGGGAAAAAGGAAATATCTTCAGCTAAAAACTGAAAAGAAGCTTTCTGAGAAACTGCTTTGTGTCCTCTTAATTCATGTTACAGTGTTACAGCTTTCCCCTCAAGAAGCCTTTCGCTAAGACTGTTCATGTGGAATTTGGAATGTGATAAATAGAACCCCTAGAGGGCTTTGGTGAAAAAGGGAATATCTTCCGTTAAAAACTGGAAAGAAGCATTCTGAGAAACTGCTTTGTGTTCTGTTAATTCATCTCACAGAGTTACAGCTTTCCCCTCAAGAAATCTTTCGCTAAGACTGTTCATGTGGATTTTGGAAAATGATATTTAGTAGCCAATAGAGGGCTACGGTGAAAAAGGAAATATCTTCCGTGAAAAAGTGGATAGAAGCTTTCTTAGAGACTGCTTTGTGTTCTGCTAATTCATCTCACAGAATTACAGCTTTCTACTCATGAAGTCTTTGGCTAAGACTGTTCCTGCGGGATTTGCAAAGTGATATTTGGAAGCCCATAGAGGGCTATGGTGAAAAAAGACATATCTTCCGTTAAAAACTGGATAGAAACTTTCTAAGAAACTGCTTTGTGTTCTGTTAATTCATCTCACAGAGTTACAGCTTTCCGCTAAATAAGAATTTCGCTAAGACTGTTATTGTGGAATTTGCAAAGTGATATTTGGAAGCCCATAGAGGGCTATGGTGAAAAAGGAAATAACTTCCGTTAAAAACTGGAAAGAGGCATTCTGAGAAACTCCTTTGTGTTCTCTTAATTCATCTCACAGAGTTACACCTTTCCTCTCAAGAAGCCTTTCCTTAAGACAGTTTTTGTGGAAATTGCAAAGGGATACTTAGAAGCCCATAGAGGGCTACGGTGAAAAAAGAAATATCCTAAGACAAAAACTGAAAAGAATCTGTCTTCGATACTACTTTGTGCTCTGTTAATTCATGTCACAGAGTTAGAGCTTTCCCCTACAGAAGACTTTCGCTAAGACTGTTCTTGTGGAATTTCCAAAGTGATATTTGGAATCCCATAGAGTACTATGGTGAAAAAGGAAATATCTTCCGCTAAAAACTGGAAAGAAGCTTTCTGAGAAACTGGTTTGTGTTCTGTTAATTCATCTCACACAGTTACAGCTTTCCCCTCAAGAAGCCTTTCCCTAAGACTGTTCTTGTGGAACTTGCAGAGTGATATTTGGAAGCCCATACAGGGCTATGGTGAAAAAGGAAATATCTTCAGTTAAAAACTGTATAGAAGTTTTCTGAGAAACTCTTTCGTGTACTGTTAATTCACCTCACAGAGTTGCAGCTTTTCCCTCAAGAAACCTTTCGCTAAGACTGTTCTTGTGGAATTTGCAAAGTGATATTTGGAAGCCCATAGAGTACTATGGTGAAAAAGGAAATATCTTCCGTTAAAAACTGGAGGGAAGCTTTCTGAGAAACTGGTTTGTGTTCTGTTAATTCATCTCACACAGTTACAGCTTTCCCCTCAAGAAGCATTTCCCTAAGACTGTTCTTGTGGAACTTGCAGAGTGATATTTGGAAGCCCATACAGGGCTATGGTGAAAAAGGAAATATCTTCAGTTAAAAACTGTATAGAAGTTTTCTGAGAAACTGTTTCATGTACTGTTAATTCACCTCACAGAGTTGCAGCTTTTCCCTCAAGAAACCTTTCGCTAAGACTGTTCTTGTGGAATTTGCTAAGTGATATTTGGAAGCCCATAAAGGCCTATGGTGAAAAAGGAAATATCTTCCGTTAAAAACTGGAGGGAAGCTTTCTGAGAAACTGCTTTGTGTTCTGTTAATTCATCTCACAGAGTTACAGCTTTCCCCTCCAGAAGCCTTTCGCTAGACAGTTCTTGTGGAATGTGCGAAGTGATATTTGAAAGTCCATAGAGGGCTCTGGTGAAAAAGGAAATATCTTCAGTTAAAAACTGGAAAGAAGATTTCTGAGAAACTGCTTTGTGTTCTGTTATTTCATCTCACAGATTTACTGCTTTCCCCTCAAGAAGCCTTTCGTTAAGTCTTTTCTTGTGGAATTTGCAAAGTGATATATGTAAGCCCATAGAGGGCTTTGGTGAAAAAGGAAATATTTTCCGTTAAAAACTGGAAAGAAGCTGTCTAAGAAACTGCTATGAGTTCTGTTAATTCATCTCACAGAGTTACAGCATTACCCTCAAGAAGTCTTTCACAAAGACTGTTCTTGTGGAATTTGGAAAGTGATATTTGGAAGCTCATAGAGGGCTATGCTGAAAAAGGAAATATCTTCCGTTAAAAACAGGAAAGATGCTCTCTGAGAAATTGCTTTGTGTCCCATTATTTCATCTCAGAGTTACAGCTTCCCCTCAAGAAGTCTTTCGCTAAGACTGTTCTTGTGGAATATGAAAAGTGATATTTGGAAGACTTTAGAGGGCAAAGGTGAAAAAGGAAATATCTTCCGTAAAAAACTGGAAAGAAGCTTTCTGAGAAACTGCATTGTGTTCTGTTAATTCATCTCACAGAATTACAGTTTTCCCTTCAAGAAGCCCTTCGCTAAGGCTGTTCTTGTTGAACTTGGAAGGTGATATTTGGAAGCCCATAGAGGCCTATGGTGAAAAATGAAATATCTCCAGTTAAAAACTGGAATGAAGCTTTCTGAGAAACTGCTTTGTGTTCTGTTAGTCCATCTCACAGAGTTAGAACTTTCCCCTCAAGAAGCCTTTCTCTAAGACTGTTCTTGTTGAATTTGCAAAGTGATATTTGGAAGCCCCTAGAGGGCTATGGTGAAAAAGGAAATATCTTCAGTTAAAAACTGGAAAGAAACTTCTGAGAAACTGCTTTGTGTTCTGTTAATTCATCTCACAGCGTTACTGCTTTCCCCTCAAGAAGCCTTTCGGTAAGACTGTTCTTGTGGAATTTACAAACTGATATTTGGAAGCCCTTAGAGGGCTAGGGTGAAAAAGGAAATATCTTCCTTTAAAAACTGGAAAGAAGCTGTCTGAGAAACTGCTTTGTGTTCTGTTGATTCACCTAACAGAGTTACAGCTTTCCCTTCAAGAAGCCGTTCGCTAAGGCTGTTCTTGTGGAATTTACAAAGTGATATTTGGAAGCCCATAGAGCGCTATGGGGAAAAAGGAAATATCTTCAGCTAAAAACTGAAAAGAAGCTTTCTGAGAAACTGCTTTGTGTCCTCTTAATTCATGTTACAGTGTTACAGCTTTCCCCTCAAGAAGCCTTTCGCTAAGACTGTTCATGTGGAATTTGGAATGTGATAAATAGAACCCCTAGAGGGCTTTGGTGAAAAAGGGAATATCTTCCGTTAAAAACTGGAAAGAAGCATTCTGAGAAACTGCTTTGTGTTCTGTTAATTCATCTCACAGAGTTACAGCTTTCCCCTCAAGAAATCTTTCGCTAAGACTGTTCATGTGGATTTTGGAAAATGATATTTAGTAGCCAATAGAGGGCTACGGTGAAAAAGGAAATATCTTCCGTGAAAAAGTGGATAGAAGCTTTCTTAGAGACTGCTTTGTGTTCTGCTAATTCATCTCACAGAATTACAGCTTTCTACTCATGAAGTCTTTGGCTAAGACTGTTCCTGCGGGATTTGCAAAGTGATATTTGGAAGCCCATAGAGGGCTATGGTGAAAAAGGACATATCTTCCGTTAAAAACTGGATAGAAACTTTCTAAGAAACTGCTTTGTGTTCTGTTAATTCATCTCACAGAGTTACAGCTTTCCGCTAAATAAGAATTTCGCTAAGACTGTTATTGTGGAATTTGCAAAGTGATATTTGGAAGCCCATAGAGGGCTATGGTGAAAAAGGAAATAACTTCCGTTAAAAACTGGAAAGAGGCATTCTGAGAAACTCCTTTGTGTTCTCTTAATTCATCTCACAGAGTTACACCTTTCCTCTCAAGAAGCCTTTCCTTAAGACAGTTTTTGTGGAAATTGCAAAGGGATACTTAGAAGCCCATAGAGGGCTACGGTGAAAAAAGAAATATCCTAAGACAAAAACTGAAAAGAATCTGTCTTCGATACTACTTTGTGCTCTGTTAATTCATGTCACAGAGTTAGAGCTTTCCCCTACAGAAGACTTTCGCTAAGACTGTTCTTGTGGAATTTCCAAAGTGATATTTGGAATCCCATAGAGTACTATGGTGAAAAAGGAAATATCTTCCGCTAAAAACTGGAAAGAAGCTTTCTGAGAAACTGGTTTGTGTTCTGTTAATTCATCTCACACAGTTACAGCTTTCCCCTCAAGAAGCCTTTCCCTAAGACTGTTCTTGTGGAACTTGCAGAGTGATATTTGGAAGCCCATACAGGGCTATGGTGAAAAAGGAAATATCTTCAGTTAAAAACTGTATAGAAGTTTTCTGAGAAACTGTTTCGTGTACTGTTAATTCACCTCACAGAGTTGCAGCTTTTCCCTCAAGAAACCTTTCGCTAAGACTGTTCTTGTGGAATTTGCTAAGTGATATTTGGAAGCCCATAGAGGCCTATGGTGAAAAAGGAAATATCTTCCGTTAAAAACTGGAGGGAAGCTTTCTGAGAAACTGCTTTGTGTTCTGTTAATTCATCTCACAGAGTTACAGCTTTCCCCTCCAGAAGCCTTTCGCTAGACAGTTCTTGTGGAATGTGCGAAGTGATATTTGAAAGTCCATAGAGGGCTCTGGTGAAAAAGGAAATATCTTCAGTTAAAAACTGGAGAGAAGATTTCTGAGAAACTGCTTTGTGTTCTGTTATTTCATCTCACAGATTTACTGCTTTCCCCTCAAGAAGCCTTTCGTTAAGTCTTTTCTTGTGGAATTTGCAAAGTGATATTTGTAAGCCCATAGAGGGCTTTGGTGAAAAAGGAAATATCTTCCGTTAAAAACTGGAAAGAAGCTGTCTAAGAAACTGCTATGAGTTCTGTTAATTCATCTCACAGAGTTACAGCATTACCCTCAAGAAGTCTTTCACAAAGACTGTTCTTGTGGAATTTGGAAAGTGATATTTGGAAGCTCATAGAGGGCTATGCTGAAAAAGGAAATATCTTCCGTTAAAAACAGGAAAGATGCTCTCTGAGAAATTGCTTTGTGTCCCGTTATTTCATCTCAGAGTTACAGCTTTCCCCTCAAGAAGTCTTTCGCTAAGACTGTTCTTGTGGAATATGAAAAGTGATATTTGGAAGACTTTAGAGGGCAAAGGTGAAAAAGGAAATATCTTCCGTAAAAAACTGGAAAGAAGCTTTCTGAGAAACTGCATTGTGTTCTGTTAATTCATCTCACAGAATTACAGCTTTCCCTTCAAGAAGCCCTTCGCTAAGGCTGTTCTTGTTGAACTTGGAAGGTGATATTTGGAAGCCCATAGAGGCCTATGGTGAAAAATGAAATATCTCCAGTTAAAAACTGGAATGAAGCTTTCTGAGAAACTGCTTTGTGTTCTGTTAGTCCATCTCACAGAGTTAGAACTTTCCCCTCAAGAAGCCTTTCTCTAAGACTGTTCTTGTTGAATTTGCAAAGTGATATTTGGAAGCCCCTAGAGGGCTATGGTGAAAAAGGAAATATCTTCAGTTAAAAACTGGAAAGAAACTTCTGAGAAACTGCTTTGTGTTCTGTTAATTCATCTCACAGCGTTACTGCTTTCCCCTCAAGAAGCCTTTCGGTAAGACTGTTCTTGTGGAATTTACAAACTGATATTTGGAAGCCCTTAGAGGGCTAGGGTGAAAAAGGAAATATCTTCCTTTAAAAACTGGAAAGAAGCTCTCTGAGAAACTGCTTTGTGTTCTGTTGATTCACCTAACAGAGTTACAGCTTTCCCTTCAAGAAGCCGTTCGCTAAGGCTGTTCTTGTGGAATTTACAAAGTGATATTTGGAAGCCCATAGAGGGCTATGGGGAAAAAGGAAATATCTTCAGCTAAAAACTGAAAAGAAGCTTTCTGAGAAACTGCTTTGTGTCCTCTTAATTCATGTTACAGTGTTACAGCTTTCCCCTCAAGAAGCCTTTCGCTAAGACAGTTCTTGTGGATTTTGCAAAGTGATATTTGCAAGCCCATAGAGGGCTATGTTGAAAAAGGAAATATCTTCCGATAAAAACTGGAAAAAAGATTTCTGAGAAACTACTTTTTGTTCTGTTAATTCATCTCAGAGAGTTACAGCTTTCCCTTCAAGAAGTCTTTCGCTAAGTCTGTTACTGTGTAATTGGCAAAGTGATATTTGGAAGCCTTTAGAGGGCTATGGTGAAGAAGCAAATATCTTCCGTTAAAAACTGGAAAGAATCTTTCTGAGAAACTGCTTTGTGTTCTGTTAATTCATCTCACAGAGTTACAGCTTTACCTCAACAAGCCTTTCGCTACGGCTGTTTTTGTGGAGTTTGGAAAGTGATATTTGGAAGCCCATAGGGGGCTATGGTGAGAAAGGAAATATCTTCAGTTAAAAACTGGAAAGAAGCTCTCTGAGAAACTGCTTTGTGTTCTGTTAATTCATCTCACCGAGTTACAGCTTTCCCCTCAAGAAGCCTTTCGCTAAGACTCTTCTTGTGGAATTTGAAAAGTGATATTTTGAAACCCATAGAAGGCTATGGTGAAAAAGGAAATATCTTCCATTGAAAAGTGGAAAGAAGCTTTCTGAGAAACTGCATTGTGTTCTGTGAATTCATCTCACAGAATTACAGCTTTCCCTTCAAGAAGCCCTTCGCTAAGGCTGTTCTTGTTGAATTTGGAAGGTGATATTTGGAAGCCCATAGAGGCCTATGGTGAAAAATGAAATATCTCCAGTTAAAAACTGGAATGAAGCTTTCTGAGAAACTGCTTTGTGTCCTCTTAATTCATGTTACAGTGTTACAGCTTTCCCCTCAAGAAGCCTTTCTCTAAGACTGTTCTTGTTGAATTTGCAAAGTGATATTTGGAAGCCCCTAGAGGGCTATGGTGAAAAAGGAAATACCTTCAGTTAAAAACTGGAAAGAAACTTCTGAGAAACTGCTTTGTGTTCTGTTAATTCATCTCACAGCGTTACTGCTTTCCCCTCAAGAAGCCTTTCGGTAAGACTGTTCTTGTGGAATTTACAAACTGATATTTGGAAGCCCTTAGAGGGCTAGGGTGAAAAAGGAAATATCTTCCTTTAAAAACTGGAAAGAAGCTGTCTGAGAAACTGCTTTGTGTTCTGTTGATTCACCTAACAGAGTTACAGCTTTCCCTTCAAGAAGCCGTTCGCTAAGGCTGTTCTTGTGGAATTTACAAAGTGATATTTGGAAGCCCATAGAGCGCTATGGGGAAAAAGGAAATATCTTCAGCTAAAAACTGAAAAGAAGCTTTCTGAGAAACTGCTTTGTGTCCTCTTAATTCATGTTACAGTGTTACAGCTTTCCCCTCAAGAAGCCTTTCGCTAAGACTGTTCATGTGGAATTTGGAATGTGATAAATAGAACCCCTAGAGGGCTTTGGTGAAAAAGGGAATATCTTCCGTTAAAAACTGGAAAGAAGCATTCTGAGAAACGGCTTTGTGTTCTGTTAATTCATCTCACAGAGTTACAGCTTTCCCCTCAAGAAATCTTTCGCTAAGACTGTTCATGTGGATTTTGGAAAATGATATTTAGTAGCCAATAGAGGGCTACGGTGAAAAAGGAAATATCTTCCGTGAAAAAGTGGATAGAAGCTTTCTTAGAGACTGCTTTGTGTTCTGCTAATTCATCTCACAGAATTACAGCTTTCTACTCATGAAGTCTTTGGCTAAGACTGTTCCTGCGGGATTTGCAAAGTGATATTTGGAAGCCCATAGAGGGCTATGGTGAAAAAGGACATATCTTCCGTTAAAAACTGGATAGAAACTTTCTAAGAAACTGCTTTGTGTTCTGTTAATTCATCTCACAGAGTTACAGCTTTCCGCTAAATAAGAATTTCGCTAAGACTGTTATTGTGGAATTTGCAAAGTGATATTTGGAAGCCCATAGAGGGCTATGGTGAAAAAGGAAATAACTTCCGTTAAAAACTGGAAAGAGGCATTCTGAGAAACTCCTTTGTGTTCTCTTAATTCATCTCACAGAGTTACACCTTTCCTCTCAAGAAGCCTTTCCTTAAGACAGTTTTTGTGGAAATTGCAAAGGGATACTTAGAAGCCCATAGAGGGCTACGGTGAAAAAAGAAATATCCTAAGACAAAAACTGAAAAGAATCTGTCTTCGATACTACTTTGTGCTCTGTTAATTCATGTCACAGAGTTAGAGCTTTCCCCTACAGAAGACTTTCGCTAAGACTGTTCTTGTGGAATTTCCAAAGTGATATTTGGAATCCCATAGAGTACTATGGTGAAAAAGGAAATATCTTCCGCTAAAAACTGGAAAGAAGCTTTCTGAGAAACTGGTTTGTGTTCTGTTAATTCATCTCACACAGTTACAGCTTTCCCCTCAAGAAGCCTTTCCCTAAGACTGTTCTTGTGGAACTTGCAGAGTGATATTTGGAAGCCCATACAGGGCTATGGTGAAAAAGGAAATATCTTCAGTTAAAAACTGTATAGAAGTTTTCTGAGAAACTCTTTCGTGTACTGTTAATTCACCTCACAGAGTTGCAGCTTTTCCCTCAAGAAACCTTTCGCTAAGACTGTTCTTGTGGAATTTGCTAAGTGATATTTGGAAGCCCATAGAGGCCTATGGTGAAAAAGGAAATATCTTCCGTTAAAAACTGGAGGGAAGCTTTCTGAGAAACTGCTTTGTGTTCTGTTAATTCATCTCACAGAGTTACAGCTTTCCCCTCCAGAAGCCTTTCGCTAGACAGTTCTTGTGGAATGTGCGAAGTGATATTTGAAAGTCCATAGAGGGCTCTGGTGAAAAAGGAAATATCTTCAGTTAAAAACTGGAAAGAAGATTTCTGAGAAACTGCTTTGTGTTCTGTTATTTCATCTCACAGATTTACTGCTTTCCCCTCAAGAAGCCTTTCGTTAAGTCTTTTCTTGTGGAATTTGCAAAGTGATATTTGTAAGCCCATAGAGGGCTTTGGTGAAAAAGGAAATATCTTCCGTTAAAAACTGGAAAGAAGCTGTCTAAGAAACTGCTATGAGTTCTGTTAATTCATCTCACAGAGTTACAGCATTACCCTCAAGAAGTCTTTCACAAAGACTGTTCTTGTGGAATTTGGAAAGTGATATTTGGAAGCTCATAGAGGGCTATGCTGAAAAAGGAAATATCTTCCGTTAAAAACAGGAAAGATGCTCTCTGAGAAATTGCTTTGTGTCCCGTTATTTCATCTCAGAGTTACAGCTTTCCCCTCAAGAAGTCTTTCGCTAAGACTGTTCTTGTGGAATATGAAAAGTGATATTTGGAAGACTTTAGAGGGCAAAGGTGAAAAAGGAAATATCTTCCGTAAAAAACTGGAAAGAAGCTTTCTGAGAAACTGCATTGTGTTCTGTTAATTCATCTCACAGAATTACAGCTTTCCCTTCAAGAAGCCCTTCGCTAAGGCTGTTCTTGTTGAACTTGGAAGGTGATATTTGGAAGCCCATAGAGGCCTATGGTGAAAAATGAAATATCTCCAGTTAAAAACTGGAATGAAGCTTTCTGAGAAACTGCTTTGTGTTCTGTTAGTCCATCTCACAGAGTTAGAACTTTCCCCTCAAGAAGCCTTTCTCTAAGACTGTTCTTGTTGAATTTGCAAAGTGATATTTGGAAGCCCCTAGAGGGCTATGGTGAAAAAGGAAATATCTTCAGTTAAAAACTGGAAAGAAACTTCTGAGAAACTGCTTTGTGTTCTGTTAATTCATCTCACAGCGTTACTGCTTTCCCCTCAAGAAGCCTTTCGGTAAGACTGTTCTTGTGGAATTTACAAACTGATATTTGGAAGCCCTTAGAGGGCTAGGGTGAAAAAGGAAATATCTTCCTTTAAAAACTGGAAAGAAGCTGTCTGAGAAACTGCTTTGTGTTCTGTTGATTCACCTAACAGAGTTACAGCTTTCCCTTCAAGAAGCCGTTCGCTAAGGCTGTTCTTGTGGAATTTACAAAGTGATATTTGGAAGCCCATAGAGGGCTATGGGGAAAAAGGAAATATCTTCAGCTAAAAACTGAAAAGAAGCTTTCTGAGAAACTGCTTTGTGTCCTCTTAATTCATGTTACAGTGTTACAGCTTTCCCCTCAAGAAGCCTTTCGCTAAGACAGTTCTTGTGGATTTTGCAAAGTGATATTTGGAAGCCCATAGAGGGCTATGTTGAAAAAGGAAATATCTTCCGATAAAAACTGGAAAAAAGATTTCTGAGAAACTACTTTTTGTTCTGTTAATTCATCTCAGAGAGTTACAGCTTTCCCTTCAAGAAGTCTTTCGCTAAGTCTGTTACTGTGTAATTGGCAAAGTGATATTTGGAAGCCTTTAGAGGGCTATGGTGAAGAAGCAAATATCTTCCGTTAAAAACTGGAAAGAATCTTTCTGAGAAACTGCTTTGTGTTCTGTTAATTCATCTCACAGAGTTACAGCTTTACCTCAACAAGCCTTTCGCTACGGCTGTTTTTGTGGAGTTTGGAAAGTGATATTTGGAAGCCCATAGGGGGCTATGGTGAGAAAGGAAATATCTTCAGTTAAAAACTGGAAAGAAGCTCTCTGAGAAACTGCTTTGTGTTCTGTTAATTCATCTCACCGAGTTACAGCTTTCCCCTCAAGAAGCCTTTCGCTAAGACTCTTCTTGTGGAATTTGAAAAGTGATATTTTGAAACCCATAGAAGGCTATGGTGAAAAAGGAAATATCTTCCATTGAAAAGTGGAAAGAAGCTTTCTGAGAAACTGCATTGTGTTCTGTGAATTCATCTCACAGAATTACAGCTTTCCCTTCAAGAAGCCCTTCGCTAAGGCTGTTCTTGTTGAATTTGGAAGGTGATATTTGGAAGCCCATAGAGGCCTATGGTGAAAAATGAAATATCTCCAGTTAAAAACTGGAATGAAGCTTTCTGAGAAACTGCTTTGTGTCCTCTTAATTCATGTTACAGTGTTACAGCTTTCCCCTCAAGAAGCCTTTCGCTAAGACTCTTCTTGTGGAATTTGGAAAGTGATATTTTGAAACCCATAGAAGGCTATGGTGAAAAAGGAAATATCTTCCATTGAAAAGTGGAAAGAAGCTTTCTGAGAAACTGCATTGTGTTCTGTGAATTCATCTCACAGAATTACAGCTTTCCCTTCAAGAAGCCCTTCGCTAAGGCTGTTCTTGTTGAATTTGGAAGGTGATATTTGGAAGCCCATAGAGGCCTATGGTGAAAAATGAAATATCTCCAGTTAAAAACTGGAATGAAGCTTTCTGAGAAACTGCTTTGTGTCCTCTTAATTCATGTTACAGTGTTACAGCTTTCCCCTCAAGAAGCCTTTCTCTAAGACTGTTCTTGTTGAATTTGCAAAGTGATATTTGGAAGCCCCTAGAGGGCTATGGTGAAAAAGGAAATACCTTCAGTTAAAAACTAGAAAGAAACTTCTGAGAAACTGCTTTGTGTTCTGTTAATTCATCTCACAGCGTTACTGCTTTCCCCTCAAGAAGCCTTTCGGTAAGACTGTTCTTGTGGAATTTACAAACTGATATTTGGAAGCCCTTAGAGGGCTAGGGTGAAAAAGGAAATATCTTCCTTTAAAAACTGGAAAGAAGCTGTCTGAGAAACTGCTTTGTGTTCTGTTGATTCACCTAACAGAGTTACAGCTTTCCCTTCAAGAAGCCGTTCGCTAAGGCTGTTCTTGTGGAATTTACAAAGTGATATTTGGAAGCCCATAGAGCGCTATGGGGAAAAAGGAAATATCTTCAGCTAAAAACTGAAAAGAAGCTTTCTGAGAAACTGCTTTGTGTCCTCTTAATTCATGTTACAGTGTTACAGCTTTCCCCTCAAGAAGCCTTTCGCTAAGACTGTTCATGTGGAATTTGGAATGTGATAAATAGAACCCCTAGAGGGCTTTGGTGAAAAAGGGAATATCTTCCGTTAAAAACTGGAAAGAAGCATTCTGAGAAACGGCTTTGTGTTCTGTTAATTCATCTCACAGAGTTACAGCTTTCCCCTCAAGAAATCTTTCGCTAAGACTGTTCATGTGGATTTTGGAAAATGATATTTAGTAGCCAATAGAGGGCTACGGTGAAAAAGGAAATATCTTCCGTGAAAAAGTGGATAGAAGCTTTCTTAGAGACTGCTTTGTGTTCTGCTAATTCATCTCACAGAATTACAGCTTTCTACTCATGAAGTCTTTGGCTAAGACTGTTCCTGCGGGATTTGCAAAGTGATATTTGGAAGCCCATAGAGGGCTATGGTGAAAAAGGACATATCTTCCGTTAAAAACTGGATAGAAACTTTCTAAGAAACTGCTTTGTGTTCTGTTAATTCATCTCACAGAGTTACAGCTTTCCGCTAAATAAGAATTTCGCTAAGACTGTTATTGTGGAATTTGCAAAGTGATATTTGGAAGCCCATAGAGGGCTATGGTGAAAAAGGAAATAACTTCCGTTAAAAACTGGAAAGAGGCATTCTGAGAAACTCCTTTGTGTTCTCTTAATTCATCTCACAGAGTTACACCTTTCCTCTCAAGAAGCCTTTCCTTAAGACAGTTTTTGTGGAAATTGCAAAGGGATACTTAGAAGCCCATAGAGGGCTACGGTGAAAAAAGAAATATCCTAAGACAAAAACTGAAAAGAATCTGTCTTCGATACTACTTTGTGCTCTGTTAATTCATGTCACAGAGTTAGAGCTTTCCCCTACAGAAGACTTTCGCTAAGACTGTTCTTGTGGAATTTCCAAAGTGATATTTGGAATCCCATAGAGTACTATGGTGAAAAAGGAAATATCTTCCGCTAAAAACTGGAAAGAAGCTTTCTGAGAAACTGGTTTGTGTTCTGTTAATTCATCTCACACAGTTACAGCTTTCCCCTCAAGAAGCCTTTCCCTAAGACTGTTCTTGTGGAACTTGCAGAGTGATATTTGGAAGCCCATACAGGGCTATGGTGAAAAAGGAAATATCTTCAGTTAAAAACTGTATAGAAGTTTTCTGAGAAACTCTTTCGTGTACTGTTAATTCACCTCACAGAGTTGCAGCTTTTCCCTCAAGAAACCTTTCGCTAAGACTGTTCTTGTGGAATTTGCTAAGTGATATTTGGAAGCCCATAGAGGCCTATGGTGAAAAAGGAAATATCTTCCGTTAAAAACTGGAGGGAAGCTTTCTGAGAAACTGCTTTGTGTTCTGTTAATTCATCTCACACAGTTACAGCTTTCCCCTCAAGAAGCCTTTCCCTAAGACTGTTCTTGTGGAACTTGCAGAGTGATATTTGGAAGCCCATACAGGGCTATGGTGAAAAAGGAAATATCTTCAGTTAAAAACTGTATAGAAGTTTTCTGAGAAACTGTTTCGTGTACTGTTAATTCACCTCACAGAGTTGCAGCTTTTCCCTCAAGAAACCTTTCGCTAAGACTGTTCTTGTGGAATTTGCTAAGTGATATTTGGAAGCCCATAGAGGCCTATGGTGAAAAAGGAAATATCTTCCGTTAAAAACTGGAGGGAAGCTTTCTGAGAAACTGCTTTGTGTTCTGTTAATTCATCTCACACAGTTACAGCTTTCCCCTCCAGAAGCCTTTCGCTAGACAGTTCTTGTGGAATGTGCGAAGTGATATTTGAAAGTCCATAGAGGGCTCTGGTGAAAAAGGAAATATCTTCAGTTAAAAACTGGAAAGAAGATTTCTGAGAAACTGCTTTGTGTTCTGTTATTTCATCTCACAGATTTACTGCTTTCCCCTCAAGAAGCCTTTCGTTAAGTCTTTTCTTGTGGAATTTGCAAAGTGATATTTGTAAGCCCATAGAGGGCTTTGGTGAAAAAGGAAATATCTTCCGTTAAAAACTGGAAAGAAGCTGTCTAAGAAACTGCTATGAGTTCTGTTAATTCATCTCACAGAGTTAGAGCATTACCCTCAAGAATTCTTTCACAAAGACTGTTCTTGTGGAATTTGGAAAGTGATATTTGGAAGCTCATAGAGGGCTATGCTGAAAAAGGAAATATCTTCCGTTAAAAACAGGAAAGATGCTCTCTGAGAAATTGCTTTGTGTCCCGTTATTTCATCTCAGAGTTACAGCTTTCCCCTCAAGAAGTCTTTCGCTAAGACTGTTCTTGTGGAATATGAAAAGTGATATTTGGAAGACTTTAGAGGGCAAAGGTGAAAAAGGAAATATCTTCCGTAAAAAACTGGAAAGAAGCTTTCTGAGAAACTGCATTGTGTTCTGTTAATTCATCTCACAGAATTACAGCTTTCCCTTCAAGAAGCCCTTCGCTAAGGCTGTTCTTGTTGAACTTGGAAGGTGATATTTGGAAGCCCATAGAGGCCTATGGTGAAAAATGAAATATCTCCAGTTAAAAACTGGAATGAAGCTTTCTGAGAAACTGCTTTGTGTCCTCTTAATTCATGTTACAGTGTTACAGCTTTCCCCTCAAGAAGCCTTTCTCTAAGACTGTTCTTGTTGAATTTGCAAAGTGATATTTGGAAGCCCCTAGAGGGCTATGGTGAAAAAGGAAATATCTTCAGTTAAAAACTGGAAAGAAACTTCTGAGAAACTGCTTTGTGTTCTGTTAATTCATCTCCCAGCGTTACTGCTTTCCCCTCAAGAAGCCTTTCGGTAAGACTGTTCTTGTGGAATTTACAAACTGATATTTGGAAGCCCTTAGAGGGCTAGGGTGAAAAAGGAAATATCTTCCTTTAAAAACTGGAAAGAAGCTGTCTGAGAAACTGCTTTGTGTTCTGTTGATTCACCTAACAGAGTTACAGCTTTCCCTTCAAGAAGCCGTTCGCTAAGGCTGTTCTTGTGGAATTTACAAAGTGATATTTGGAAGCCCATAGAGCGCTATGGGGAAAAAGGAAATATCTTCAGCTAAAAACTGAAAAGAAGCTTTCTGAGAAACTGCTTTGTGTCCTCTTAATTCATGTTACAGTGTTACAGCTTTCCCCTCAAGAAGCCTTTCGCTAAGACTGTTCATGTGGAATTTGGAATGTGATAAATAGAACCCCTAGAGGGCTTTGGTGAAAAAGGGAATATCTTCCGTTAAAAACTGGAAAGAAGCATTCTGAGAAACTGCTTTGTGTTCTGTTAATTCATCTCACAGAGTTACAGCTTTCCCCTCAAGAAATCTTTCGCTAAGACTGTTCATGTGGATTTTGGAAAATGATATTTAGTAGCCAATAGAGGGCTACGGTGAAAAAGGAAATATCTTCCGTGAAAAAGTGGATAGAAGCTTTCTTAGAGACTGCTTTGTGTTCTGCTAATTCATCTCACAGAATTACAGCTTTCTACTCATGAAGTCTTTGGCTAAGACTGTTCCTGCGGGATTTGCAAAGTGATATTTGGAAGCCCATAGAGGGCTATGGTGAAAAAGGACATATCTTCCGTTAAAAACTGGATAGAAACTTTCTAAGAAACTGCTTTGTGTTCTGTTAATTCATCTCACAGAGTTACAGCTTTCCGCTAAATAAGAATTTCGCTAAGACTGTTATTGTGGAATTTGCAAAGTGATATTTGGAAGCCCATAGAGGGCTATGGTGAAAAAGGAAATAACTTCCGTTAAAAACTGGAAAGAGGCATTCTGAGAAACTCCTTTGTGTTCTCTTAATTCATCTCACAGAGTTACACCTTTCCTCTCAAGAAGCCTTTCCTTAAGACAGTTTTTGTGGAAATTGCAAAGGGATACTTAGAAGCCCATAGAGGGCTACGGTGAAAAAAGAAATATCCTAAGACAAAAACTGAAAAGAATCTGTCTTCGATACTACTTTGTGCTCTGTTAATTCATGTCACAGAGTTAGAGCTTTCCCCTACAGAAGACTTTCGCTAAGACTGTTCTTGTGGAATT